>NW_017731435.1:1338724-1364226 GCF_001890085.2 Hipposideros armiger
CCCCCCCGCCGCCCGGGTGGTCCTGGCTCCCCACGCCGTCAGGGCGCAGGCTGGCAGCCATGCATCTGCAACAAAGTTCCCGCGTCCACGTCCCGTTCTGCCTGCAGGCAGCTGGCGCGGCGTTTCTCCGCGTCTCCCCGCCGAGCCTCGTAGAGACCCGCCCGGGAGGCCGGGCGCGGGCCGCCCTGGCCGCAACTTTCGCCCCGGCCGGGTCGCTGTCCAGAGCGCGGTGCTGAAGTAGCCGCCGCCGGGGCCCCGCGTTGCCGCCGCGCACCTTGGCCGACTTATCGCAGAGAAGTTAATACTTTTACAGTCTCTGCCAGACTTGAAAAGCAAGCTGGGAATCAATAGCTATTTCTGATTCTGATCTTTTTATTTTTTTTAAATGTGAAAATAGACTCAGGACAATGCTTAAGAGAATTCAAACCCATGGAAGCCGGCAGGGAAACCCTGCCTTTAACATTGAGAAACGTTACCGGTGATACCGCCCCCACCCCCACCCACGTCCGCTTGAGCCCACCTAATTAGCTAATGCCATGTTGCACGTTAGCATACTTTGGCGTTTAAAACCTGTAATTAAAAAGAAAAAGTGACTGTACCTTTGATTAACTGTGCAGTAGAGCAAGGCAGGCTGGTTTTGGCAAGATCCATTGTTTGCTATCTAACTATGCAGATGCATTTAAATCAGGGAATAACACGTATTTTATTCCAAGGATTGTCTCATTAGCATATTCAAATGAGTGATATGTTAGAATAACCATTTAATTAATTTTATTCCAATACTATCTTGTGAGCTTTTTCTAAAAGGCTTTTTTAAACTCCTCCTAAATTGTTCTTTAGACCTAATGACACATCACATATGCAGTCTGGATATTGTATTTTGACGTGTGATGCAGTTCATATTGGGTTTTATTGAATAAGCGTTGGTAGCTTTTTCGATATTTTGGAGGGGTTGTTATATCAGAGTACTACCACTAGAGGTATATAATGTCAAGGAACTGTATTTTTTCCCCTGTATAGAACACTGCATTTTTTTCTGTGTAAATTAAAAAATTTTTTTAAAAAACCTTATTAATCTTTTAAATATTTTTTGTACTACGTGTTTTCTGTTAAATGACAATATTTAGAACCAGAAGAACATTTTCACATAACAGGAAAATAGAAATGCTTTTATGATTTTAAAAATAGCTGTTGAAGCATTCCATATCACTGAGCTTTGGTTTGATTAGTTCTCCACTGATGAAGATTCAGTTATTTTAATTAGGGAGCCTGTGTCCGCAATGTCTGCCCCTTCAGGGTTTGCTCCTTTCCTCTGCACCCTGGATCTCCAGTTCTGTGACAAGCGCACTTACTTTGAACTCTGTTTGCATTTGTGAACCTTGGGAAACTTTGAATCTTAACCCCTTAGCTAGCTTTATTTTGAGAATATTACTTGCGTTTGTTTTTAAAATAATAGGTGTAATTAATACAAAATGTTATATTGAAAGGAATATCATACTATACAGCTCTCTGCTTGCTTACGAAAAGAATCCAAGAATCAGAAAAGGAATGCCCAGCGTGTCACCTTTCCATGGTGGTTCCTCCTTCCTTGTCTTGGGGCAGAGACCCACTTCTTAGCACGTTCTCATGGTTTTGTGGTTAGTTCTTCCTCAGCGTTGAAGAATGCAGTGTGGGCAATGCTTTGTGATGATTCAGATATGAAAACCTGTAAATTTTCAAATTTTGTGAAAATTTATGGTTTTTCTTGACGGAGGAAAGAGGGAATTTTTCTCATAATCAAAGACATACATTTTAAAATTCCCCCTTTTTACAAAAGCAGCCATCCTGACATCTGGTACAAAGTAGAGTTGATTGCGACAGGCTAATGAGCATCCCTCCTCTTCTCCTGGGTTTCAGTGGCTGCTCGGGGGCCCTTCTCCGTCCGTAGGACTGCCCCCCTCTTCCACGGTGGAGTTGGTGCCTGTCTTCCCACACGTCTGCACAGCCGCTCTCCCTCACCCTGTTGGGAAAAGCTGGATAGACAAACGGATTCCTAACCGTAAGGTAAAGTGCAGCAGTTTAATTGAATAAATGGGCTTTGATGACTAAATTGCTGGTTATTTCCATAATGACAGAAAACAGCGTATTTCTATTTTCTAATTGCAATGGATTGACCATCCAGGCCTAAAGAGACATCCTTTTGGGATAAGGTCAGACTGTTTAAACACCAGCAGATGGAGTGGGGGTGGTGGGGGTCATTTTGTTTTAGCTCAAAATATTTGGATTCCATTTAACAATATACATTTTTCAATGGTGAATCAGAATCTACTTTTCAAAAATTTAAATCTGCAGCAGTTGATCAAAATATAGCCTTAAACATTATGTGACTGAAGTATAAATTTTACACGTGAGTTTTTCTTGCTATTATTGCCTTTGGTGTTCATCGTTCTGATAGATCATCTTGGCTTTTGAATTCAAATTTACTGATTATACTTTGTTTACTTGAAAACTAAAGCAAATATAACGTGGTGACTTGTCTGTGCCACGCTATTTACCTCATTGGGGTGGTTCTTTAGTTTGTAAACTGGCTGCTGGGCTGAATTAACCAAGTCAATAGTTGAAGACCAGCCCAGACAGCTTTATCCAGATGGCGACTGGGATTGGAGCCCCATGGATCTGTAAGTTGGGGCATGATGCCTTCATAGAGTCCCCCACTTACAGACTGTCCAATGTTGGATCCAAGTGAGACAAGATAAACATTTTACAGTCGCCTTTGGCTTTTACCATGTGTGTGGTCTTAAATGTTATCCTGGCTTTCTTTTTGGACAGATCTTTTTAAATAATTCCTTTGCTCTGGACTCAACGTGGATATATCCTGAGGAATCAAGATTGTTCCATGGGTACGAAAAGCCTCATTTATTGGCAAATCAAGTAGCCGTGTCTCTGTCCAGGCCGACTCCCGACTCCAGGCCGCTTCCTACCGCGGTGTTAGCACCTCAGCCTATGCCAGGTTGGTGCCCAAATAGTGGTGACAGTGGGCTGTTTTCTTTTTTCTTTAGCCGCAAGGTCGTTCATTTTAGGTATGAAAACTATATTTGTCATTTTAATGAAACAATTATTTTAAATTCTTTCAGTAAAATATTTCTTTTCATAGGCATGACTCCTTTCTATAAGGAACTTAAGTTTTGGGTAGCTTATTCACAATGTTTTTGGGGTATGGGATCTGTTTTAAGATGAAGTGATGGCTCAAGGGATATGCCCAGAATCATATTTTTGGTGCCGTATTTTTAGAATTGGACTAGATCTTCTAGTGGTCGCTCTTAATGGGGCATTAATTGATCAGGCAGTTCATCTAAAAACTGTGTCTTGTGTGGGGTGAGGTGCGTGCAGCCGAGCTCTGCAGGACACGGGCACATGTACGATTTGTGTGAATTTTGCCTTTATGTTGGTGGTGATGCTGGGGATGGTCTATAAAAATACGCTGTTTGGGAGATGTGTTTTGTTCTGTCTTTGGAGTCTAGTGAACTGAAAGAACATTTGTCCTGGAACAGACTCCCATGAAATCATCCCCAGATGAAAGATGGTTAGTAAACCTACATAGTAACAGGAGAATAAAATCATCTTACGAATTTTTAAATTGATTTTTAAGATCACCTTAACATACGATCATATTATTAAAGCAAATGTTGCCCGTGCCAAAATTATCTTGCAACACCTTCCATTATGGAATATTTTACAACTTTAGAATTACATTATCTTCCTGTAATTTCCTACCTACCAAGCTTGTCTCAATATGTGTCTCTAAAATTTAGTAATAAGGACATGCTCCCGTGGATAACGCAGTGCTGGTTGAGGAGATCTATTTGTTTTCTTCTCTGCCTACCTTATGTATTCTAATTTGCTATGGGTCTTGTTTAGTAATAAGTCAGGAAGAACAACTCAACGATTTGTATTTTTCATGGGCCTTAATGATTCTTGACTGAAACTTGCCTTCTGTCCTTGTAATTAGGCATTACTGAGTTATTAAAATCTGAATGAGCATCAGCCATGCATACATTTATAAACATTTTACACTAAGATGATTATGTTTCCTATTTCATTTAATGATGATAAAAGATGATTAGATAGCATGTATTATACAAGGATTCCATGACTTTAGCTGGCTCTTTTGGTATATGTAAAAATAATATTTTAGTTTCCCAATGCATTGGAAATAACTGTCGCCAAAATAATTAGCAAATTTAGTTCAAAAACTAGTAAAATCAGTTCAACTGTTCCAGCAAAATCTTTGAGTGAACTTTATACCTCCTGGCTCATCTTTGAATATCATATAGACATTTTGCAGTATACCTTAATCCTCTTCTCATACTATGAACATGCCAAATATCTACTTAGTTGAAGGAGCTGTTGATGTAAGAAACGTCCAGTCCTGTAGAGAATTTTTAATAAGAGTTTATTTGAGCCAAACTGATGACACTTGCCAGGAAGCAAGATCTCAGCTGCTCCAGAGAATGACAATTCTGCAGCTTCTTTTATGCATTTAAAATTAAGGAGGGAACATAAGGAGGATGACATGAAGGTGGGAGAAAGCCAGGCGGGATGGATTACAGGGGAATTAAGATTATGTGCTCTCCTGAGGCGGGTAATACCCTTCAAGGGGTGTTACTTCCGGTATTTCAGAGGAGTGTTAACCTAGAAGCGTGAGAACCAGGACAGGGCTGGCTTCAAACCTTTTACTGAAGAGGTTAGAGGCCTGGGACGGGACCACCCACCATGGCCAGCCCAGAGAGGCATTCATGATCACATGACCGGGGAGGTTACTTTCCATAGACCCCGTTTTTCATCCAAAATTTGCCCTTTTGGTCATAAATCAGTCTGAAGGATGCATTGACGACCAGCCTTTTGGTCGTTTAGTGTGGTCTCATGGGGCTGGGAAGGCTCCTTCCTAGGAAGGCTCAGTATTGACCGTTTTGTTGAAACAGTGGACCGTTGGGGACAGAACAATACTGTAACTATGGGGTGTGAGCTGAGGCCGAATTTTCCCCAAAAAGGGAAGGGCAGGCAAATAGAAGGTGGTCACGTCTCTTGATCTTCACTGTGAGAATCACTCTGGGTCATTCTTATTCTGTGAGCTGTCATGATGTGAATTTTGCCTTCTGCCTCATTTTTTTCTGTATTTGGCATCTAGTATAGCACTTACATAAGCCATAAAATGACTATTAATAGTCGTCTTACACATGTTCAGTAATCATGACCAGTTAGACTATGTAGAAAAACCCAAAGAACAAGCATAACTATTGTGACTAATATCATTAGCAGACTGGTAAAGACAATCAAACATTTGGTTTCTGAGTTAAACATCAATCCATAGGGACACAGGACTTTTAGATGTCTTGGGATAGCAGACATGTCTGACGATGTCTGATGTCGGCAGCTTCTTGTCCTCAAGGAGTCTGAAACCTGTCACCGGCCGAGGTGAGTGTCAGACACAAGGATAGATGTCTGTTTGTGGTTAGGTGCCTGATAAGGTCCCTTCCAACCTAGCTGGAGAGTCTTTTATTTGATGTCCTTTCTAATAAACAGAATCTCCAGGTGGCAGTCAACGATCTTTAAAGTCTTTGTCTCCTGGGAGTTCGCTGGGAAAGGAAGTGGTGACCTATTTGGCATTTTCTTGATGTGACTTTATCAAACCTTGGCAATTGTGTAAGATATCTCCTTTCAGTAGTGTCAGCTCATAAGTTCCTTCATCTAATTTAAGTCCAACTTAAATGTACTATGAAAATGGGGTTTGCCACGGAGCAGGGGAGAACCATGCAGCCATCTTGGGTTTCCATAGCCCCTGCTATTTGTTTAATTTACAGCCATTGTTTACCTACATACTATACCCTAGAAGTTTTTCATCCCTTGTGTTACAATGTTTCTTATGCAATCTAACATAAAAACAAAACTTTTGAGGTATTCCAGATACCCTTCTAGAACATTGCAAAGGTATGCCTACATTTTAACCCTTAAAACCTCAATTTCTAATGAATATTAAGAAGTAAGCAATAAGCATTCTTTAGCTTGGCAAACTTATGAAGACATTTTACAACCTCTAGAAACATATTCTATAGAGATCAAAGTCAATTATTAACATGAACTTATTTTGTAAACCTGGGTCAAATATAAATACTATATTTACTTTCAGTAATTCAAAAGGCATGTCTGTTCTTAAACCAACAAACTTAAACTAGCTTTTATTTACTAAGGATTAATGTTAATGTGAATTTGAAAAGCATTTGAGTGACTTTCTATATTTCTAAGAATTTTAGAATACCCTATTTTATAAGCTCTTGCCTTTAAATTAATTCTAACAATACCATCTGGAAGTAAAAAATTATTTCCCATTTATAATATTCATATATAGACACACACAGATGGACACCAGCAGACCTTTTAGCCATGAGAAAAACTCACTAGTTTGTGAAAGAACAGTTGGATCCAAATTTTGCCCTGGAGGCATTTTTCAATTTATATCTGTCCTTGACAAGGCAAGTGCCAAATGACCTCCCCTCTTTTAAACTAAGGACAGCCATTTTTAATACCTCAAAGAGCAGGGTTGACATCTAAACAACATCTTAGGTTGATCTACTTGTCTAAATCCTCTTTTTGAAACTTTGAGAGGCCAATTAAATATGTTTTCTTAATTTTATAGCTTGCTTTTTCTAATTGTGTGCTTAAAAAGATCAATTTAGAAGTATCAAAGGGTCCTCATCTCAGCCATCTTGGTATTAATGGGAGGCTGATTGTCGTGGGGCTTGCTGGCCCTGGAGACGCGATCTCCCAGATTCATTTTGGTTTTTCTTTGAGATCTGTAGAGTCTGAACAAACTTCTAGGGAAAACCAGCCTTTACCTGCATGTCTCCAGACGAGACAAATGAGGTGCATATCCCTGTAGGCTTGCTTCACGCCCTAAAGGAAATTTTTCCCTGGGTGACCCCACAAAGATTCTTAGTCAACCAGGACTACCTGATCAAGGGCGAGGGAGAGCTTACCAGACCCCACTGGAACCACCGTGCTTTCCAAGACATGGGCTCCTCCCTCAGGGTGAATGTTCTTTCATGATTAAAAACAAAAACAAAAACAAACCCCAAAAACTCTCAACAAATTGGGACTAGAAGAAACATACATACCTTAGCATAATAAAGTCCATATATAACAAACCCACAGCTCACATCACACTTAACAGTAAAAGGATGAAAGCATTTCTTCTAATATCAGGAACAAGACAAGGATGCCCCCTCTCAGTAGTCTTATTTAACTAAAGCCCTGGGTAAAGCAATTAGGCAAATCAATAAATCAATCACACCAGGAAGGAAGAAGGAAAATTGTTTTTATATAAAATCCTAGACTCCACCAAAAAACTCCTGAAACTAATCAACAAATTCAACAAAATTGCAGGATACAAAATAAACTTTCAGAAATCAGTTGAGTTTCTATGAATTATCAACAAAATACCTGAAGAAGAAATAAAAAAATAAACCATTTGTAATAGTATCAGGAAAACAAACAAGAAAAAAAAATACTTAGGAATACATTTAACCAAGGAAGTAAAAGATCTGTACAATGAACACTACAAGACTTTGATGAAAGAAATTGAAGAATACACAAATGGAAAGATATCCTGTGTTCATGGATTAGAAGAATGAACATAAATGTAATATAAATATAAAAATGTAATATAAAATGTCCATTCTACCCAAAGCCTTGTATAGATTCAATGCAATCCCTATTGAAATTCCAATGGCATTTTTTACAGGAATAGAGAAAACAATCTTAAAATATTTATGGAACTGTAAGCTACCCTGAATAGACAAAGCAATCCCTAGGAAGAACAAAGCCAGAGGCATCACACTTCCTGGTTTCAAACTATAATACAACGCCCTAATCATCAAAACAGTGTGGTACAGTGGTACTGATAAAAACACACACAGACGAATGGCACAGAAAAGTGAGCTCAGAAACAAACTCCTCCATGTATGGTCAACTAATATTTGACAAGGGAGCTAAGAACATTTAATGGGGAGGGGATAGTCTTTCCAATAAATGACGTTGGGAAAACAGGATAACTACATGCAGAAAAATAAAATTAGACCCCTGTCTTATACCACTTACAAAATTAACTTGAAATGAATTAATAACTTAAACATAAGACCTGAAATCATAAAATTGCTAGAAGAAAACAAGGAAAATCTCCTTGACATTGGTCTCAGTAACACCAAAAACATAAGTCAAAACAGAAAAAATCAACAAGTGGGTTAACATCAAATTAAAAAGCTTCTGCACAGCAAATGGAATAATCAAGAAAATGAAAAGGCCAGTGAGAGCTACAGAATGGGAGAAAATGTTTGCAAATCATATATCTGATAAAGGGTTAATCTCTACAATATATAAAGAACTCATATAGCTCAATAACAAAAATCACATAAACAAACAAAAAACCCCAAACAACCTGACTAAAAAATGGGCAGAGAAACTAAATAGACATTTCTCCAAAGAAGACATATAAATGACCAACAGGCACAATGAAAAGATACTTAATATCACTAATCTAAACAAGTGACTAAACAAGATACAGTGTGTGTGTATATATATATATATATATATATATATATATATATGTATATCTCAGAATATTATGCAACCAGAAATATTATTCAACAAGAAAAAAAGAAATCCTGCCGTTTGTGACAACATGGATGGACCTAGAGGGAGTTATGCTAAGTGAGATAAGTCAGACGCAGAAAGACAATATGATTTCACTTACATGTGGAATCTAAAAAACCCAAACTCATAGAAACAGAATGGAATGGTGGTCGCCCGGGGCTGGGGCAGGGGACTTGAGGAGTTGTTGGTCCAAGCGTACAAACTTGCAGTGATAAAATGAATTCCTTCTGGGGACCTAACGGACTGCATGGTGATAACGATACTGTATTATCTACTTCAAAGTTGCCAAGAGACTAGATCATAAATGTTTTCACCAAAAAGAAACAAAAAAAGAAAGTTCTGAAATCAGTGATCTAAACTTCCACCTTAAGGAACTAGAAAAGGGAGAACTAGTTAACCTGTAACAAGCAGAAGGAAGAAAATAGTAAAGATAAGAACAGAAATCAAAGAAACTAAAAAAAGAAAAATATAGAGAAAATCAATGAAACCAAAACTTTTTTTTTTCCAGAATGAGCAATACAATTGAAAAGCCCCTGGCTATCGAGAATCAGAAGAAAAAAGAGAACACAGACTATTGATGTTAAGAATGAGAAAAGGGGCATCACTGCAGACCTTAACACTAGAAATTTAATAGGAAAATATTGTAAACTACTTCATGACATTAAATTTAATAGCCTAGAAGAGCTAGACAAATTCTTTGTAAGTCACAAGCTACCTCTGTTCATTTAAGAAGAAACAGAAAGCGTGAATGGCACTATATTGAAAACATTGAATTCATAGTTTTAGTCCTTCCAACAGAGAGCACTCCAGACCTAGACAGCTTCACTGGAGTTCTACCAAATATCTAAGGAGGAAATAATACCAAATTTAAATAAACTTGTTCAGAAAATAAAAGCAGCAACGACATTGCCAATGACAAAACCTCATTATTATGTTTATGAGGTCAGCATCCCTCTGATACAAAAACCAAATAGATATTACAAAGAAATACAATTACAGGACAATATACTTCATAAGCCTAAATGCAAAAATCCTCAACACAATTTTCATAATATATAAAACTGATAGCACATCGTGACTACACAGGGCTTTTTCTAGGAATGCAGTCCTGGTTGAACATTAGAAAATCCACGTTGTTTACCTTATCAAAAGGGTAAAAACAACATGATCATTTCAATACATGCTGATAAAACATTTGTCAAACTCAAAACCTATGTAGATTAAAAAAACAGCCACCTCTAATTTAACTCAGAATTAAAGTGGACGCCCTCAGACTGACACAGGACATCCATGACAGAGCCACAGCTAAAACTGTATTTAATACTAAACCCTGAAGTTTTCCGAGACGGAGAACAAGGTGGGGATTTGGGCTCTCACCACTCCTATGCACTGGTGTCCCAGAAGTCCTAACCAACAGAATAAGGCAAAAAAGAGAAAAAGAATGAAAAGCGTACAGATTGGGAAGGAAGAGATATGGCTGTCTCCATATGCAGACACATGATGACCACACAGACCGCCTCAGAGTCTGCCAAAAGCCACTAGTGCCAAGCGAGCTGAGCCAGGCACAAGGTGAGTGTGACAGCTCAGGTCCTGTATCCCTCACTGCTGATGAACAATTGAAAACTAAACGAAAATAGCAAAATAGAAAGTATCATTAAAGCACCAGAAACATGAAATGTTTACAGATCAAGCTAACAAAATATGTGCCCAGAAAGCTATGAAACATTGATTGGAGAAATAAGACATTAATTGATGGAGAGATATTTTGTATTAATGGGCTGAAAGACTCAATAACATTAAGATGTCAGCTCTTTCTAAATTGACCTATAAATTCCATGTAATCCTGAAAAAAACCCAGTTTCATAGAAATTGACAAGCTAATCCTACAATTGATATGGAAGGCCCAAGGAAGTAGAGTAGCCACAACAGTTCTGCAAAAGCAAAACGAACGTGGAGGATTTGAACGCTCTTGATAAAGCTACAAGAGTGAGAGCTTTGCAGAATTGGCAGAAGATAAGAACAAAGATCAATAGAAATAGTAACAGAGCTTCCAAAAATAGACACACACACATGGCCCATTGATTTTTCACAAAGGTGTAAAGACAATGCAACAGAGAGAGGCTTGCCTTTCCAATAAATGGATTTGGAATAACTGAGCATTCGTTTTCAAAATAAACAAACCTTGACCAATACCTTGTATCATATACAAAAATTAACCCAAAATATAGATGTGATTATAAAACCCCAAACCCCTAGAACTTCTGAAAGAAAACATAGAAACATTATGACCTTGCATTAGACAAAGATTTCTTAGCTGCCGCCAAAAGCATGAATTGTATAAGAAAATGCACCGATACACTTGACTTCATCAACATTAAATGCTGTTGCTCTGTGAAAGTACTTCTAATTAAGGGAAAAGAAAAGCCCAAACCAGGAGAAAATATTTGTGAAACATACATCTGACAAAAAACCGGCATCCAGAACACACAAAGAACTCTCACAGGCGAACAAACAGCCCCACAAAAATGGGCAAAATGTGTGACCAGACACATCACCAGCCAAGATGTATGGATGGCAAATGGGCACACGAAAACATGCTCGATATTATCTGTCATCAGGGAAATGCAAGCTAAAACCATAATGAGAGTCCCCGACCTGTTAGAGTGGCTGTAATTTAAACAATACCCTGGCAGTACCACGTGCCTGCGGAGATACAGAGCAACTGAAATTCCATAACTGCTGGTGGGACTGCAACACGACACCTCCCTTTGGAAACCCATCTGGCAGTTTCTTAAAAGCATATGCATATCATATGCCCCGTAATTGCATTCCTAGGTATTTACCCAAGGAAAATAAAGAGAGATGTCCATACAAAAACCTGCGCACGAATGTTTACAGTGGCTTTATTTGTAAGCAACAGAACCTGGGGACAGTCCAAGCATCCATTTGCTGGCAAGTGGACCAACACACGTGGGCACACTCAAACCCTGGCCTATGATGGGAACAAGGAACGGACATGTGGTCTGCGTGGCCTGAGGATTCCCATCGGAATCAAACACTTGTGTCACATGTGGTTTCCTGTCTGACTTACAACCAGAGGCACACCAGGGGTTTGCCGGGGTTTGGAGGAGGGTTGACCACAAAGGATGAGACGGCACGCATGGGGTGTGAACAGCCCTGACTGTGGTGGTTACATGGCTGTTTGCGTTGGTTGAAATTCAGGGACTGTGCACCGAAAAAGAGCACACGTCACTGTGCGTAAATTGCACTTGAATGCAGCCAACTTTGTTTTAAAAAGAGAGACTTCAGAAGCATACCCAGTAAATTGTGTGGATTTTATTTGACCGTGGTGTAAAAGACCCAAAGGAAAAAACCTGAGAGGCAGCTGGAATGCTGACTACATAGAGAATAATATTAGGGAATTACTGTTAATTTGGTCAGTTTATAGGTGTGACGTGAGTTCTGTGCTGACGCTTTTAAAAAGAACCCTTTCATTTCAGAGACAGCTACTGAGACATATGAGGATGAAATAAAATCACGTCATGAACACATTTGAGAAGCATTCAGGTGGGGGCTGGGGATTGTGAGTGTGAAGATGAAACAGACCCGTCACGAGCTGATAATTGTGGGAGGCGGGTGAGGCGGACGTAGCTTATTATACTATTTATTCTCTATAACATTGTTGAAAGTTTTCATAATGAAAATTAAAAAAAAAAAAGTAAAAAATGCCATGAAGCACACTTAAAATTACGGAGTGACCATGGTGATCTCACCGTCTGCCATAATCGCCATGAAACCGGAAACTGAAGGTGAACCATGAATAGGCCCCAGCAACCCTAATGCTGAAAGACAACCAACAAATAAATGAATGCAGCAGAAATCAAAATGACAAAAATAAACCTTCGATAAAAGCACCAAACGCAAAATGCGTATATGAGGGGTGTTGCGTTGTGGCCAGCAGTGCTAGGAAGCAAACCCGAAGCCTGGATTGATGAGGACGTCACCTGACAGCGTGGGCGCCGCCACGATGTGCTTTCCAGTCGAGAACTGGAAACTCAGGAGGACCGAGGGGCAGGTGATACAAGTAGATGCAGACATTCGTAGTCTTAGAAACCGAAATAAATTGATAAAACATTCTCCCCCATTCATGGTCAGAAAAAAAAACAAAAACCCATGGAGACATCTCTGCCCAATACTAGGAATTGTTTTTGTAATTAGATGATCCCTTTTTGGGGAGATGATGAGCTATTCAGCTTGGATCATGATGGGGCCCCTGCAGAAATGCCCCCAGGTCTCCTGCCTCTTCTGACTGGACAAGCACTCAGAGACCTATCTCATGCCCCCTTTTCCTCAGCGTGTCCCCTCCACACCCTGACACTCCTCAGGTGTTACTGGTAACGTCTCCCAGGCTCCAGGGAGAATCTTCTCACAATAGTAGCTTGTTTCAGAACATAGAAAATGGTGAAACGCTAATGTGGATTGTGATGTTGTTTACCTATTTTACCAATGTTTTTCAAAAATAGAAACAAATCAATTATATGGACAGACCTCAGTTGTAAGGGCAGCTGCAAAAATCTCAAAAGGATTACTGAAAACTTAACGGTACGGTAGCAGCAACCCCTGTGATTTTCACAGCTGCAGACATTGCGTGATACCAGGAAAGGCACTGGCAGCCGTGTCACACATGGGCTTAAGGAAACATTACCTTTTCATTAGACTCTAGGAAGATGTATTGCTGGAGGAAATGCAATGCCATTTAGAAAAATCTGAAAACGCAAGACCGAAGTGCGATTCCTCAACACGATACATGACACTTATTCAAACTGCCGCGTCACCTGGCAGACATCATTGGCGCTTCCATGATAATCACTCACTATTAATTTTTTACTTTGACTGTTTTCTGGGAGTTCCAGCCAATGCAATAAGAGATGAAACAGAAATATGAAATACCGCTTGAAGTTTATAACTTTTATATTTTGAAAACTCACGACATTCAACTTAATAATTCTCAGAACTTAAAGGGCAGTTTAGCAAAATGGATGATAAAATGCAAACATACAAAAGACAATGCATTTCCTGCGTATTAGCGGTTATTCAGACGTTGCAATGGGACAGATGCTCTCCTCACACAGCATGGAAGATGTGTGAGGTACCTGGACGCAGCTGTCCTCGAACGTGGGTGGGGGATCACGACCTTCACTTAGAGATGAATCTCAATGAAGAAAATGGCAAGAGCTTCCTGAAAATGTTATTTTTCAACCGGAGAGACTCACTCTGGGCTTGGATAGGAAAATGGAACATGCTGAGGTATCAATTCTTTTCAAATTAATTTATGGCCACCGTACAGTGCTAATGGTGTTTATTTTTTGAACTGTAAGGAAATCATTTTAAAGTGTTGATTGTGGACTGTGCACTTGAGATGAACAAATATACACTTTTAAAACCTGTAAGAGGGATTTCATTTATTCTAAAGTTAGATCAGTTTTTAAAATGTGGCACTAATGTACTAATCTACATATAGAGTAACATAATAAGTTTTAAAAGAGCTGCTGTATAGGACAATATTCTAACACTGTAATAAAAACAGACATTAACAGGCGACTCACAGAATATGCATGCAGGGCCATTGTGCCGTGTGTGGCTTCCTCACCAGTCAGCCAGGGAGCGCCAGCTTCAAGCACCAAAACAGCTCCCCGCGCAGCGCGCACTTTCCCGAAGCCCCGGCTCTGCTTGGTCTGCAGCAGCGCGACAGAGCGCGCTCATCCTCACAGACTGTGAGGGGTCGTGGGTAGTGGGTCATGCGATTTGACTCTCAGGCCCGTTGGAAAAGCTGATAGAACTTCGCTCCGTGACCCGAGCTCTAGCGCTGGTTGAGGGAAGAGCAAGTGGCTGTGCCCAGGGATCCGGCACATTGTGACTTGTGACGCCAAGAGGACAACGAGAATCTCCAGTGTTCATGACTGGAGAATTAGTGACGTGAATCATGATATGTCACTGCTAAAAACAAACAGGCTTCAACTGTCAATAAAACCGCACATGGAAGATTAGACAGAAGACAACACTCTTATTTTGTTTTGGTGAGTTTTTACAGGCAGGGCACAAAGTGTTATGAACGGGGTGACCCGAATCCTGACAGCGCCAGACGCACACGCACTCACACCCGCTCACACCACAGTGTCAAGGGTGCCTTCTCTGCATCCGGGGATGAGTGGTACCGCAGGGTATCATTTATTTTCCATTTTTAATGAGCATTATTTTATAGTCAGAAAAGAGCCATAAAATACATGAAAATGCTTCTTTCTTCTTCACGCTGTTGAAGATGAGAAGGCTGCCTGCTGCAGGAGCCTGTGACTGCCCGTGAGGAGGGAGGGAGATGGCGGAGTCCTGCCCATCTGTTCCACAAAGATGCCTCCATGCCGAGGCGGTGCTGGGCTGGACGTTTAACTCCTCGTCCTACCGGGGAAGGAGCAGTGCAGTCACAGCATCAGACCCCCGGAGGAAGCCCGGGAAGAGCCCTTTCATCTCCTCCTGGGAGACACAGACCATGAGTCCTGGGGGCCCAGCCCAGGAGGCAGCCCCCGCCTCCCCGACAATGAGGTCCCCACGGAGCACCCATCCTGAGCGGCTTGGTCCGTCCTCACCTAAGACTGTGCATCCAGGTGCTTGCTGGTCACGGGTGGGAGTGGGGAGACAAATGTAACTGGAGCTGGTCACTCCGAGTCAAGAGTCAGCCCGATTCCCTAGGAAATAAAACGGTGATGTCACAGCTGTCCCCTACCTCACTCTATAGCTGGGGGGCCCGGAGCCCAGCAATTTCTGGTCATAGGATAAACAAGGAAATCGTTCAGGAATCCACTTTTACTTAGAGCACTGGGGGAGACACCCCGCTTTTCTGTTATGGAAACACCATTATCCTAATGGAAGACGCGAATGTGTTTGACTCTTACTGCTGCCTGGAGGCCCTGGGGCCTTCCAGCCATGCTGTGTCCAGTTTGGGCTCTGCCCTTCATCCAGCTGGTATATTTGTGCTTCCCTCCAGTTCCAGAGAAAACTATGTGGGAAACCCAAGAAGTACTGGAAATTAGTCCATCTGAAAGAAGTCAGAAAAATACTTGTATATGAAAAACATTTACCTGAAGCCACTTTCCAATAAGGCGTTTAAAATTCTGCTGTTAGCGAAGTGACATCATAGCACGAATTCTGACGCCAGGCTGCCTGGGTCACTGCCACTTGCCAGCTGTGTGACCTTGGGAACGTTACTTACTCTCTTTGTGCCTCAGTTTTCTTGCCTGTAAAGTGAGGTCGCTTTAAGAATTACGTGCACGATGCTGTAACAGTTGTAGTTGATACGAGTGGCTGGCCCCACCCCACAGCATCATGGATGCCAGCACTGTCCTACCCCCTTCCCAGAGGTCCCCACACGCCACTGCTCCAGATGGGTCAGGGACGGTGGCCTTCTTGGAAGTCACCACGCGAGCCCACTCTCCCTTTTGACCACTGTATTTTCTCTTCGACAGGCTGCACTTCCAGGCGCCATTTCCATGAAAATTGGTTTTGTCCCCAGACCCAGTGGTAAATTATTCAGACATCAACTAAAATTGAGAGACTGCCTAGATAATGAAAAAATTAAATGAGCTTTGTGTTTACCAACATAACTCATATCATTTTAAAGAACTAGGAATACATGTCCTGGTGATCATTTTTTCCCTTGAATTTATGGGTGACTTTCCACAAAGTAATGAATCAATTTGTTGAAAGATGACAGTTCTAAGTCACAGCTCCACTGAATCACCGTGTTGGCGCCGAGATGCTGCCGAGAAAATAACTGAGGAAGTGTCAGCATTCGTGATAACTGTGGACCTAATTTAGGGACGTTATTCCCTCACTTTCTTCTTCTTGGAAGTTTCCAGCTGCAGGTGCCTGTTCTAACGCAGCATTCTCTGTGGAAATACGATGTGACGCACACATGGAATTTAAATTTTTCTGGCATCATATTGTAAAAGGTATAATGAAACAGGCGAAGTGAATTTTAATCACTTATTGGACTTAGCCCCGTACTCAGGCTATTGCTGTTTCAACGTGTCATCCGTATAAATTTACTAATGAGATGTTTCCCTTAATTTTGGGTATTGTCTGTGAAATCCCATCTGTATGTTACACTCACAGCCCCTCCGTGCCCCAGCCCATTTTAGGGGCTCCATAGCCATACGAGGCCACTCTGTCCCGCGTGGCACACGGCAGCGGGAGGTGCTGACAGCCCAGTTTACTTGTGAAGCCCTCAAAGGTGTACTTGTATGTGTATTTTAGAGAAACTGCTCTGTAAGGAGTTTAGCCGTTCGAAGAAATGGACTCAACGCCTACTCTGTGAACAGGCTGAGTTCAGCAATGTGGCCTCCCTCTCTCTACGGTCCTGCAGGAGTAAAGGGCCTGTCTGATTCCCCGTGGAGCATATTTACACGGTGCAGGCTTGCCGCTGCTCTTCCCTGGTGGACCTGAGTTTCCAGGTGACCATTTGGCCGTGGTGTGTGGGGCTTCAGCAGGCCCGAGCAGGGATGCTCTCCTCTGATGCGGCTTTGCCCCTGCTCCTGCGCAGGGCCAGACGGCTCCCCCACACAGCTCCTGCCGATGCCAAGACCCTGGACTCGGCGCCCCGACTCGTGGCCCGCCCCGCGCAGACCCATCCATCCGGCCTGCCACCTGCACACTGAGACGGGAGGATTTCTGGGAAACGGGAAGAGATGGATCCTTGCAGACCACGTCTGCTTCTGGCAAGATTAGCAAAGCGTAGGAGGTGGGGCCTGTCCAGAGCTGTCCTCTTCAGCAGCTGGAGTGTCCCAGCACCTAGCTCATCGCACTGTTGGAAACAGGTCGGCCCGACTGTTTGGACCAAGAAGACCGGTCAGCTCAGTGGCCCACATCACTTGTCTTTAGAATCGTGTAATAAGCGATGTTCCTCCAACAGGGCGCACATTTTTTCTCTGATTACACGCCCTTGGGGTCTGATAGTCAGGCAAAGAGCTAGGTAGGTGGGTTTGTAGATTTCCCTTGAATTATAGGTATCAGCTGGACTTTATTTCATCCGGAAGTTAGATTCAAGACCTGTAAGAAATGAACTGTGAGAAATAATGTTTTTGATAAAAATGGACTCTTCAGCTTGTCCTACCGTAAGTCCTTCCTTTAAACAGCCAGTCCATCGCCCGGCAGATAAGAGTGTGCGTTCTGAGGGGACCACGCCCTGTGGCTCCGGTTTCCTGCTGGGTCCCCAGACCTGGCAACGTGTCTTGTCTCTAACAGGAGCTCTGCCAATACTAGATCAATAATCAATACCGCACATGTGGAGTGAGCACCTACTGCGCATCACACTCTGGTTTATGTGCTGAGGACAGAGCGGTGAACAAAATATCGGGACTTCAGCTCCCGCGGGTCTTGTGGTCTAGTGAGTTCCGTCAGCATTTCCGTGTATCACTTGTATTAATAGGTGACAGTACTTTAGGAGGAACAGTTTCAGGTAGGGACACCTGGCTTTTCTGGTGCCACCCCAAAGACCGCTTCCACTGGTTTTTATAAAGACGAATTAGTCCCACCTGCTCACTGGGTATTATCAACACTGCAAATTAAAAAAAAAACAACTCCATCAGGAGCCCTGAAAATAACGTGTGTTCCTAAGGCTCCTTACCTCCATGGCCTGTGTCCCAGAATTATGTCTGTGAACCCCTGTCGGTGCGGTTTCAGTTAGGGTGCCGAAAAACGGGAAAGCTGAAGGCCTGGGGAGGTGGAGGTGGGGGAGCCCCTAAGTGTCTTTGTAGAGAGTGGGGTTTTCATCTGTGTCGGGCAGTCACTCCTTTGGGTACTGAAGGCGGGCGGGGCGGTAAGCAGGGCACACCGGGTGTTTTCCACCCAGACATTTATACAAATTTGGTGTCTGCTTTAAGGAAAAGAATACAAAATCCCTAACAGGAACAGGGATAGCGGCGTGGGAGGGTCTGTGCAACTGAGAGCCCTCATCCGCTTCAAGGCGGCTGCACCTGCGTGTGGGGCGGGACTAGGCTGCTTCCCGGAGAGGAAGGCAGCTTTTACCTGCAGCTTCCTGGCTCCTCTGGCATCAGCACAAATGCTTTTTATGTAATCAATACTTTATTCACTCTTTCAAGGAAAACAAGCACTCCTTTCAGGTGGCATTGTCTTCAACACAGTGGGATTTTAACCTTGGAAATGAACCTGGAGTGCCGTCTGCGCTAATGAGCCCGCCCCATGCCTTCCCCAGGCTGGGAGCCACACCTGGGGGAGGCCGACCTGTGTGGGGTGGGAGGCACTGCTGCCAGGCCCCGCCCCTGAAGGACACCCCACAGTGTCCGCATCCCGTGGCGGGAAGGCTGAGTGTAGTCTGGGGCCCTAGAATGACATTTCACCCTCGGCAGAGGGGGGAAGGTCCCCTGCTGTGGGTGGTAGGTCACTGCCTCTGAGAGCAGAGGAAGAGGCAGGCTTGGATAAGAGAACCCCCACAGCCAACCACAACTGTTCTGAATGAAGCGTGATTGGCTGCCAAGGCCAAGGTGTGGACACTGACACAGAGGAGGAAGCATTTCTCTGTGCTGAGAGGGGAACAGACAAGGTCCTGAGGGCCAGACTCAGGGCCTCTGGCTGCAGAGCTGCTGGTGGCAGGTCCCACAGCTGCCAGCCCTGAGCTGTCACAGCTGCCTCTCCATGTCCGTGCATTGCAGCCACAGAGAGAACAGGTGTGCATGCGTCTGTGAGTGTGTGCACGCACCCACGTGTGTCTCCCGTGCAGGCACAAATGCCGCGTGTGGCTTCGTGTTTAAAGATGCAGGCTGGCTGTGCCGGGCCCCGTTTCAAGGGAATTCCCGGTGGGAATTTCCTGGTGGAAGCAGGAAGCAGGACATCCTGCCTGAGAGTGGCTTTACAGGGGACACTCGGTGTTGCTCTGAGGCTGGGCCGGGTTCCCCAAGGGCAGCGTTGAGCAAGACCAGGCCAGAGCTCTCTGCTTCTGCAGCTCTGCGGCCTGTGGGTGGACAGGTTTTCATGGAATGAACAGTTAAGGGCAGGTGCAGTGGCCGCAGATGGGCCTTGGAGGGGAGGTCTGTGGGGCCAGCGGGTCAGGCGGGGGGCTTGTCCTGGAGGTGGATGGCTGTCAGGGGGACTGGGGCAGCAGCGCGTGCCAGGGGACGAGCGCTTCCTCCTGACAGAGCTCTGGGGCAGGAGGCAGCCTGAGCCTTCGGGGCCTGAGAGTGGCCCAGGACCGAGGGCCACCAAGCTGTTGTGGTCAGGTCATGATGTCCACACAAGTGACACGGTCAGTTTTGGGTTTTGAAACCCTGTGGCTCAGTGTGGGGGTGAAGTGGGGGGGATGGGGCGACCTTGCCTACGCTGCACAAACGTGACCTGGAGCAGGGCCGCTGTCCCTTACTCCAGGCCTGGGCTTGGAGCTGTGGTCAGGTGAGGGGGCACTGCAGAGCCCGTGCTGGAGTTCTGAGGGGACCCCGAGGCCCTGTGGGGTGGGGAGAGAGCCTGGCAGCCACCGCCACACTCGGGCGTGAACGTTCACTCAGCGACTGGAGGCATGGACGTGGCTGGACAGCAGCATTCTCACCAGGACGCAGAGCAGCCCTTTATGTGGCTAGGGGCCGGCACAGGCAGCAGGTCCCAGCCTGCAGGACAGGCGCTGCTGTCCGTCCGTGTGGCTGCAGTGGCGGGGCTGTGGTCGGCGCATTGGGATGCCACCCTCGCTGCAGGAGTCCTTGTGGCTCCGTCGCCGGGCTGCACACATGAGCCCAAAGCGCCTTTGCGTGCTCCATGTTCTCTCTAACGGGCCTCCGCCTCCAACCCCCTTTTGTCCCCGGTGGTCACCTCACCTGGGGCGCTGCAGCTGACGGCTGAAAATGTGACCTGAGCCCCTGGGCCAGGTCTGCTTGTGAGGATTGTCCTGCCCCTAGGGTGCTCTCTCAGCAGGGATATTTTTCTCCTATTTCCCGCCAAGGCTTGGGCTCCGAAAACATAAGTGCTTGTCTCACGTCGGGTGTCCGTCCTACGGGGACTGACGAGGTACACACGTTTCACCACAAACGAAGCATGAATTCAGTGTAGCCTGTTCCAGCAGCAGGTGGGGGACATTTTTTGGAGACTTTCTTAGATATCTTCGTTTTCAGACACTGGGGGTACATGTGGTCCCTGTTCTAGAGGCTGCTTCCGGGAAGGTGTTAGTCGTCTGAGGGACACAGTCATCCGCGTGGACACGTTTCCCCGGAAGCCCCATGCACGTCTGGCAGAGCCTTGTAGGTGGCCAGCCGTGTGCATTCACCTGGGCCCTCGAGACAGAAGCCACGCCGGCAGGTGGTGACCACAGGCATTCGGTCATCTTAATTTCATAATGAAGGCCGGCGCGGCCAGACCGGAAAACCCTACATGTCGTCAGTTGGCTGAATGCACTGCTGTCTAAATGCATCTCCGAAGAGAAAGACGTGGGCTGGGAAGAATTTCCTGGGCTCTATCACAGCCACAGGCTGTTATGAGACAGGTCAGAGGTGAGCGTAATGCACATGTGCGCTGAACATAACGAAGTGGCTGGAAACAGCTGCCTGATGACAAGCAGCATAGTTTTGCGTTCGTCACAGAGCCCCTCATGCAACTTGTGTTGTTGTGCAGATAGGAGTCTGTCCTGCTCTGAGATCACTGAACCCTCGGGCTGCCTGCTGGCAATGGAACCCGCCTGCTGCAGCTCTGAAGGGGCAAACATTTATGTTAAGGCAAAAGGTTAGTCTTTTGCCAATGCTGTTGCATTCCATACAGAAAGCCACCCCTTTCAGCGGCAGCCTCGTGCACCCTGGGGACCCTCCATAGGGCAGGTGTTGCTGGACCCCCAGTAGTGAGCCCCTCTGAGGACTAACTCAGACCCTGAGGAATCGGCATGGACCTGTTGACCCCACTAGGCCACTCGTGGAATGAACCCTTCTGGTGACAGCTGCTATGTTGAGCCACTTGCTTGGCATGCGTTAGTTAAGCACCTGCTGTATGCACGAGATAGGTCTGCCCTCAGGAGTGTATAAGTGGGGGGTAAACTTTGTTGTGGTGACTGATGGGAGTGAGTCTGCGGGAGGCGAGGGGCTCTGCAGAGCCAGGGCTTGGGGCTGCGTGGCCGGCGCATGTGCACCTGTCACCATCCGCTGCCACCCCGAGCTCCCATGATGGGTCTGGGCCACAGGGGTCTGGACCACAGGGAGCAGGCAGGTGCTGGCCCAGCGTGGACAGCAGGGCCCACTGCGCCCCTTAGACACTTGCCAAACTGTCCCTTGGTGTGTTTTTTTTGGATTTTTTGATGTTAAATTCTTTTTTAAATATATTTTTAAAATTAAATTTATTGAGGTGACATTGGTTAGTAAAATTATATAGGTTCTAACTACACATTTCTATAATGCATCATCTATATTTCACATTGTGTGCTCACCACCCAGAGTCAGTTCTCCTTCCATCACCATATATTTGATCCCCTTTACCCTCATCTACCACCCCCTCCCCCCTTTCCCTCTGGTAACCACTAAACTGTGTGTCTATGAGTTTTGTTTCTTCATTTGTTTGTCTTGTTCCTTTGTTGCTTTCAGTTTTATATCCCACATATGAGTGAAGTCATGTGGCTCTTGACTTTTTCTGTCTGACTTATTTTGCTTAGCATAATAATCTCAAGATCTGTCTATGTTGTGACAAATGGCAGTATTTCATCTTTTCTTATGGCAAAATAGTATTTCACTGTGTATATATACCATGTCTTCTTTATCCAATCATCCATCAAAGGACACTTTGGTTGTTTCCATGTCTTAGCCACCATAAATAAAGCTGCAGTGAACATTGGAGCACATATATCTTTATGGATATGTTTTTAGATTTTTTTGGGTAGATACCCAGAAGAGGTATTGCTGGGTCATATGGTAATTCTATTCTTAATTTTTTGAGGAACCTACATACTATTTTCCATAGTGGCTGCACCAGTTTACATTCCCACCAGCAGTGGGTGAGGGTTCCTTTTCCCCCACAGCCTCTCCAGCACTTGTGATTACTTGTCTTGTGATAACAGCCATTCTAATTGGTGTGAGGTCGTCTCTCATGGTGGGTTTGATTTGCATTTCCTTAATAACTACTGATGTTGAGCATTTTTTCATATATGTGTTGGCCGTTTGTATGTCTTCTTGGAAGAAATGTCTGTTCAGGTCCTCTGCCCATTTTTTAATTGGATTGTTTGTTTTTTGTTGTTGAGTTGTACGAGTTCTTTATATATTTTGGATATTAGCCTCTTACCGGAGGTGTTGTTTCCAAATATCTTCTCCCATTTGGTTGGTTGACTCTTTGTTTTGTTGATAACCATCAACAAAACAAAGCTTTTGCTGTGCAGAAGCTTTTTAGTTTGATATAATCCCGCTTATTTATTTTAGCTTTTATTTCTCTTGACTTTGAGGTCAAATTCATAAAAGCCTCTTTGAACCCAAGGTCCATATGTTTAGTACGTGTGCTTTCTTCTATGCAGTTTATTGTTTCAGGTCTTATGTTTAGGTCTTCAATTCATTTGAGTTAATTTTAGTACACGGTGACAGATAGCAGTCTAGTTTCATTCTTTTGCACTTGGCTTTCCAATTTTCCCAGCACCATTTATTAAAGAGGCTTTCTTTTCTTCATTTTATGTTTTTGGCTCCTTTGTGGAAAATTACCTTCCCATATATATGGCTTATTTCTGGGTTGTCAGTTCTATTCCTTTAGTCTGTGTGTCTGTTTTTCTGCCAATACCATGCTGTTTTGATTATTGTTGCCGTGTAGTACAAGCTGAAGTCAAGGAGTGTGATACCTCCAGCCTTGTTCTTTTTTTTTTTTTTTTAGGATTACTTTGGCTATTTGGGGGTCTTTTGTGATTCCATACAAAATCTGATGATTTTTTTTGTTCTATTTCTTGAAAAAAATACCATTGGGATTTTGATGGTGATTGCATTAAATCTGCATATTACTTTGGGTTATATGGCCATTTTAAAAAAAATTTTACTGTTAGTTTCAGGTGTACAGAACAGCAATAGTTATCCTTTTCACAGAAACAACTCCCCTCCCCCATCTACTGCCCTCCCACCCCCGATATCATGCTTATCTATTACCATTCCATTGATTCCATTCCCGCTCTCTACTCCACATCCCGTGACTATATGTATATATAATTACAGTTGACATACAATATTATTCAACATCAGCTTCAGAAATACAGTGCGGTGATCAGGCCTCTACACCGACTATGAAGTGGTCTCCCCAACAGGACATGAGTCCATCTGGCCCCCTAAGAAATATTTACAACATTATTGATTATATTCCCCAGACTGTCTTTTCTATCCCTGAGGCCATATTGTAGTTACCAATTTGTATTGTCTCGTCCCTTCCCCTTCTCCTTCATCCGCACCCCCTCCCAACTAACAACCCTCAGTTTTTTCTCTGTGTCTCAGACTATTTGTGTTTACATTTCTCATTTATTCAGTTTTTTAGATTCCACATATAAGTGAGATCATATGGTATTAGTCTTTCTCTGACTGACTTATTTCACTTACCATAATGTTCTCTAGGTCCATCCATATCGTTGCAAATGGCACTATTTCCTTCTTTATAGCTGAGTAAGACTCCATTGTGTAAATGTACCAAAGTTTCTTATTCCGGTCATCTACCGATGGGCATTTCAGTTGTTTCCAAGTCTTAGCTATTGTGAATAGCGCTGCAATAAACATAGGGGTGCATATGTTTTTCCGGATTAATGTCTTGGGATTTTTTGGATAAATACCTAAGAGTGGTATAGCTGGGTCATAAGGTAGTTCCATTTTCAGATTTTTGAGGTACCTCCATACTGATTTCCATACTGGCTGCACCAATTTGCAGTCCCACCAGCAGTGCATCAGGGTTCCCTTTTCCCCACAACCTCGCCAGCATTTGTTGTTTGTTGACTTATTGATGATAGCCATTCTGACCAGGGTGAGGTGGTATCTCATTGTGGTTTTTATTTGCAATTCTCTAATGATTAGTGAGGGTGAATATTTTTTCATATGCCTGTTGGCCATCTGTATGTCCTCTTTGGAGAAATGTCTCTTCATATCCTCTGCCCATTTTTTAATTGGGTTGTTTGTTTCTTTGGTGTTGAGTTGCATGAGCATTTTATATATTTTGGATATTAACCCCTTATCAGATATCTCATTGACAAATATCTTCTCCCATTCAGTAGGCTTCTTTTTTGTTTTATTGATGGTTTCTTTTGTTGTGAAAAAAACTTTTAAGTTTGATGTAGTCCCATATGTTCATTTTTTCTTTTACTTTCCTAGCCCGTGGGGATGTATCAGTAAAAATATTGCTCAAGGTAATGTCTGCAAATTTAGACCCTATATTTTCTTCTAGGAGTTTTATGGTCTCAGGTCTTATATTTAAGTCTTTAATACACTTGAATTTGTTCTTGCAAGTGGTGTAAGGAGGTGGCCCAGTTTTATTTTTTTGCATGTGTCAGTCCAATTTTCCCAGCACCATTTATTAAATAGACTATCTTTACCCCAATGTAAATTCTTGCTTCCATTGTCATAGACTAACTGCCCGTATATGCCTGGAGATTTAATTCTGGGCTCTCTATTCTGTTCCATTGATCTATGTGACTGTTTTTATGCCAGTACCATGCTGTTTTGATTACTGTGGCCTTGTAGTACGTTCTAATGTCTGGAAGCGTGATCCCCCCGACTTTGTTCTTATGTCTCAAGATTGCCATGGCTATTCGGGGTCTTTTTTGGTTCCATATAAATTTTAGGATT
>NW_017731435.1:1364326-1370822 GCF_001890085.2 Hipposideros armiger
ACATTGAATCTATATATTGCTTTAGGCAATATGGACATTTTAACTATATTAATTCTTCCTATCCATGAGCATGGAATGTTTTTCCATTTGTTTGTATCTTCTTTTATTTCTTTCATTTTAACTATTGGGTTGTTGGAAAAGTCATGACGCAGTTTTGCAACGAAAAACATAGAAAAAATATGTCATGACTTTTCTGACACCCCAATATGTTGATTCTTCCAATCCATGAACTTGGAATGTCTTCCCATTTCTTTGTGTCTTCTCCAATTTCTTTTAAGAATGCCATATAGTTTTCAGTGTATAGGTCCTTTACATCCTTTGTTAAGTTTATTCCTAGGTATTTTATTCTTTTTGTTGCAATTGCAAGAGGATTTTTTTCCAATTTTTCTGAAATTTCATTGTTAGTATATAGGAGTACAATGGATTTTTATACATTGATTTTTGTATCCAGCAACTTTACTGTATTCATTTATTCTTTCTAATAGTTTTTTAGTGGAGTCTTTAGGGTTTTCTAAATAAAGAATCATGTCATCAGCAAAAAGTGACAATTTAACTTCCTTACTCCCAATTTGGATGCCTTTTATTTCTTTCTCTTGCCTGATTGCTCTGGCTAGGCTGTCCAATACTATGTGGAATAACAGTGGTGATAGGGGACAGCCCTGTCTTGGTCCTGAGTGTAGAGCAACAGGCTTCAGTTTTTCACTGTTAATTATGATATTAGCTGAGGGTTTGTCATATATGGCCTTTATTATGTTAAGGTATTTTCCTTCTATACCCTTTTTACAAAGTGTTTTAATCATAAATGGATGTTGTATCTTGTCAAATATTTTTTTCTGCATCTAGTGATATAATCATATGATTTTTACCTTTTATTTTGTTTATGTGGTGCAGCACAGTGATCGATTTGCATATGTTGACCCATTCTTGCGCCCCGGAATGAGCCCCCCTTGATCGTGATGTAGAATCTTTTCAATGTATTGTATTCAATTTGCTAGAATTTTGTTTAGAATTTTTTGCATTTATGTTCCTCAGAGATGTTGGTCTGTAGTTTTCTTTTATCCTTGCCAGGTGTTGCTATCAGCGGAATGTTGGCCTCATAAAGTGAGTTAGGAAGTGTTGCCTGTTCTTCAGTTGTTTTGGAAGCATTGGAGGAGGACAGGTGTTAGGTCCTCTTTGAATGTTTGGTGGAATTCACTGGTGAAGCCATCGGGTCCCGGACTTTTGCTTTTGGGATGCTCGTCCGTCCGTTGTCTTCCCTCCTCCGACTGTCCATCACAGCACTCGGGGCGTTTGGGTCACCCAGCATGAGCCGCAGTTTGCTCTCTGGGGCAGTGTCATTAATCTCTAGTCTTAATAAAATGAACGTTCAAATTATTATGCACCAAGTTACTTGAAATCATCAAGATAACAATAAATTAGCATTTCTAAACTGGTGCACAAAGCTAAGTGAATTCGCCACCCTCTTAGCCTTGGGTAACACGTACGTCCTGGCCTTGTCGGGATGGGAGAGCCCAATCTGTGCTCCTGTTCAGCGCCTGCCCATTCTGGGGCGACTCAGTGTTTAGATGTTTGTCATTCTGTCCAGTGGGGTGGGCCGTGCTTGTTTGTACTGATGTGGTGGGATCATCTGGTGTCCCCGATAGGGACACACAGAAAGCTGGCCCTTCTGCTCTTTAGGTCTGTGAGAGGACACCCAGCTGAGAGGGTCCCCATGGAGGGGGGAGGAGGCGCTGGCTTAATCCTGGCTGGTGGCTCGCTCCATTCTGGGAGCCAGGAAGCGTGGGCACCTTTCATCATATGGTCCGGGGACAGTAACCTGGAAGGATCACCGATCATGGGGTGTTGGGGGGGGGCTCAGAGCACCACTGAGAGATCTTCAGGGTATGTGCCCATAGTTGGGGGCTCTAGCCCCAGGCCCTGAGTCTGCCCAGTCACCCAGGATGGCAATTCAGAATGGGGGACCTGGCAGTGTGGATGGGGACAGGTGGCTCCACATTCACCGAAGCTGGCAAGAGGCGACGCAAAGAGGTGGAACCCCTCCTGGCTCTGGCTCAGCTCACTCGGAAAAGCAGACGGGGGATGGGATATAACAGGGTGCACAGGGCCTCCCAACTCTGGGGACTGGGAGGGGACGGCGAAACCTGAAATGTGTGTGGATGTGTAGACAACGTTCGATTAAACGGGTTGAGTAGCAGCCGTGCCTCGTGTTGGGAAGAGCTGGTTTCTAACAAAGTTTTAAATGAAAAACTAGATTGAAATCAGCCCTTTGCTGAGCAGTCTCTGTTACGGACATGTTGCCTGTAAATCAACCCAAACAAAGAAGGACCTGTACAGATAAAGTTAGAAGTCACCTTCCAAATGCCTTAAATGAGGGGAGGCAGAGAGGGAAACGAAGCAAAGTTTAGCCGTCATCCCATGTTGAGATGGCAGAGAGGACACCTAGGATGGGCTCCTTGAGCAGTTCGTGTCGGGAGAGAGCCTGACTCCAAAACAGGCCACCTGGCAAGTGAGCGAGGGTCTGGGAGGCTCGGGGGACGACGGACCCCACTCATAGGTTTGCTCCCTGGGCACATGGAAAATGTTAACTAAACTGGGAATCAGATCTTTTTCAGAAAACAGCCAGAATGACAAGCACCAAGAAAAGCAGACAGGAACAAGAGGCCACCTCCTTAAGCAGCAATTCAGACACACGTGCAGTGCCTTGTGTTGGCGCCTCATGTGGACACACAGAGCCCACCAGGGGTCATCCTGAAAGGAATGGATTCCGTACTGACGGGTGTCCTTGTCCCTGGGAGCTGTGTGTCCAGGCATGGGGACACGACACCCTCAGAGGACAGGAAGGAACAAAGGTCCCGTGCTCTGGACGCTGGTCTCTGCAGCTTCCCCTCTGCCCACGTGTGCCCGCTGGAAGCCCCCGGCTCGCCACCCGGGAAACCCACTGTACATGCCCGCCTACTGGAGTCACTGTCCGGTCAAACCATCATTTTTGCAGCAATAATTGCCAGTTGGTAGACATCTCGCCTGAAGGGTTTTTACTGGAGCCGAAATCATTTGCGAAACAGACACAACAAATGAATGATTGTTGATTCTTTTGAATTTGGGGCTCAGCAGAGTTACTGCAGAGCCGGCATTTGTCAGCTGGAGTTTCCTCCTCAGCAGAAGACTCTCCCAGCGTTCCCTCCACGCCCTGTGCTACCCCGAGACCTGCATGCCTTCCCCCTACACGGCACTCCCCACGTCAGAGACACCCTGCGGAGGCTTCTGCTCTTTTGCAAAAGCGCAGAAGTTAAATGGTTAGCATTCTATCCACTCTGCAACCCACTGGCCATTATAACCCCCAGCCTGGTTTTGGTGACTTGCCAATGCCAGCGTGTCCCCCAGGCTGAGCGTTTCTCTGGCACAGTGGCCGGAGGCCTGGACCAGGGGGGACGGTCCTCTCCAGCGCTGCCTGCTCCCAGCTCTGCCTCTGAAGATCACAGGCAGTGACTGGTCCTGTGGGCAGAGAACAGGCTGTCCTCTAGCGCGTACCCAGAGTGAGGAGAAAACCCCGGAGCGGGTGAGAGCAGGCAGCGCCATCCAACCTTTGAGCGGGCACCCCCGAGCGGGCATCGTGACCTTGAACAGGGCTGGCCCAATTAGCCTGCTCAGCCTGATGCCAGCTGGTTCTAAAGCCCCCGACTGTCCCATTGTCCCAGTTCCCATGGCCACTAGCCTGTCTCTTCCTTCCTCTCTGTTGAATCCTGGGAAAGACAAAACCCAGCTACTATCTGGGTTCCAGCTTGGGAGACAGGTTCTGGGAGGGTGTCAATAGCTTGGGCGCTGAGTCCACAGTGGGTGACACAGAAGCCACAGGCTCTTGCATGTTGCTGGGGCCAACGGAGGTTTAGATCAGTCTGTGTCAGGCGTGGCCAGCGGCTGCTGTGCACACGGCCCCAGGGTGGGCTCTGCAGTACCTTGGAGCGAGTTCCCCACAAGCCCCGTCTGCTCAGGTGTCTCAGAAGGAGGAGACTCGGTCAGATGAGCTGCGGGGCCCTTGTTCTCCAGGAGCTTTCGTGGCCTCTTAAACGTCACCGAGCCCCACTCCCTTTGGCTACAAATAGGGACAGTAGAAGCTGTCTTTCACGTGGCTGTCGGGGTGACTCAGGATAAGACGTGTGGACACAGTTCTTTGCACGTCTGGCCATCAGAGGAGGTGGATGATGGCAGAAATGGTGAAAACGGCAGCAAAGGACCCAGAGGAGGCACCCTGGGGTTTGTCAGCTGCTGGCCTGCTCTCCTCTGGCCGTCTGCAAGGAGAGCACACGGTTAATTACTGTTATGCTTAAAACATCGATTTTTATAAGTAATCCTTGCAGGATAGCATCTCTGGCTTATCTCTTAGCTGGCTTAGCAGTTTTTTCTGGCTTTTGGCTGTGCCTATCTCATCTCCCTGTTATGTACTCAGCTCAGGGATCCTGTGCCGTCCTCTGGGAAAGCCAGTTATGATAATTATTTATCAGCCGCACGCCTGGTGGAGTTGCTGCCCCTCCTCCCAGGCAGCTCCGGGGGCCTCTCTGGGGAGCAGCTGGCGTCCCAGGGCTGTCCTTGGCTCCGCGCCCCTCCTGGCTGGCTCCGCGGGCGGCAGGACCTGCGGCGTTTATCTGCCTGCGTCGGTGCCGTCTGTTGCATCGTCTTTCAGGCCCGGCCGTGTGCAGTCTGGCGTGCAGAGATGCTGATAGATGCCTGACCCCGGGGCGGGGGCGGGGGGCAGAGAGGAGGATGCGGAGCAGCTGGCAGCCCCCCACGGGCCCCCCCTTTTCTATTGCACACTCAGCAGTAGGAGTCCGTCGGCACCGGCCTCCCAGCATGCACTCTGCTCGCAGCGTGCACACGTGGGTTTGGAAGCTCACAGGTGCTCACGCCTGCGGGAGGTTGGGCTGAGGTCCTGCGCCCACAGCAGGTCTGGGCCTAATATCAGCGTCGCCGAGACCGAGACCTGGGGCCTCTTCCTTCTGCTCATCCACCAACTATGAAAATAAGTTTTTTGATATTGGTCATTAGCTTTCTGTCTCCACTGATAATATTCAGTCGCTCTGTGAACTAGCTGGGGAGTGTTGCGTTTATATATGCAACCAAATGAATTCAAAACAAGTGAAAACCTATCTGTCCACGAGTTTGAGAGGCAGATAAGATTTACTTCCTTGTTCTCCTTTTCAGGTGACACGTCATTTTTGACAACAGTCGCATGGGGGTAACAGTGTTGCCACACTTTTGTCTACAGTGTGGTCTTGCCTTAGCATCTGTTTCTCCTAAAACACTGTCAGGGACTTTCTCGTTCATTGCTGGCTGGCCTCTTCATCCGGAACAATAGCTCCAGCTCCTCAGACTTGCCGCGGGCAGCACGCCACAGGTCGTCAGGCTGGCCCTGTCTACTCAGGGAGGGAAGGCTATCCGAACAGGGCGTTTCCTGGGCTCTGTGCCCCCCAGTGGGCCTGTCTCAGCAGGGCACACGGGTGGTTAAGCCCCCATGGAAACACGTGCAGTGAACTGACAAGAAGAGAGAAGCTGAGTTTAATAAGAAGCGTTCTGTGGGGCTTGGCAACGTGTTGGCTTCCACGAAATTGCTGCAGGAAACTGCCACGCCCACCCAAACGCTGGGCACCCTGACCCTGGGCACCTGTCCCAGGACAGTATGTGCAGAAATTAACTTCTGTGCACAGTGTGTGTCGTGGTGGTTTGTCACAGGGACACCTATGTGCTGGGGCTGGGCGACGTCGTGTGCCAGGTCCCTTGCCTGGAATTCTGGGCTCCAATGAATTATGGGAGCTGGGAAGGCCGTTTAATGACGGGGGACGTGTGATTAGTAACATCTCATGGCAGGACCTTCCTGACAGCCCCGCTGGGAGCTGACACCCACCCACCGTTCAGCCCTGTTCCCTGCTTTACTCTCATCCATGGTCATCCTCACGATGAAGCAAGTGAACAGGAAGGGGTAGCCCCGGTGTGTCCCCTCCCCGAGGCAGGGCTTGTGTGTGGCTCCCTGTGTCTCTGGCGGTGACACGCTTGGCAGCAGGCCAGCCAAACCGCCCTGTTGACTGAATGGCGACACAGTGTGGCAGCAGGCGGGGTTTTGTCACCTGCCTGTTTCCTGGACAGTGGTGAGCGTCCCCAAATGCACTGAGTGCTCTTTCCTGACACGATGTCACTGGCTGTGCGGTGTCTGTTCAGTGGCTGAGCTGTCATCATGCAACCATTTGCCTCTTGCTGATATTTTCCATTTCTCAGTATAAACCTTTATCTGAAGGCCCTGGGCGTGTGGATGAATTTCAGGAAGGGAAAGGCCAAATCAAAAGATGTGAACTACAGGAAGGTTTTTTTTTGTTTTTTTTTTAAAGATTTTTATTGGGGAATTGGGGGGATGGGAACAGACAAGTTGCTGTCGTTTTGTTCTTCAGTCTAGTTGTGGAGGACGTTGCTTCACTGGCCCAAGTTGGCACCATCATTGCGCTCTTCCCGG
>NW_017731435.1:1370942-1427203 GCF_001890085.2 Hipposideros armiger
CGCTCACGCTGGCTGCTGGCTCCACACGGTAGCCCATGGCAACCCACTGCAGCAGGGGCTGCAACCTACGCCGTCGCCGGTGACTCACAGCAGCCCAGCTCCAGGTTGAGCTGTTGTTCAGCATATTAGCTGTGGAGGGCAGTGTCATTGGCCCTCATATGTGGGATCCGAACCGGGGCCCTCTGGCGTCCCAAGCCAGTTCTTAACCATCGCGCCACTCGGCCGGCCCTACATGAAGGTTTTTAAGGTATATTTCTCAACTGCTTTCCAGAACTGGGTAAACTAGGTTATCCCTGCCAATATAAGCTGGTGCCTACAAAGTATTTCTCAGAAACCACAATTATTTCAGGGACTGAGGATTCCATTAAACAAACAAAAAAAACTTTATTGAAAAAAGCAGAGACAAAAGTAAATTTTCAAATTCTTCCAATAATGCCAAAAAAAAAAAAAGAAAGAAAAGAAAAAGAAAAAAAGGAATCCAAGCTGGATTCTGAGCTTGGAGCCTGACCCCCACATGAGGAGATCCCCAAGCAGGGATGGGTGTTGGGTGTCTCCACGTGCTCAGGGACCCGCTGAGCCTCGTGGGCTGTGGCATCCCCCCTGCGTACTGACCACTGTCTCTCCCTCCACACCCCTCCCCGCTGTGTACGTGCTTCTCAAGAGCTCTACCGGCCCTCAGCTGCTCCCAGCCGTCATACACTGTTCACCATCGTCTCTGGTTATGTTTGTGACACACATGCACTGCAGCCAAGCCCCGTCTCTCTAAGGTTCGTGTGTGCCCTGGTGACTGTCAGTGTTGTGACTGTCTGGACATCACACAGCTGTGTGTGTGCTCTGTGCACCATCGACATTTTGAGAACTCGCTGCCTTTATTTTGGGGATAGTGGTATGTAGCGTGGGCTTCAAGGAAGGGGGTCAGCACTGCTCTTGTCTCCTGGGTGCTCACATGTTGCATGATGCAACAGCCTCTGTCTCCACTGGGCATCCCCACGCTGAGCTGCCTGTCCCTCTTCTGCAGGTGGCCGCCATAGCAGCCTGAAGCCCGTCAGCAGCAGTCCCACCATCACCATCGCTGCCACTGCGGCCATGGTCTCCGTGGACCCTGAGGGACGTGGGGGCCCGTCACCCTCCAGCGTGCAGCCCCGCCACTTCCTGACACTGGCACCCTTCAGAATACCCCTGCGGGCCGCCCCCTTCTCTGGTAAGTAAGAGCATGGTCTCCCAAAGCTTTGAGCTGGCTGCAGAAGCTGTGCTGTGGGGGACGAGGCAGGGGCCAGTGTGCCCACCTCCCTGCACCCCCATGCCGTGGGGCGCCCCAGCCTGGCTGTAGGGGTGGGGAGATATGCAGGTTTGTCCAAACTACACAAATAGACTTGATTCCATTCAACAAGGTTGGGTTACATCAACCGGGCGCTTTCTGCTGTAATGCGAGGTTTACGGTTTGTTTGAAGAACCGAGGCTTCTCTCACTATTTAGGGCGTGGGGGTGCAGTAGCTGACAGTACATGGACTCAGAAATTTGTAATTTTCTCACACAAAGCCTGGAGCCACGTGCTAGAAAGTAGTGAAGTGTCTAAATTGGTACATCACAGAAAAGGTAAATGCTGAGACTCGTATAGAGCTTTCCCCACATCTCACCTGGGGAGGGTCACCTGGGCTTCCAGCTGGGCTGTTCTGAACACATGGGGTGAGGGCCTTCCCACCATGCAGGACCTCTATGGAGCCCACCAAAGCCCACGGCATGATGGCCACAAAGGCACTTGTGTTCCGAGTGCAGTGGGTGTGCTCTTCTGAGAAGTCCGCGGTGTGGAGGCCGGGCTCGTGGACATCCCGGGCTTGGAGGTGCCAAGTGCGTACTGGGCTCAGGAGGGAAGGTCCGCGTCCTGCACTGGCTGTGACTGCGCTGTTCACAGCTATACACGCATGTCTACTAAGCACGTCCAAGTCGTTCCTTACACGTAGCACAAGCAACAGTGACTTGGAAGGACAGTAAGCTCTCAGATCTTGTGAGCTAGTGCTGTTACTTTAGCTTTAGTTTGTCATGTGATAGTTTAAGACTCGAACAGAAATTCTGTGGCGCTCTACTATTAGTTGTGTACTGCAATTAATGCTGGCATTCTAATTCTAGCACCAGTGTCATGAATCGCGAGGTTATCGGTAGTAAGAGACATCACTAGATGGTAAGATGTGTGTATTACATATGTATGTATGGTAATATATGTACGGCTCACAGTGGAAAGGGAAGAGGCCTGGTTATTTCCAGGGTGGGCAATGCTTCTGGTTGGCTGACCTCTTCTGGTGAGTCTGATGTGGTTTTCTCAGCACTGGACCTCCGGCCTTCATGTCTGCATGTTGGGTTGATAAATTAGTTGCTCAGTAGAACATTGTATTCTCAAGAACAAAGTCATTTCTATTTCAGTGTGTTGGTGAACATGCATTTAGGGTATGATGGGGGAATAAATAAAACACATAGATAATCTCTTGTGTGGAACGTAATTTACAGCTCTGTCAAGATTTTGGTTAAAATCCATCAATCCATTGACGTTTATTAAGGATGACTTACTATTTTTCAAGAAAATTAATGTTAGAAAGAACCAAACACCATGTAGCCCAGGAGTGGCTTTACTTCCCATGTCTCTCGTAGGATTTATAAAGTGACATAATAATTAGGCATCTTTCCACGTTTGCATTTTATAAGGCTCTGTAATCAAATTTGCCACAACATGCATTCAGTTAGAAAAAGACAGGCACCAGTGTTATCTGTCTTGGAAGCAACCGCCAGCATGGCTGTCAAACAGACGAAGGGGGTGGTGCTTAGAAGGTGGCTCCGGATGGCCTTACAGTTTGATCTGTTTGATTCGAATGCCACACTCAACAGTAGAGGCACCAGGTTGAAGTTGAAATGAAGGAGGGTGGGTCTGGCCCAGTGACCCCAGCCTGGTGGGTGACCTCTGAGCGTGAGCCAATCCCAGGCCTCACGGTGGCTGTGGCTCTATCTGGGGTGCCCCTGGTAAGTGGGGTCTTCGGGAGATAGGACCACTGTGTAGTGTCTTGGTTGTCTCCTCTTGACTTCAGCAGAAACCATGTGAGTGAGAGTGGCTGTGCCCACATGAAAACTTTTGTGGAATTTCCCTTGAGTACTTTCTGAAAACCAAGGCTTGAAGGACACGGAGGGTCGACCATTTGTCTGTCAGGGCTGGTGTTTAACCATTGTCAGTGGCCCCGTAAATAAGATTAAATGAGCTTGAAGAGCTGACTGTCCCGATGAACACCCTCAATGGGGGTTCAGGGAGCCCACCAGGACATCCCTGACACACAAATAGGTGGGCTGGAGCGGGGGTGGGGCAGGGAAGGACCAAGTATCCTGTCGAGGGCTAGGCTGGGGGAGCGGGGGAGGTGGGGTACCATTGATAGCACAACAGATTTTGTAGACCAAGAAAAATGCACCTCTCTGTGGAATTTGCTCTGTATTGCACTGATTTTAGAAAAGCATGTGAACTTTAATATGAGTACAGATGAATAACCCTGTTTTTGTTTAGAAGATAATAATTCCCATTTTAGATAAATGAGCTAGACTCTTTCATTCACTCCCTTCACTTGGTAATAACAGCTGAGTCATCTTAGAAGCCCCACATGGCTTAGCTTTATGGTTCTCAACTAGAGGCAGCTTTACCTCCAGGGGTTCTTCTATGGCTGGACAGATTTGCGGGGGCTGCTACTGGGATCTAGTGGGTAGAAACCAGGGATTCTGCCGCACACCCTGTAATGCCCAGCCAGCCCCCACGATAAAGGGTTGTCTGGCTCCACATGTTAGCAGTGCTTGTATCGAGATGCCCCAGTTAATATTCTAGAATTCCACCTATACCGTGAAAACCTGTGTTGGTGTGTGAACAGTCTACCCTCATCTCGAGGAGTTCGTGATCCAGTAACCGACGGGCTTTGAAGGGAATGGCTCCGGGCTGGAGGGAAGGTCAGCTATGAGTTACACTTAGTCATATGCCTGCATGCGATTCAGAGTTTCAAATCACTTGTTGAAAGAACCCCATGACCTGTTCCAAATTCAGTCGTAAGCTTGGTTTTCTTGTTCAGTATGTTGCCAGCACGTGCAGCAAAGTCAGCACTTGCTGTTACTCTTTCAAAGGACCATGTGTACCTGGGTAGCTGCTGGCCTCGTGCTCATGTTAGTCTGCTCACACCTGTCCCCTCCCCTAGCCTGTAAGCCGCCTGCTGGGGGCCGTGTCTCGCTGTCCTGGCGCAGCCTGCACCGGGCACCCCGGGCGCGATCGTCACATGTGTTGAGCTGATGGCTCTATGCGCTGATCCTTCAGCCGGTCCCCTGACTTGGGTGGCCGTTCTCCACCTTGTACATCAACAAGTGCGTACAGTCTGCTGTCCTTATTCACATAATTTCTAATGTGGTTTCTCACGGATTGCTCCTGGATTGAGGTGAGGTAGCGGGCAGGGGGACGCAATGGCGGGGGGGGGGAGGTTACCTGGACACGTGGGCTTTGCCGGCGGCGCGAGCCGGTGGAGCGTGGTGGGCAGAGCAAGCGGCCTGCGTTTCCTACAGCAGGTTTCAGCTAAACAACCTTGCTCAACCTTAGAGTTTTAGGTTCAAGAGGAACACTTTAAGGCTAGAAACATACCTGGCATCCTGTTTCTTTCTTAGTTTTGAAGGAGAACATGGACTTGATTGAGGGGAGAAAGAAGGACCTGCTCTCTCGGGGTTGAATCCTGAGTTATGAGGTGGGCGCCCACTTTGGGGGGATAAAGAGGCGGAACCACTCCAGCGTCTGCCCCCATTTGATGAAACAAAGGAAGCGACTCTTGTTTTAAAGATGGTGGTAGTTGCTTTAAGCCTTTGCCCACCATTTCGTAAGCATTTGAGGGAGCGAGGAAGGCTATGAGCGATTGTTCTGGTCGCTAGGAGAGCAAATGACGATCTGATACAACTATTAAAAAGTGCCATCTGCCTTGGAAACCATTTACCACCTGTCCTTTTGCTTCCAGAACTATTTAATGGTTTAAATTTAACAGTTTGTCCTGCCACAGAACAGCTGGGAAGTGACTATTTTTTTCTGTCAGTATCTTACCAGCCAAGAGACTTAACAAGTCAGGGAAGTCCCGCGTGGGAGTGCCAGCAACGCCGCCTTCCCGGGGCTGTCCGCCGCCTCTCTGGGGGAATCTGTGGGTGACGCGACAGGCTCGGTGACAACGGTGACCCAGCCACTGGGTGCAGTCTTTCCTTTTTCCATCCAGGAATCATTTCCCCTGCACTGTAATAGAAAATGTCATAATACGTATTAACATTTTAGAGAATTTCAGAGACAAAAATATCATAACAGCATAATTACTTCCACTCCAAAACGTCTGAGCCTCAGCTGGCTTCTGTGAGGAAGACATATGTGTTTTTGACAGAGGAATTGAGTTCTCAGTAGAACACACGCTGTATTGAAACAACCAAAAAAAAAAAAAAGACTGTTATTCACGAACTCACTCGCATTAAGGATGCAAACTACACCCAGTCAGGCTGGTATAAGGGCATGTGAGCATGTCAGGGCAGCATTTGCTAAACAAGAGCTCGTTGCTGGGATCCGACGGGTATGTGTGTGTGTGTGGGGGGGGCGCTGGCAGTGGGGGGGCGCTGGCAGGAATGGCTCCCTCTGACGGCAAGTGTGTCTGCTCTACGTGGCCGTCTGCTCTACGTGGCCGTCTGCTCTACGTGGCCCTCTAGAAAGTTCCTCTCCTGCCCCCCTCTGGCCCCCGGGGCTCCAGTCCTTGCTAATTTCCTGAGGAGCCAGCGCCTGGCACTTCAGCTTCGTGAGCTCTCTCCACTGTGAGCTTCTACTCACTCTTTGAAAAGAAAACTGGAAATTATTGCGCACACCAATGCTGCATGTTTCCACCAAGTAGAATGAACGTCCATCCCTCCCTTGGAGCCCAAGGAGGTAGATGCTTTCTGCCCCTAACGCTCGCGGGAGCCTAGACTCATGTCCACCCCAGGGACCCTCATCCTCCAGCATAGGGGCCAGCCGTTCCTTGGCTGCGTTAAAAATGTGTTTACCACGTAGGTGTTGTCTCTATACAGTATGTCGCTGAGTTTTTGGTTTTTTGAATTTTATGTCAGTGTCGTCATAGTTCATGAATTCTTCTGATTGCCTATTTTGCTCAAATTGACATGTTTTTCTTAACGTCATGGCCGCCCATGTGTGTAGTGGCAGTGCAATCTTGCTCGCTTTGGTGTAGCATTCCTTCCTCCCTCCCTCCCTCCCTCCCTCCCTTCCTTCCTCCCTTCCTTCCTTCCTTCCTTCCTCCGAGTCCACACAGCGCATTGTCCTCCCGCTGCCGGTGGGTGTCTGGGCTGGTTCCCGACATGTCAAGCGCAGCTGTCCTCCGCTCCCTTCTGGAAGCACTTTCCTGCGGACATTTCTCCGGGCGTGTGCGGTCTTTGCATGGATCTGAAGCTGGGTGTGCCCCGCTCAGCCCCACACCTCTTCCAAGACCCCCTTTATCTTCAGCCCCGTTTCTCCCTTGAGCTCTCGGTTCTTCGATCCAAACTCCCACTCCTATCTAATGGATGTCTCAAATCGCACTTTTCCATGAAGGAAGCATTGATTCCCGACCTGTGGTCCTGCGCATAAGACAACAAAAGGGCTTGCTTCTCCCGTAGTCTTCCGAATAAGCCTCATCCCCCGCTAATGCTCCCCAATTCTGTAAGTTGCACCCCAGTCCGGCCAGTTGGAGCCCAACACTGAGGGGTCATCCTCTGTTCCTCCTTTTGCCTGATGACCCCCATCCACTCCATCAGTGCTGTTGTCCCTCCTTCTGTCCACTGTCCTCATCTGAGCAAAAGAGAGGGCACCAAGATGGCGGGCGTACAGTGGTCCCAGAAAGCAGCGCGTTTCGGCCGGCTTCTGAGGCAGGGACACTGGTGCTGAGGTGGACGCAGAGATGCCCTGGCTGAGAAGAGAGGGGACATGTCCAGCGGGGGGCCAGAGCCTCTGCAGGGGCCCTGCTGGGTACCGAGGACAGAGACGTGTGCTCAGGAAACATCAGCTAAGAAAGATGCATGCAGGTACGGTGTTCTGTCTGTCATTTTACAAATGTTGGGGATGGGGCCGGCCGAGTGGCTCAGTTGGTTAAGAGCTCGCTCAAGAGTGTGAGCTCTGAGCAACAGCGGTTCGAGTCCCAGCCCGAGCTGAGCAGCCGCTGAGCTGCCAACAGGTGGCAGGATGGCTCAGCTAAATAAAATAAAATAAAATAAAATAAAAAACAAAAATGTTGGGGATGGAAATGGTGAACTTCCTTTTCTGGCAGCACATGGAACTCCTCAGTCCCCTAAGAAGTCAGCTAGAAGCCATGCCAGCACCTGAGGTGCGACCAGGAGACATGGCAGTGCTGCCTTCCGGGGGACCCGGGGCGAGCGTTGGCCCTCGGCCCTGTACCTCCATCCTCCATGGAGTTTGAGAAAGGCTGTGCCCAAACCTCGGTTATGGGTGATGCCCCGGATTCAAGTCACCACCTGAGGGTGTCTCCTGAGCTCCCCAGACTCTGACACACAGGCTGTCTTTCTGTCGGGGGGACCTGGTGGTTCTGTGATGGTAGGCGACATAATGTGTGTGAGCATTCTTCTGGGGCCAGCGTTTCAGCTTTAAATATTCCTGGCAGATATCTACCTTCTGTATGAACGGTGAACACCTGATCACCATCTCATCCTATGGTGTCCCCCCCCCCCGGCTCCTTCTGGTAGAATATTCTGCATGGACGCCTGGGCGCTGTGTGTTTTTAAAGGATTTTACTCTGAAGTGGTAATAGCTTAGTCTGCTCTGTCATCTGGGGAGGGTGTAGGTCCGGGAGCCCCTGCAAGCGACTGGTGATGACATTCAGACACGGAAGACTGTGACTTTCCCCAAGGCCACATGGGCCGACAGGGTGCTGCAGGGACAAAGCGTGACAGCACGACCTTGAGTTTAGTGCTCAGTTCATTAACTCATCTTGCTAGAACCTGGAGAAAAGAGCAAAGTGGAAGCGAGAAAAGCAAACAACATGGTGCCTGTCCAGTGCTGACAGACGCCGTGGCAGCAGACTGTGGTGCGACTGGGACACATCAGCCGAGGAGCTGCCTCTGCTGCGGGGGCCACCCCTTCTGTCCTGGGCAGGCCCCCCTCTGGGAGCCTCTGTTTCTCCTCCCCAGCCTGTGCTCATGCCTGGGTGCATGGGGTCTCAGGCTCTTCCTGGCACCTTGTTTTAGTTTGGTTTGGGCCTGAAGGCTGAGGGACCACCTTCATATGAAAAGGAACACAAGAAGGACCTCTTAGGAGGACCCCTCGCCAAGGAACAGGGACACAGCGATAGAACCACAACCTGCATTTCAGCTGCTGTGCCTCCCTGCCCCATTCTCACGGCCTTGCCGTCCCCTCTGTTCGCACCTCACCCCCAGTTTTACAAGTCCAGCTGAGTGCTGGCTCGTCCGTGGCACCTGCCTGGACCCTGCTAGTTGACCCAAACTTTCCAGCTTTCAAATTCCTGTCCTGTGCCGCGCCCATCACTTAACTGTGAAGTGCTCAGGGTTTACACTTTGTCTGCCCATATTGAGTGTCCATGGGGCAGGGTCTGCAGTGCTGTGTCCACACCCTGTTCAGCGCTCAGAACAGCTCTGTTCATGGAGCAGCCGCTCAGAGACCGTCAGTGAGATGGGAGAGGCGGCAGCCCAGGAAATGCTGTGACTGCCAATGGATGAAATACAGAGGGTGCCAAAAAATGTAGACACATTTTAAGAAAGGAAAAAAACTGCATTAAAATTGTAATACTCAACATATACCAATAACAAAAGATGAATACAAGTCATGTGTCTACATTTTTTGGCACCCCCGGTAGTTCACACAACATGTTGAGAATCTGGTCTTTTCCTATTATCCCCCTTGTAAGTACGGTCCTGTTGACTTAAGAGTGTTGTATTCCTGAAGGTGTCCACGTCCCCTCTCTGAGCTGGGTTCCCTGGGCACAGTGGCAGTTTTATTCAAGGAAATGTGGGTGCTTATGATGCCACGTCTAGCCACAGAAAGCGTCATCAGCAAGTGGGATTCTGAGGCACCTGCCGCCTCTCTCTCCTCTCTCTCTGTCTCTGTCTCTCTCTCTCTGTCTCTGTCTCTGTCTCTCTCTCTCTCTCTCTCTCTCTCACACACACACACACACACACACACACACACACACACACACCCCTTTAGGGGCAGTGGTTTTAAGGGCCTGGGGATGAGCTCCCAGGTACGGGGCATCTCAGGGGCTTCCTGTTCTCCCCACATGGGGTTCCCATACGTCGACAGGTCCATTTGTCTGTTTGCAGCTTAGTCCTTTTTGCCTCCACCCAGACCCTGCTCCAACCCAAGCTCTGATTCCCAGACACAGCCGGAAATGAAATCCTTTCGAGGTTGTCCTGCTCCCTAGAGGCCTGTCACCTCTACTCAAGATAATGGACTCTGCAGCAGCGCAGAACACAGAGAAAATCTGAATCTTATTAAACAAACACTGTTATTCCATCCTGCATTCAGTAACTCAAACAGCCACCCGCTTTCCCTGAGCACCTGCCCTGTTCCCGGGGCTCGGCTGGGTCTGAGTGTTCCTCGTGAGCAAAAGAGAGGGGACCTCTTTTCTTGGGAGGATGCCAGTGCCCTAAGTGGGAGGAATCACCTCCTGGGACCCAGTCGCTCGCACTTGGCCCCACTGCTCTCAGGGACAGCCCTGCTGAGTGCTGGCCCAGGGCAGGCATGACCGCGGGCTGTCAGGCTGGGCGTCCTCAGAAGCAGACTGACACACCAGTGGGGAGGCGGTAAGGATGGGGCACAAGGAGCCCCTGCAGAGCCTGACACCCCGTGGCAGTGGGGCGCAGTGGCAGGTGGGGGACTTGGGTGGAAGTCCTAGCACATTCTTCAGCACGTTCCCCTTGAGGAGTAAGAAGCTCTGTTCTTTTCCGTCGACTTCTGTCTGCGTTTGGCTGAGGGCAGCCCCTGAAGGTGCTAATGTCCTGGCATTTCTAATCCCCAGTGTGGACTTAGGCCAAGACCCCCCCCTCAGCCAGACAGCCCCGAGGCACAAGTCGCAGTGGTCTCAGGAAGAGGCCAGTGACGGGGCGGGGAGGCTGAGCGCTTAGGGACTCCGGTGGGCAGCAGGCATGGCTGATGGTGGGTGGCGAGGGCAGTGCCGTGAAGACCGGATGAAGCTTGGGTTGTGTTGTGACCTGACCTCTAGAGTCAAAATAATTAAAGCTTCAGTGCTGGGGTCACGAAGACCTTTCCCCTCTTCTCACAGCGGTGACATTTCTTGCCCAGGATAAGGCCAAGAGCCAGACGGCATCCAGTGTTTGAGCAACAGGCCTCCTGAACAGTGGCTTTTGTGAAAGGAACCCCCGTGTTTCCCAGTGACTCGAGATGTTGGCCGAGGACGGAGGGCCTCAGGCCCCAGGGTGTCCCCCAGGCTCCTCGCGCCCTCGGCGTGCTGATGCTGGCAGGGTGGGGCCGGAGACGATGACAGGGTGTCGTACCCGGGGACTCTCCCAGCTCTAAAGCTGACGTGGCCCCAGAACCATCTAGCACGTCATGGGGGGCTGGCGAGTGTGTGCTGGATGCCAGGTGGCCTGTGGGTGTAAGGACACCCGAGCAGAGCTACAGGGGAAGGTCCTTGGACATGGATAAGAGGCCCGGGGTCCCACAGAGACGAGCTTGTGCTCCGCCCACAGCCATCAGCTTTGCGTGAATTTTGGGCATGTAGCTGTCATTTTCTGTGCATTATAGAATTATGGAGTTTGTTGAAGATTTGTTTGGACTTGTAAAAGTATATATGCATGGTAAGTAACCCAATTAATAAATAAGCAAAGTATACAAACAGGCATTTCTCCATAGAAAATGGGTGCTGTTCATAAAGGAACCCCTCGGCTCTGTAAGGGGAGGTCTCCAGGGAGACCCTTGGGCACCCTCTGCTTTGGTCCTTCATCCAACCCCTCACTGGGATCAGGCAAAGGGTCCCCTGGGCAGCTGGGTGGAGGGACACGGTTCAGGGTGAGGTTCAAGGGTACGCTGGGTGCAGGGACAGGGGTTCAGGGTGAGGTTCATGGGTATGCTGGGTGCAGGGACAGGGGTTCAGGGTGAGGTTCATGGGTANGCTGGGTGCAGGGACAGGGGTTCAGGGTGAGGTTCATGGGTATGCTGGGTGCAGGGACAGGGGTTCAGGGTGAGGTTCATGGGTACGCTGGGTGCAGGGACAGGGGACGTGGGCGGAGGGGATTAAAGGCGGTGGGGGCTTCATGCCTGTGGAGCTGAGATTAGGGTCAGGAGGAGGCGGGTTCTGAGTTTGGCTTGAGGGGTCTGTTCTTGTGCAGTTAAGGTAAAAACGGGGCTGTGGATGGCACTGCCTCTCCTGGCCCTTTTCTCGGGAGGAATTGTTACCTATTAAAAGGAGAAATGAGGAATGTCACTGCAGGGACCTACGAAAAGGGAATGTGTCACCCTAGCTGAGTGCACATGGCCCTGGGAGCACACGCCGTTAAGTAGCTGGTAATTCTGTGACTTTGAAATTGATTTTATTGTTTTCTCAATTGCACATAAAATTATTTTGGTACTTTTACTCATGTTTGTGGGAGTGTTTTTCAAATCCTTTTCTTATAGTGATGACTTCTAGCTTTGTGTTTTAGTTAAGCAGTCCTGGTTGTCACCTTCAGCAGGTCCCCCAGTGTCGTAAAGGACAGGGAGCATGAAAAGCACAGGCTTTGTCCTGAAAGCGTGGCCTGAGTTGACCACGAGTGCTGTTTATTTCCCTTTATTTTAATCCAAAGAGCTCCTCCCTGTGTCACCTAACGTCCTCCCCTCCCAGTGGACTGCGTATTCCCAGTGACAGCCACCTGCCATGGCTGGCAGCCTCACGAGCACCCACTGTTCTCTGGAAAACAAGCCCCCCTCAGTCAGCGTTTGGACGGAGCCGGTGCAGCTCCACCAGGCAGTCAGGGCACGTGGTGGGGGCGGGGCTGAGGAGGGCCACACGTTCCCAAGTCCGTCTCTGAGAGTCCAGCTCTGTGCTTCCCAGGCTAGCCGTCACAGCAGGCGCTGCTGTAGCAGATTGAGCCCTAAATTCCAGTGTCCCGGAAAGGTCCCTGTGTGCCCAAGGGCTGCAGAGGAAGCGGAGGCCCTACTTCCTGAGATGCTGGCGGGAGCAGTGGACATGTGTGTTTCCGGCTGCTGTCCTCCCGTGCTGGCGAGTGTGGGGCGTGTCGCTGTGGACTCGGTCGTTGGTGCCTGTTCACGCGGGAAACCTCACAGTCATTAAATGCATGTCCTCGTGTCTGAGCCGGAATGAGGGGTTGTCTTTATCCTTCTCACCCATTAAAAAGACTGTTGGTATCAGAGGACCTGGCGTTTCCACCAGAACTCAGGATGTTTCGTCCTGTCTGCTCATCGGCTCCCCGAGATTCGCTGTACACACACACACGGGAATGTGCATGTGGGGGTGCAGGGAGGTGAGCCCGAGTGTGTCAGTGTGTGCGTTGTGTGTGTTGTATGTATGATTTGGGCCATGCAGGAGGCCGGTGAAAAGTGGTGATGCTGTTTGGGGGTTTGGAGGGCCATAACTTTGGGAACCATCTGGAAAACAGTGACTGGCAGAGACCTGGGGGCTGATCGGGGTGGACTGTGGCGGGCAAGAGCCAGAGGATCGGCTCTCAGATCTGCTTGGTGATGTCCCCTGTCCTCGAGGACTTGTGTCCATTCGTGCTTCTTTCTGTTCACCATTTTCGTTATATCTTGTGTCTCATTTCAAGATATAAACTGCTCTGCCACAGAAACCTTGTCTTATGTTTCTGTGCCTGGGGGGCTCATCCGGTGGGGCTGTCCTATGGGTGTTCAAGGTCATTTAAGGGCGGAGCTCCTGGGGTGAGAAGCGTGCAGCGCAGGTCACGCCTGGTTTATGCTGCGGAGTTTCAGCATTGGAAAACGGTGAACCCAGACACGCAGATGAATGTGCCCCAGCTAATGCGTGATGCTCCCACCTGTAACCCTGAGTTTATGGTAACCGGCAGAAATGAAGGTGCACACGGGTGCCACTGCACCTGCCCAGCAGAGGGGGCGTCTGCGAGGCGTGGCGGCATTAGCAGCTCCTGGTCGTGAAGCTGCCGGTTGCTCCGTGAGTTTGGACCCAGACTGATGGACGCGTGGCGTGATGCTGCCGGCCAGCGCCCTCCGTCCAGAGGGCCTCCGCGCTCAGGCCTCCTGGTGGCCTCAGGGCTGCCTTCCACACGCCCGCACTTGCCCCACCTCGTGCAGCTCCCTCCTTTCCCAAATCTGTACGACACGCACCCTCTGCATCCCTTCCACCAAGGCAGATCTCGGGGCAGCTCTCTCAGGACGTCAGACCTAAGGATGAACCAGCTGCGGTTGGAAAGCCCCGCCCTGGTCCGAGCCGTCCCCTGCTGCCTGCCGTGGGAGGCTGCTGGAGAAACTGTCCCCGAGGCCCATCGTCCCCTGGGCCAGGGTGACGCGTGGCCCACTGCCGAGTTTCACGTGCCTGCGCTGGGGTGAGTGTGCAAATCCAGGAGAAGGGCTTCCACTTTACAAGAGAACTTGCTGTGGGCACTTAGGGAGCCACAGCCGATGTAAACCTTTCAGTTTTATTTTTAATTTATTATTTTAAGCCTATTAACAAGCTATGATGGTGGCTGTTATTTCCAAAAATAATTAATCGTAGATGAGCCCTAAGAATCCTGAAGAGGTTAAGCTGGCAGTTGTGCCTAATGGATTAAACGCTGCGGTGGATTAGAGAGCGCTCCTGCAGCCTCGTTCCACTTGCCTCTTTAATTACGTTTCGCTGACACTTTTTCCAGGGTGCACTGGGGTCACGGTCCCTGCTCTGCACGCTGGTGGCAGTAATACCAATGAGACCCCTTTGAGAGTGTGAGAGGTCCTGCCAGCCCGCCGTCAGCACAGATCCGTTCTGAGAAACGCTGATTTCCACGGGGAGCATGTGCTGGAGGCAGGTTCGTTTCCAGGCCCGGGGCCTGGCGTGACTGACAGTGATGCCAGCACAGTGTGGCCTCGTTTCTAGGGCTGGCACTGGCTTCTTCCCAGCGCCCCGCAGCTGGCCCGGATGGGGCTCTGTCACCCCGTGCCCACCGGCACCCCATCCTGGTGCCCCCGCCGGACCTGCCTCTCCCTGCGGTCGCCCCAGTGCCTCCAGCTCACCATGGTGCTGCCCTGAGGCCTGAGTGGTCTGGGCAGGAACACACCGGACCCCACCTGTGCTCACGAGAAAGGAGAGGTGCCTGGTCGTTTTGCGATTCCCTCCCCACGCGGGAACGGTGTTGAGACTGACCAGGGCTGGGCCACCTGGGTCCCCGGTGTCGGTGAAGTCACAGGACTTTGTCTAGAGAGAAAGCACATTCAGACTGCACCGTGAGCTGGAGGCAGCACCTCCCCACCCAGACTGGTCACCTTGACCAGAACCCAGGCCCCCACCACACCCAGGGCACCCCTGAGACTGAAGTTCTGGCTGTGGCTGGCAGGAAATGCAGCATTACGCTTGAGCTGGCATCTACTCTAGAGCCAAATTTTAATTTTATCCTCTCCCCCCAGCCCCCGCCCAGTGAACCTTGGTGACACCACACTCCTGGTATCCTTCCACCCGCGACACCTCCAGTCGTCCTTGCAGTCTGCCGAGAGCACCGCCCGCACGCCCCCAAGGCTCGTCCCTCATTTTCTCCCACTTTGCAGTTAACGCCCCAGGCGCCCGCTCTGAGCATGCGTCTCCTTTCCCTGCACGCGTTCCTGACTCCCCAGCCGGAGCAATGTGCCTGCCACTCTGCTCTGTGGCGCTCTGACAGCTCGAATCTCACACCTCTCCACACTTGTTTTTACTCATGTGCCTGTCTGCACTGGGACAGGAGGCCGAGATGAAGAGTCAGGGTCTCCTGCACAGGACCTGGTAACTGGGTGCCCCACCCCAGAGACCGCTTCTTTCCATGGCGGCTGCTTTTATGCTTTGTTTTTCTTTTTTACTTATTGCAATTATTTCTAATTATTTAATGAAGTATATTTGGTGTACACGATTATATTAGTTTCAGGTGTACAGCATAGTAATTCCACATTTATATACCTTATGATCACCAGATACATGCAAAAAAATGGAACTGGACCACTGTCTTACACCATATACAAAAGTAAACTCAAAATGGAGTAAGGACTTAAATGTAAGCCCTGAAACCAGAAAACTCATGGAAGAAAACAGGCAGTAAACCCTCTGCCGTTGGTCTCAGCAGCTTCTTTTTGGATCTGTCTCCTCGGACAAGGGCAAGAAAAGCAAAAATAAACACATGGGACGACATCACACTAAAAACCCTCTACTTTTATGTTTTGTATTTTTGCCAGCTAACTTTGCCATGGTAGCTAGACTGTTGATGTCTTTATGTCTTGATTTGTCAACTTTAGACAATGGCTGGTGACATCGTACGGAAGGTGGAGACTGTCTCTAGCTTTCTATTGCTGCATAAAGGAGGGGAAATTAGCTTTGCCGATTGACAAGCCGTCCCGATGGGTAGTGGCTTTAAATAATGACCACTTATTTAACTCGGGACTTGGTGGGTCGGCAGTTTAGGTGGGTTCGGGCAGTGGTTCTTCTGCTGGTACAAAGCTCTTAGAAACTTTGTGGGTTTTCTATGTATTAAACTCAACAAAAAGCCACACCGAACATGTTGCTGAGGCATCTTTTCGAGCTACAGCGATCGTAGGGTTCATCTTCTGTGCAGTGACACCTGTAAGAGCTCCTGGAAGCCCTTTGTCCGGCTGCCAGGCACCACTCGGACCTTACAGAGCTCTTATTCGGATTTGGCCCTGGGCTTCGTCTCACTGTGGGAGTCGCTCACCTGCTGGGAGAGAAGGAGCGAGAAACAGCTTTCTCTCTATGACTCAGCAGATCTTGGGCCCCCTCAATTCTCCTTCTGAACTGCACGGTTCTTCCTTCAGCTCATCTGGCCCGTCTGGGATCTCATCATAAGCCGACCGCAGGGGCCGGCTGACACTGCAGCGTTTTGTCTGGAATTCTCCTGTGATGCCCAGGTGACTGAATAGTTTTCTGTCTTCCACGCTCCCACCGGTGGCCTTGATGGCTCCTGCAGGACAGGGTCTGTTCCCTCCTTCCAGCTTCCTCTCCACGTTCAGCCTCTGCCAGCAGCTTCCTCCTCAATATCTTGGCATCCGTTTCCTGCCTGCTCCTGATGTAAATACCACACTTCTTAGGTTTTGGCTTTGCCGGCACTTTCTGTACCAATCTCTGTGACAGTCACCTACTGCTACCTGATAATCCACCCTCAAAACCCTGGTGCCTTAAGACAATCACCATTTATTTAGTTTGTAACTCCATGCGTTTGCCCCCGGGGCTGGGCTCAGCTGGGCGGGTCTTCTGTGTCCCTGGCTGTGCCCCTCATGTGTCCCCGTCAGCTGTCATTTTGCCTCATGGCTGACTGGTCTAGGGTGGTTTCAAGTGCAGGCTTCGGCCCGGGAGAAGGGTGATGCTGGCCACATGCCTCTTCCCACCAAGAGTGCAGTTTTCACAGGAAGGTTATAGGGTTCTAGGAGCAGCAAGAGAGGACAAACCCCAGTGTGCGACCAGTTTCCAAGTCTCTGCTTGTGTCACACTTGCTACTGTGTCTTTGGCCAGGGCAGGTCTCATGTGCAAGACTAAGGCTGGTGTCGATGGACTGGCTGCCAAAGGGCACGGGCATCGTTTGCTTACACGATCAACATCAATACACCAAGGTGCTGATATCATTTTAGATGCTCTAAACTAAATATTCTTGACATGAGTTATAATGTAAATAAAACACTTAAGCCTCTAGTGCTACTTCCATACAATGGCGAGTTTCTTTCTTAAAACGGGGACTCTTTTTTATAACATGAGGGTACCAGCCTCACTGTTTCCCCTTTACCCTCCCGAGCCTTAGCCTCTACCAGCTGCATCTGTCCATTGCCAAGGGTGTTAATGATTATGTTCTGTCCTGCAGGTACACCAAGACTTTTTGGCTTTGTTCATAGACTGGTTCTGCAAGTTAATAAGTAAGCACATTAATATAGTTTAAATATTACAATTAAGTACATGCTGTTCTGTACAGAGTCCCGAACTCAGCAACAACACCTTAGCATCAAAGTTAAACAGATACATTCGCTCATCTCTACTTGCTTAAAAATCGTAGCGGCTCAGGTCGTGACCTTCTCACGTGCTTCTGCCAGTCCTCCTGCCCGACCTGTCTTTTCCCTGCACGTTGCCACATCGCCTTCAGATTCCTCACCGTTCTCTTCTGTTCCTCCTCTTTTCCTGAGTCCCTTCCTTCCTCACAGCATGTGTCTTCCCGACTCGTTTCCTCCCGGCAGGTCCCTGGGGGCTGGGGGGCTGGGACTCAGCCGCTGCTCGGCTGACTGAGAGCCACCGTCTCTTGATTTTCACGTCTCCTTTCCTAGTTTACAGTCACACTTTCCTGGAGCACATCCTACGATAATGTCCCAATAAAAGATATTTCCAATTTCTTTGATGTTTCAAATTCTCATTTGCCTTCAAACTTGATTGATAGGCTGTCAAGTTAAACAATATTTGCCTGAGTTGTTTTTCAATCAAGAAATTGCTCAAACACCTTCTGAACTCGAAAGGGGAAGACTCATTCTAGCTTGGGTTGGCTACAGGTGCCCTGTGTTCTCTTTTTGGAAAAATACTGTGATAATTGTACCGCCTTGATCTTTAATGTAAAGTGATTTTCTAATGATGTCTACACATTTTTCAACATTAATTCTGCAGAAAATTCTATGGACCTTTTCACTGCAAAGAATCATGTTCTCATTTACTTCTGGGAAATTTCCTTCTCTTCACACACTCACACTCACACACACACTCACATGTGCTGTTAATATAGGTTATAGTTTATATTGTGCTGCACATTATGTTATATATTACAATATATGCTACGTGTAGTACAATATAAACTATACCTTGTACATAGTGTAATAGAGATCACATGTGATACCGTGTCACATTGACATGTGATATTTGCACTATTCCATATGTATCACGTGTTATTTCCGCCCCTCCATCTGCTGTGCTTTGTGTCTGGAGCCCCCACCAGGAGGCTGTCAGCCATTGTGAGGTGCCTCCCTCGTCACTTTTTCTTCTCGCTCATATTTTCTGCCTCTGACTTTCTCCCACATTTTGGGAGACATCTTTATCTTTGTTTTCAACGTATCTTGAATGTGTAAGGACTCTGTTTGAGGCTCTGAGCCATCGTCTCGTTCTCCACAGCTGTCCTGCTGCGGCACCTGTGACGTCTGCTTGCGTTTTGCCTCATTTCCTGTCCCTTTCAGTCTCTGAATCGCTTGCTCATCCGCCCCTGGGTGAGTCCCTCCCTTTGATCACCTTAGTCTGTCCCTTTGCTGTCCCGTCATCTTTGCCTCTGTGCTCGCTGCACGTTCCTGGCCGTGGGGCAGGGCTTGGGCACGACTGGGGGGTCTCCTGGGTCCTGGGACAGTGGGGCTCTTGGGCCCGGGCCGTCCGCCCCTTCACCTGTCACCAGCGCCGCTCCGCCTTCACCTTCTGGAAAGCTGTGGAAACCTCTCACCTGTTAGAGAAGTCCCTCCCCCTTCTCCCGTCTTCTCCACCGGTTGGGTCCTCTGCAATTGGGGCTTCGGGGGGGCCTCAGGAGGGGAAAGGGCCTGGGGATTAAGCTTGTGTTAATCTCTTGGGACATTTGGTTAGCGTCCTTCCCATGAAACTAAACTCTGCCCAGGTGGGGACTGTGCTGCTCACGGTCACATCGCACGCCTTGGACCAGACAGGCCTCAGGAATAGGCACTGCTGACTCACTCACTCACTCACTCACTCATCTCATGCTTATTGAGTCCTTACCGCACCTGGGATTGTGCCTGGGCTCGAGGCTGTCAGTTGTAAGAGGCAACACCTCTGTTCTCCAGAAGCCCACAGGTGGTGAGCATAATAAACCAGCTCCATAAATGTGTTCAGTGAGTGAATGAATGGGGAACATGGCAGGCACGTGGGAAAAGTCTTAACTCTTGTGTGATAACAAATCGCCGGCTACCGGGGAAAGACACAGGTCACTGGCCACGGCCACCTCACACAGGCACTGCCCCGGTGGGCAGTCTGAGGCACGTTTCCAGCCCAGAACTGGCGTGACAAGGGACTGCATGGGGCTGGGAGTGTGTTCCCGGAAAAAGGCCTCGCGTCTGCAGGGAACTGAAGACTTGGGATGCTGCACTGTTCCTGGGCTCCCTGGGGCAGGTGTCACAAGGCCTACGGTCATGTCCCCTCACAAGGACAAGTCAGGGCAGGGGGCTCATCCCCTAACCCAGGTACCCCATTTCCTGACACACCTGGATGAGCGCCTGTCTGGTTGGGATTGCTGTCCTCTGTTCTGGGAAGTTTGGGGGAGACCCTGACCCCTCCTAAGGGGCAGTGAGGGCCCTGGAAAAGTCTGAATCTGACCTGAGGCTGGCACGGTGTCTGTGCAGACTGGGGGCAGGACACAAAGCTGTTCACGCGGGAGCCTGGGCAGGCGGCCAGCGGGCAGTTTTCTGAAAGCAGTTTGACCTGCTGTGCTGTGTCCAGGCCCCCAGCAGCCCCCTGAGGCCTGTGCTGGTGCCCAGCCGCCCGCCTTTGCCTTTATCTCCGCATAGTGGTCTGAACAGCTGGCGCGCTTGGCCGTCCTGCAAATACAAGCCGCTGAGCGTGGTGTTTGCAGACGGCGTCTGATTATCACTAACTTGTTTCCACTGTTTGACCACTTGTCAAAATCTGCAAAAAGCTTTCTTTCGAGATAATAAATAAATAAGCAGATAACGAGGAAACATATTCATTGTCTGACATGCCTTTATTTTTAGGAGATAAGATGTATGTTGACATTTAATTCTCATTTTTATTCTGGGCATTGCATAAATGTCTCTTAGGCAGGCCCCATTCTATCTGCATATCTTTGGTTCCCATATCAGCAAACAGTTTATGGGCTGTTATTTATTTTTCTATGTCCAATAAAGGCTGCATTCAAGTGACAGCATGAAATTCCATTTCAAAAAGGCAGCTGCAGACACGACTTTTGTGTCTGGGCGAGAGTGACAGGGCCGTGTGTCACAGGCAGCTCCGGGCCTCAGGTGACCCAGCTTCCTGGGACCCGGCAGTGCAGCGTGGCCGTCCCTTTGGGGAGAGCGTCCTGCTAGGTTAACTAGGTGAATAAGCACACACGCCACTTGGGGTGTTCGCTGTATGTTCTCAGAGTTCAAGTGCACGCAGGCGAGGCGGTCCAGGGAGCTGCAGGCACATGTGGCTGGTCCTGGGTCTCGCCAGGGACACACTCGTGACCAGGAGTGATGGCTCACACCTGCCCCCACACTGGCTCCGGGCTGCGCCTGCGGACGGGCCTCCTTTCCTTCGGCCCAGTCCTGATGGCGAGACGGCTGCTCTGCCTGGAGACAGCTGCCGGGGTGGTTTGCAGCCTGGCTGCGTGCACTTCTGGAACATTCCTTACACGCCTCCCCAGTGTGCACGTCCAGTCCAGGTCCTGATTCTCGTCGCTGGCGCTGAAGCTGCAGGGTTGCAAATAGACGTGGGATTTTCTAGCTCACACACAAGCTTGGAGCGCTTGAACCGACGCCAGAGATAATGACGGAAAAGGGTTCCCAGTAGGAACGCACGGGACTTGCAGGAAGCATCTGCCTTCGATGCGACTCCTTTGCAGTGTGTCGTGGTGGCCACACGTGAAGCACAGCCGGCTCTCCAGCCTCCCGCTGGCTCCAGCGCCCTCAGCCCAGCAGCTGGCCCTGGGTGGCTTCCGGCAATGTCTGAGGAGAGCCCTGCCCCCGATAGCACGCTCCCTTCAGACCTTGCTCCGTGAGACCTTTCCTTTGGGTGAAAGCTTTGTATCATCTATAGAAATGTTTCAAAATATGACATCTAGAGGTGCAACAGTCATTATCCCACTGCCATGCAGGTGCTTAATGAGCTGGTTGTGCCCTGGGGACGGCGTGCCGGACACGGAACTGAGTGGCACATGGTCCCGGCCTTTCTGAGCACACAGTTCTGCAAATAATGACAACCCCTCACATACCACCACAGGCAGGAGGACCTGGTTCCCGTATGCCCCAGAGATATAGCTCTTTATTTGGGAAATCATTAATGCCTCTTTAAAATGCAATATAAAATGGTGAAATTTTATGCAAGCCCCTCAAGTTATCATCTGCAATTTTACTTCATCAGGTACAATGCCCTTAAATATTAAATTAGTAGATGCGCTAATTTACCTTCCTGTATTTATTCACTCATTTAGATAAATATTCATTAAGCACGTAATATGTGCAAGGAACTGTTTTTGGTACTTGGAAAACATTGAGGAACAAAACAGAAATCTCCTATCCTTGAGGGGTGTATATTCCTGTTGGGATAGGCAAACCATAAACAAAATCGGGGGGACGTTAGTGAATTATATGGGGTCTTAGGAAGTGATCAGCGTTGTGGAAAGCAGACATAGCAGATGAGACCAGGAAGCTCAGGGCACAGAGGGGGCTGTCACAATTTACAGAGCACGAGCGGCAGGCTCACTGGGAGGGTGACCTTTGGGCAAAGCTGGAAGGAGGGGAGGGCCTCAGCTGTGGTGCTACCTTGGGAGAGAGTATTCCAGCAGAGGGAACGGCCAAGGTGCAGACCTAAGTCAGGTGTGAGCTTGACCTGATGGGGCCCAGCAGGAGGTTCCAGACAGGTGTGGTGAGAATGGGGAGGGGGCAGGTCGTGGGGAGGGGGGCTGCAGGGAGACCGACAACAATGTCTTTTACTGTAAGTGAGATGGGGCTTTTTTAGGGTTTGGAGCAAAGACGAGCCGTGAGATGTCTTATGGTTAGAAAGCGCCGCTGGCTGCTAAGAATAAGGCTGCGGGGGGCGGGGGGGGGGGGGAAGAAGCAGCGATTCCGTGATGAAATTCTAAGAACAGCAGGTCGATTCCTGTCAAGCAGATGGATGGGTTGAATGTTTATTTGCACCAGCCTGGAGGGACATATAGGTGTTCGCACTCTCCTGCCTTAGTGCTTTGCGGCCCGGAGTGTAAGCTCCTGGGCGCTCCTTGTTGTGGACACAGTCACCGCTATTTAGTGTCCGTGCTCCTGGGTGACAGTCGCTGTGAGCCACGGTCCTCTTGGGTCACCCCGTCTTCAAGTCAGGAACCACTTGTTCTCTCAAAACTGTCCCAGAAGAGGCTCATTGTGCTCCACATCTCATATTTCACTCCGCTATTTTAAGAATTTGGTCTGCTTAACAGCTAGTGATAAATTGCAAAAATATTATTTGTCATAGCAGTCATTCATGAAATTGCATTAGTAAATTGGCTTATTTTACTATGAAGTGTATTTCCAACAGTATACTTAAAAGGCACCCTGGGTCTCACGGGTGCAATGCAATGAGGTTACCTGGAGCAGGAAATAAAATCACCTGATGACCTGCTTCCAACAATTGTTAGGGAATTAGGACATTTCCTAAAAGTTTAGTGGAAATTAAAGCTACACGTTCTCTATTTCGTGCAATATATATTTGAGTATCAAAACTTATGTTTTAATGCAGCATTAAATGGATCATAAAGTTACATATAAAAACAGTGCTAACTAGAGAAAATATCTGGGAAGGACTAGTAAACTGTAGAAATGCGAGAAAACAGTCACAGAAAAGATTGAGAAATTTGAATGCATAATATAAACTTCATATGTGTGTGTATGTATATGCATATATGATACATGCAAACCTATATCATACACACACACACATATGAGCACTAGCTCTTATTTTAAAAAATACCCTGTTAGGAATAAAGGGCTCCAGAAAGTACTGTAGAAATGCGTGAGTTAATTACAATACAGATAAGTGTAACTTTGTTACTAATTAAAGAATGCCAGTTATAACAGTGAGCTCTCAACATGTTACTGTGTGGTTTCCTCCCTCTCCCCTCGACACTGTGGAGGCAAGGACAGTGCGCACTTCCCGACACGCCCGCCCCAGCCCTGCATCTCAGCCTGCTGGGGAGCGCCTCCCGCCCTGTGGCCCACAGAGTGCGGTCGGACAAGAGGCAGCAGTTTGGGGAGAAGGCTCGGGAGCCAGGCTCCCAGAGCAGGTCCCGGTGCCTGGCAGGCGTTTAGAACGCTGTCGCATTGACTGCATTATTTTTGTTCATTTTCAAATGGCATAGCTCCACTGTCGCAGATTGGGGGCCACCCTGAGAAGCAACCGCTGACCCTGGTGGCTCATTACTGTCAGAAACGCTCAGCGTCAGCCCTGTTGAAATCAAAGCTGCCCTCGCTCCACGGGCCGAGCTGGCACCATGGCGTGACTCCAGCATGGGCGCTCCCTCAGAACTCACCCCGCGCCTGGCAGGCCACCAGGCTGCAGCCCTCATCCAGACCTGATGGGCACACTGACGTCCTTTGGGCATGGCCTTCGACTGGCAGCACCTGTTCAAGTGCTTTTCAGACCAAACCTGACCTTTTCTGCTTTCAGGGGTGGCACTTACCGTCCACTTGTGGGCGTCCCAAGCAGATGGAGGTGCTCTTTTTCGGCCTCACACACAGCCTCCTACAGTGCCTCTGGTGCCAGCGTGGGAAGCACTGTCCCCCTTGGGCGGTGACTGCCACCTGCCAGTCCGGAGCTGTTACCCCTGAGCTGTTCCCAGGAGCTCCAGCCATGAGTGGCCCGTGAGCTGGTGCTTGAGAGGGCCATCCATTCCGGGGGACATGCTAACAAGTGTGCCAGTCCCGGGCATGTGGGGTGGGACGTCCCCGGGCCACGTGTCCATGGCTATCACTTCGCTCCTGGTGCAAATGGCTTTGCTGAGAATTCGACCCATTGTGGCCTCTCTTTCCGTGGGTCCCTAGGGTCACAGCTGGAAGAAGGTTTCTGTGTCTTTTGGAAAACAGTCACTTTACTCGGTCGGTGCTCCTCCTGACAAGGACTTGCTGCCATGGAAACTGCCCAGGTTCTGTTTCTTCAGCCCCTGAGCTGGGCTGTCACTCAGGGCAGGTGGCAGGGGACGCAAGGGCTGATGACACACGCAGGCACACACACACACTCAGACACGCACACACCTATGCACACAGTCACTCACACCCACACATATACACACCCATGCACACATGCCCCCCCACACACATGCACCCACCCACGTGTACATGCAGCCACACATGTGCTCACACATGTACACACACACACACATACACACATACACACATTCACTCACACACACACCCACGCTCGTGCTCACACACACACACACTCACACACACACTCACACGCTCACGCTCACATACTCACACACATACACACACCCCTCCTATAAAGCAGAGAGCACTTCCTGTGTGTCTGGCACCCTCTTGTTCCTGGATACTGTAAACGCTCTTTGCATTCCATTGTGATGCCCTGGGAGTTACAACGAACGAGTTGCTAACGGCTCATTCCTGTGCTGGCTGATGGCCTCGGGCTGGCTGATCGGGGCCAGGGTCTGGATGTGGTTCAGCTGGCCAGTGATGCGCCCGTGGGGCCTGGGACCAGAGGACCCGCCTTCGAACCTGGAGGCCACTGTGAACAGTGAGTGGGCACAGGGCCGCGCTGAGATGCGGCACTTAGCACAAGGTTTGATGTCTGCCTGTAACGGAGTGGGAGCTCCACGGTGAGGCCTGATTGTCTGTGTCACTGAACGCTTCCGGTCAGCCTGCAGTGGGCCGTACGTGATGGCGGTTACGGCACAAGTCCTGGAGCCTGAGTGGGAAGCTGTCTGGTGGCCTCCGCTCCAGAGGCCAGAAAGCTGCAGGCAGGTCCAGGGAGGTGGCCCTGAGCGGTGGGGCAGGACGCTTAGGAACAGGATGGTTGGCGGGCAGACGAGGAGTGACACTCCTGGGGGATCGCACAGGTCCTGCCAGCTGCTCGTCCCAGCCAGGACCCTAGGTGGGGGGCATGGGTCCACGGTGGGCGTTTGCCCTCCTGGCCGGGGCGTCTCCATCGGCTGTGCGCTCTGAGCGCACTTGACCGTTGGCTGAGTGGATGTTCGGCACGCTCCAGGAGGCCGCAGGTAGGACATGGGCGAGAGGAAGCCGCAGTGCGCAGGCTGGACTGTGCGGGCGGTCCGTCCACTGCGTCGCGGGCTGAGGGCTGAGCTCCGGGTTTTCCACGGCCACCCTTTGCTGACGCACAGAAGCTCCGGGTACAGAACGCAGAAAGCAGGAGCCGTCCTTGTGGGGGGAGAGCGGGTCGGAAGCGTGGTCAGGCTCTTCAGGCAGACTTGTACTCAGCTTCGGAGGTTACTCGTCGCAGTCCTTTGGTCCTGGTCACTGTTTCTGTGACAGGGTGTTCCCCGACATCTCAGATTACTTGGGGCCTCCATCACCTCCTAGAACCAGAGGTCAGTCATGCCTGTCAGCCATCGGTGTCACACTTTGCTTCCTAGCCCTCATTATATTGTACTTTGGCCTTCACGTGTAAGAGCTGGTGTGAGTGGCCTCACTGCCGGGATGCGTGTTCGCAGGGCATTTTGGCAGTTGGCACGTGAGGGCGGGAAGCACAAAGCATGGTGTGCCGCTGACGACCAGCGTGCTCATCTCCAAGATCTACATCCTGTGCGAAGGCACTTAGCCTCCTCCCCAGTCCATCTGTTAGGAAAGAAATAAGTCTGAATGGAAACCTGAAGGAAAGGTTAGCCCATAGGCTCTGATCCGGAGCATGTCGTTCCCAGAACTGGCGCCCCAGGCCGGGCACGGCGACAGCTTAGCCCAGAGGTTCCACCAGGAGCAAGGACTCCCAGGGCCACAGAGAGGTGCCTTCCTGGGCTCTGGGGCATACGGGCGTCATCCAGGTGAACGCTGCTGGGATGAGACTAACAAAAGCAAGCTGAGCTTGGGGACAGGGCAGGAGAGTGGTGGCCTAACCAGGGAGGAGGGAATCGAAGCCAGGAGCTGGGAGACAGGGCAGGACAGCATGGTGACGCAAAGGCAGCAAATGACAGGACGAGGAGCCTGAAAGATTCATGAGCGAGAAGGGTCTCTGGGCCGGCGCTTCTGCACCGCCGCTGAATACTGATTTTGAAGATGACGGTGCTCAAATGAAAATTTAAATGCTAGGCCAATAACCATGAGAAGAGTTTCCCTTTGCTGTTTAAAAAATGAGAAATAAGGAACAGTATTCATAGGTGATCAATATTTTAACGAATGACTGTAATCTTTCCATACCAATTACACTGCACATCTCAGACTGTGTGATCACATCTGCAACCCACTCAGGTAGTTGGTCTGAAGTGGCCAGTTTGGGGAGACAGCCAGCTTGACTGATTTCAAACCTCGAGCTGGTCTGGTGGGTGGGCTGGTCTCCGCAGCCAGTTCGGCGATGTTGGTGAACACAGCGGTGTCCGTCTGCCCTTTTGAGCCCCAGTCGGAGGGCCCTGCGAGCTGCTGGCCACCTCAAGTTGCGTTAGGGGTGTATGTGTGGGATGGCGTTACCCTCCCGCCCAAGCCCTGACAATAGGGAGACTGAAGCCAGCCTGGGACGAGGCAGAGCCTGAGGCCACTGTGTGAGCCCCACACCCCAAGGCCCCGTAAGTGCGTCTGCGGTTTGCCAGCTGGGCGCCCAGCCCGGGAGCATGGGAAATGGGACCCAAGACCACCATGCACAGGCCCAGAGAGGGGAGCCCCCACGGGACAGGCGCTGGGCTGGGCTTGGACCAGTCATTGCATTTCCACCCCTGGTGGTGACTCCTCTTGGAAGGAAAGCTCTCTTCCCTGGCCACACCCCCAGAAAGTTCTGGGGAGCAGGCCTCTGAGGGGTGCTGTCTCCTGGGCCCTGCAAGGGCGGAGGGCCAGCCAGTTTTCAGCACCGCTGTTGTGACGAGGCCAGAGGCAGGGGACCACACCTGAGACAGCAGGCCAGCACCTGGTGGAGAGGGGAAGGGGCGTGTCCTTCCTGCCTGGGGCCCACCTGGCCCAGGGCAGCACCGCTCTGCTGGGAGCTGGCTGAGGCCTGAAGGTGAGAGAACGCCCCATCCAGCCTCTGTTTTGCTTCTGTGCTTTTTCTTGGAAGCAGGAAACCTCAGTTCCTCCAAGTTGTGCACATTACAAACAAAACATGAACACACAGCGTTTTGTCATCCACCTCCTAGGCAGGAACGCGATTCCTCTTTTTTCAAAATGAAACCAGTTTTTGTTGCCTGGGCTTTTAAACGTATGAACCGTAATTAGCTTTGATTACGTGCACGTACCATGCGGCTAATTTGCCTTGGATGCCTTGAGATTGAATTTGTGGGCTGCGTTTTCTCCCCTTTACGTGGGCTGATACATTGATTATTTCTTACTTCCTTTGGTTGTCTGGCTAATAAGACCATGCTTGGGTTCTCTGCTGCACACCCAGGAGCCTGCTTCTCTGAATGTGAAATGCATGGCTGGAATCCTCATTTTTATAGTTCTGAATGAAAACTTGAAAGCCCAATTATGGTCTGGATTCTCCGCTATCCTGGAAAGGTGGTCACGAGACTGACGAGACTTCTGCTGAGGAGGACACAGCGGACACGTTAGGTGTTTAAGGGGAATGATTGTCCGGGGCCTAGAGCATGTTCTGCTGAGCTGTGACTGCTTCAGATCATGTCCTCTCACTGGGATGGTTTTAAACCAAGTCACTAATTTTGAATTTGCATTCATGAGCCCGACTTCATTTCTTTTTAGCCTAAAATAACTTTGGGCGCCATGACCTGCATAGATGAGATGTGGGTGGACGATGTTGTCAGGGACACACACAGATGCAGGCGTGTGCCCCGCCTTCAGCTCCCTGAGTCCACGTCCTTTGCCTTGGGGGGCCCTTGTGTGCTGGCTGTGAGATTTGGGGTTGCCCTGCTTTGGTTATCAGCATCAGATGGTGAGGTGGTCGTGACATTCATTAAAAGGCATCCTGGGTCTGGACCCCATCAGGCTCAAAACAAGTGTGTGTGAGTGTGCGTGTCTGTGTGTAAGTCTGTGTGACAGTGTGTGACATGTGCTCTTACACACTGTTTTGCGTCCTTTTTTTGCAGCTGTTGGTTTTAAGGTAAAAGACACTTGCCTGGGATAGGTTTATATTCTAACAAGAAAGAGCTTATGAACGGAAAGAAACCGAGGACATAGGAAAGGGTGCACTTAAAAGAACATTTGAATAAATCACAATGGGTTGTGGCTTGGCCCTCCCTGGAGCAACACACAGGCCCAGCTGCAGGGACTGAGGGAGCCCTTTGTGACTAGTGAGGCGGGATCACCTGGCGGGATGATCCCGTGCACCTGGAGAGATTGTCTGAGGCGCCTGGCATGCCTGTGGTTGGGTCTTCCCTGGGTGGGGACATGGCCCCGCTTGTCCTCTGCCTCAGTGTCCCCTGGGGCATCTTGACTTTGCTGGGGACAGTGACCACAAAGACCTGACACAAAGCTGTTAGTTAACAGCCAGGAACTTGACCAACAGAAACACTGGAACGCACAGTGCTGGCGAAGTGCTCAAATCGGGCTGGTCCCTGCTCCCCAGACTCACATGCTGACTGGGAACCTCTGGGGTCCCCTCCCTGCCTGGCCCGTTCGTAGGGATCTGAGAGCTTCGCTTGCTTCTGTGAGGCCCCAGGAGGGGCTGCGGCTGAGTCATCATCAAGGTGGGGACCCGCCGTCATGGTGGATTCCAGGCGGCTTCCACGGGACGAGGCTGCTGCCCCGACTCCCGCAGGGAGGGCAGGTGGTCACTGTGCACAGCGCCCTGCGTGGCTGGCAGGACCCTCAGGGTTTTCTCGAGACCTCCCCAGAAGGCTCTGCATTGGAAAGGACCTTATCCACCGTCTAGCGCACATGTGAGAGGGGGCAGGGAGGGCGCAGCCGGAACGCCCGTGGAATGAGGCCGGGTCCACGATGGCGTGAACGCAGGATCTCCTGGGTGGACGGTCCCCCACACAGGCCGCGTCCTGGTTAGTCCATGAGCCTCACTCTGCAGAGTCCTGCAGGAAGCCTTTGCAAAGATCCATTGTGCTGAAGAAACTCTGAAACTCTAGAACCTTTCCTTCCCCGTCAGGGAACCTCAGCACCCTCCCGGGGCTCACACACCCGTGGGTGCCTCCTGCTTGTTGCCGGACACAGAGGGTCTGCCCACCCAGTGCGTGGCAGTGCCACACACCAGGCACTGAGGTTGGCAGCTTATTGACAGGAAGCTCACAGAGAATGGGAGCTGTTGCTTGAAGCCCCACGTCTCTGATGGCTTCCCGACACGGGTTTTAAAGGCAAAGGCTGAGGGTCGGGGGTTAGGGGTCGCGGGCAAAGCTAACTGGTTCGTTCTTGTGCCAGCCTTTGCGGTTTTCCTCATCTGAGCGAACCAGTTCCGGAGTCATCTTGTCTGGTGCCTTTGTCACTGTGGTCGGGTGAATTGAACAGGTGGAGGAACCAAGATTGTGCAAGACACCTCATGACTGTGTGTCAGTGATGGTGTCTTCATAGACAAAGGCAGAGCTACACACCTTGTGACCTGTTACTGTTTAAGCTGCATTCGTGATATGCCTAAGGAGCTACGTTTTCTGCTTACCTGAAGCAAAGTGTCCTCTTAAACGTTTTTCCTGGAACTAGCTGTGCAGGCAGGCCTCCAGGATGTGCCGGACATGCTTTCTTAATCCCTGACTGTAAGCCACGTGACGACCAAAGCATTGAAATGTTGTGTGAAGCCCGAACCTGCGTCTCTAGACTCTGTGACCTGCTACCTACCCGTGTGCGCTGGGGCCTGCCCGTTCCGAGATTCGGCGCAGGAATTCCAGGGAGTCCCTCGCTGCTGACACAGGTGTGTGCGTTCCTTGGAGTGCTGACTTTCGTATAGAGAAGTGACACATTTTTCAGACCCGTGGCCCATTAGACTGGCACTAATTCATACATGAATTGAGCATGGTTCAAAATGTAGCCATTACTGTCCAAGCAGAAGTACCATTTGTGGATAATTTGGCAGCACTTGTCGGATGTGGGGCGCGCGGGGTGCCCGAGCACGCACCAATAATTCACTGTTTTGATGGATTGCCGTTGTTGGCACGCTCACACTGGCGCGCTGCAGAAACGGCCACCTTAACGGCCCGGAACCTGTAAGGCCATTTCATATTTATTGCGCAATATGTTACACAGTCATGCTCAAGACACCGGGGAGGCAGTTCTCTCGCCGGTTTTGGGTGTTTGAGGAATGTGATTTCTCCCAAGAGTTGGAGGGATGCCATGTGTGTCCGTTTTCTGGAGGAATAGGACTTCAGAGCTCCACCAGGTACAGGAAATAGGTATAAATGAGGACACCCATGACCACAAGCCGCCTCCTCCATCCGCTACAGGCTGAGGTGACGTTGGCTGGGATGGCGCACACATGCTCGTGTGCTGGACGCTGCTCACGTCACACAGAGAGATGGCACGAGTCACATGCAGAAAGGTGCCCTCTTATTCCTGTAGGAGTCTGACGCAGCAGGGGGGCGAGGCCGGGCTGCCCTCCTGTGTGGGTAGGACGTGTTCTAATGTCTGCGTTGAGCGAGCCCCCAGGCACAGCAGGGACTTGACCAGCTGTGGAGAATGGTACCAAACTAGTTCATTTCGCATGGAACTCTAATCTGTTTTTAATGAATGATAATAACATATAATTTCTAATCTATGTTTGGCATATTTTAAAAATGTATTACTTTCAAATGCTACACCCCTGTGTAATCTTTCGGAGATTGCCCATTTGGGGACACAGGCCTTGGTTAGAATACCCCGTCTTTTGTGGGCTGGCTTTATCTGCTTGGAGGACATGGCTTTCTGGGGACTGTGGGCTGTCACCCTGGGAAGGGTCTACTAGCGCCTTCTGCACCACCCCCCAGAGGACGTCTCAGGGCACGTCTTGGTGGTTTCTGAAGGCGATGTCGTCCAGAAGAAACCCCTCCTTCTGTTTAATGGTGTTTCTGTGTCTGCACTGACTCCCCAACGAGCATCAGTATGTCTTAGCGTAAAAATAGCTTTGTATATACAAGACTAGATGAGTTTAACATAAAAAAAGAAACACGGTTACATTTTTTTAAAATGAACAAGCAAATCTATCCTTTGGGAACCTACATAAATTAAATGCATATAAAAGTACCATTGGCATTACCAATAAAATTTGTCTCTAAAAAAAGATGATTTCCTTGATAAAAAATTTAAAATGCATTCTGCTCTGTTCTTCCTCTAAGATCAGATGATGATGAGCTTTCCTTGAGCAGCAGACTTCCTGGGAATCAGGTGGGACACCCAGGGCTTAGACACGGAGGGAAAACCGCATTTAGTTCATCTCTCCTGGGGAGACCAGAGTCTCAGCGCTCACCTGTTACCTGGATACAGGTAAGGAAGGGAGCTCAGAAGCTGCCGCTGGGCACCTGAGGTGACCTGCCAGCGTGTGGTCTTGCCCCCAACCACGCTTAGCTTTGGAGGTCAGCTTCCTAATGTCTGCAAAGCGGAAGGCTGTTACTCACAGTGACCTTGTCTGTTCATCTCTGATCAGTCCAGGCCCACAGGTAACAGGCTGTCTGTCCGGTGCATCCCGAGTGCTGGATCGAGTCCAGGAAGGACAGGACAGTTACCAGTGCTGCAGAGTAACCCTTACGGGAGGGCCGAGCATTCACTAAGCGCCTATTTGGCGCAGTGCGTTTTTATATGCCTTCCGCCTGTGACCTGGCACAGCTTGTGAGAGGCGCTGTGGTCATCTCCTTTTGTGGAACAGGAAGCTGAGGCCCCGGTGATGATGGTGGAGCTCGCAGGTGGGAATCCGGGACTGAAGTCCAGGCTGCTTGTGCTCTTGACCAGCACGTAAAACACGCAGAGTGGGCGTCGGGGGCAAGGAGTGGAGTGTGGAAAGGTCAAGGGCCTGAGGAGTCACCAGCACGCTGGGTTTGTTTTGTGTTTTATTTTTGCCAACATCTCAGTGGGATGAGACCCAGGCACATTTCCAAGGTTACGAAGGTCACATGAGATGGCAGAGTCTAGACAGTGCCTGTGTGTGCGTGTGTTTGGGGGGGGGCACACTTGGGCAAACACCCCCAGAGGCCTCATCCATCAAGCTGCCTCTGAGCTCTTTATCTCTGTCAGTTCTCTGCTTTTGGTTCACTGAGCCGACTCACTCACGCTAAAGTGTAAATGGCTGAGAAAGACTGGGTGTGCGTCTCCCTCTGGCAGGGTCGGCGTGGATGTGTTGGTCCTGGAGCGGCTGGGCTGGGGCCTTTCCCTCAGAGGAGCGAGGGTCCGCGTCGGCCAGCAGGTCTGTCCCACTCCTGGCCTGGGTGTGCACGCAGCTGCGGCAGAAGGAATCCCAAAGGCGGCCCCTCGTGCCTCTAAATGGATGAGGCTTAGAAAACTGGCAACCCTGCCTTTGGCCCTCGCCTCCCTGGAAAGGCAGGACTACTCTGCTGGACGCCAGGGCAGTGCCTCACGGCAGCCACCGGAGACCAGCCTCCGGTCCCACACAGGCCCCCGTGAGGGCGGCAGGGGCCGCGGGGACTTGGCTGCTGGTCCTGGGGAGGAAACTGGACAAAGTGAGGCCTGACATCACAGGCCCTGCTGCTGGGCATCCTCTGGGGCTCACGGACCGCTGCGGTCATCTCTGGGCCTGCCTCCTTCCTGGCACAGGAGCTGGGATCCCGACCTGTCAGTGTCACAGCCGGAGTTGCCCCTGGAGTGTGTGCTCTGTGTCCCGGCGGGCGTGGTGCTCAGCGTGTGCCCGATGCCCAGTGTAGGTCGCCCTTCCTGCTGGGCCCTCACTGATGTTTGTGCTTCATGCGTGGACAGGTCTGTCAGAAAGGGCGCTGGGTAAAGCGAGGCCTGATTTCAGGGCCCTCCTCTCCCTAGAGCCCGGCTGGCCCCGCGGACAGCTGGTGGACCAGGAATGGGAGCCCGTCTCTTGTTTTTCCTTAACTGCAGACCAGATAACTCCACGGAGGCAGATGCGAGCCTGTCACCTTCCTTAGTTACTCACGAGTCAGTGAGCAGGGAAGGGGAACGCCTGTCTGGGGTTTTCCGAGTGGCCAGTCCTGCGCCCTGCGGATGGTCTGCCCAGGGTCTGCTCAGGGGCTGTGCTCTCCCAGTCCCTAAGCCCTGGGCCCCTGGGGGACAATTCTGGCCTGTGTCGGGCTCCTTGTGACCTGACTTAGCTGGTCCCCCCCTCTCCCGGACACCCAGGTTCTGAGGGCAGCAGGCCCACTGACAGCGACGTGCCCCCTCTCTGAACGGCTAGGATCAGTGGACAGGACATGTCACTATGTACCTGGCCCAGAGGCTGTGGGAGGCCACCCGGCGTGGGCAGCTCAGCCCGTGTGCCTCAGCTTGGTCCGGCCTCCAGGGCCGGAGCCCCATTTTATCGCCATCGGAATAACCCCAGAGGGCGACGGTGTCAGGCCGACTCATTCTTTATTCCGTTCACCTCTCCGGACACTCAGAAAAGAGCTCTTTCGTTCTAAGCCCTGTGCTTGGCCCACATTGCAAGAAGGACGGGCCGGGGCCGGGGCCGGCAGGGCTCCAGTGGCTGGGGTTCGGCCCTGTCCCAGGGTGGGGGCCCGAGGCTTCAACTATATACCGCGTTCGTCTTTGCAACGACCTTTAATTTCACCTTCCAATCCATCAATGCGCCGTTTTCTCTCAACAGCTCTGCTTTAAATTGCTTACTGAGAAACAAATGGGCAATCCAGGTCGGTGAGTTTTAACTCCTGTGCCACAAAATCCGTCTCTATAAAAGCCGCCAGGACCCGTCAGCGAGGGAACTCCAGCCTCCTGGGCTGACGAGCAGGCTGTTTCCAGAGCCCCTTTCTGTTCATCGTCCCCTTGTCCCCGCCGGAGCCCCAGGGAGCGGAGGAGGACGTGACATGTGGTGCGGCCTCTGGCTGGGGGAGACTGGTGCAGACCCGTGGCCCAGCGCCCCAAAGTGCTGCCTGGGGTTCTGTCAGCGCCACTTGGCCCCAGTCCCCACCCCGCCCTGGTGTCTTACACCCGAGCCACCTCCTCGGGCTTGGTTGGTGTGGCTGGTTTCCTGTTTCTCCATCTTAATCAAGGAGAGTGAACAGGAGCTGACTCACTGATGACTCCTGGCTGCATCTTGCCAAGTGAACTGTTGTTACTTAAGATGAATTGCTCTCTTCTCGTCCACATCCAGCAAGGTGGCTGCAGGACACGGCCGCCTGCTGGCCTGTCCTCCCCTCCCTGTGGCCTGTGGGGGTCCGTGTCTGTGCGGGGCCGTGACGGTGGCTGGCTTACTCACGGTTGTGGGCAGAGGGCTCCTTTGCGCTCTAGGTTGGTCACTGTTGGTCTTGGTCACGCCATTTTGCTGTGGCCAGTGTTTTGTGTCTGTCTCCCTGCAGCACACTTACTTTGTCCGTTTTGTGCGCGGTTTCTGGCTTCTGCTCGAGAGGCCAGAGGAGACGCCTGCCTCCTGACCACACCCTCCCTGTCCTTGGTGCTGTCCTCTGGAGCCCGGGCCCCACGCCCTCCCCTGTCTCCCCTCCACAGCCCCTCTCTGACGCAGCCAGCACCCCCTGGGGGCTGGACCAGGCACCCTCACAGCATGAGTCTCCCACAGGTGTCCTCATAGGTGGCTTCACCTCCGGTGGGGTCTGCATGGCTTGGCCTCCAGCATCCCTAGTACTGACCCTTAGTCTCCCCAGCAAACGGAGCCCCCAGGAGCGGAAGGCCTGTGCTTTCGCCAATTATGTTTACTCCTCTCTATCCAATGGCATTGGAGCTAGAATTTCCATTTATATTTAAATACACATTCTAAGGTAATTCGCTCTCAGCAGTTGATATGTTTATCTAGTGGTGCGTTCCCCATTTAAAGCACTGGGGTGGACTTAAAAGCCATCATATCTGATTAGCCGTTCATTTCCGGCTCCTGTGGAGGTGATGTGGCCTCAACATGCAAGTCTTGGGTGTACAGACGGCAGAAACCTTGGATGACTTACGGCCTAGACGTTTCCAAGTGATCGGAAAGCCTTAGTGGGCCAGGGCCATGCTGTCTTTAGGTAAATCGTGCAGCACCCATGTCAGCGTCCGGACATGCCCAGCTCAGGAAGGAAATGGTGTGCTGGTTCCAGCAGAGGCTGCTGGAGGGGGCGCCCTGTGGCTGTCCTCGGGGAGGATGCTGGGCCTGGGGCGCTTCCCAGGACTGGGCTGGCCGGCGTCTTGGGGGGCAGGGTCTTGCTTTCTCCCTGTCTGCTCCCCAGCGCTAGAGCAGAGCTCAACTGTCAGCTGCCCGAAGCTCCCGCCGAACTGAGTTCCCACATTTGTGTGTAAATCGCTCTCACAATTAGGCTTTGGTTCCGCAAACAGAGCAGAGAGCAGGGCACACAGAGTCCCGTTTGTTCGGGGCTTACCTGGAGCCAGCTTCTTTTCCAAAGTGCCTTGCAGATATGAGCTCATTGAGTTTTCCCAGCAGCGCTGCAGGCAGCGCTGATGGCAGTGCCGGTTACTGTCCCCACTGCATAGATAGGGACCCGAGGCACAGCCAGGCCAGACAGACGGAACCCCGCCTGAGGCTGCAGGCCTCCTGGACCTGAGCTCCAAGAGCTGTTCTCTGATAATTTCCCCAGGACTTTGAAGAAGAGAATCATGTTAAACACCTCATGGGAGTTACAAACATCTGGTTCTAGTAGAAAGTAATTTTATGATATGAGCGATCGTTCCAATTATATCTGTTTCCTCTGCTTGAACTTCTGTACAAACGTCCAAAACGTTGGCCGCCTGGATTTCAAGCCTTCCAAGGTCATGGGAAGGTTGGCGTGCAGGTGTGGATTCTGCAGAGAGTCTGGGGGGCCCTTCATTCCTCTTTAAATGCTCCACCTCCCCAGAGCCTGGGGTCCCCACCAGCCATGGCGGTGAGGAGGGGGGCGCCTAGCCTCTACGGGGCGAGGGCTGCTTGTCAGCCTCCTGGGGCCCCGCACACCTCATCGCTGAGGCGGACTCTGATTGAGGTTGATTAGGGAATGGCTTTCTGGGACGTCTGCCTCACAGGGGTGAAAAGGGGCACTTTAAGGCTGATTAGTGTGAAAGTGTTCCGATCCAACATGCAGCTGAGGTCAGACTGTCCTGTGAGAGGGCTGTGCATTCAGAGCCTTTCTGTACAGGGAGTTCCAGGGGTGTGGCCCCACGTGGGGCGCCTTTGTCAGCTGGTAGAGCCTGTGTCACCCCCGGCCTGGACCAGCAGTCCGTCTTAAACTGTCCTAATGACCCATGCCTCGCTCTTTTAATCTCTTACTGTAAAATGAGCTTTTATTTGCATCCAGGCTGCTCACCACAGTCACAAGGTAATTAGCTGTTTTATTAGGCGCCAGTAAATAGGCCTAATTTGGAATCTCGGAATAGCAGACCTGTGTACGTACAAACTAGCGGGTACCTGAGGGTTCCTGAGACCCTGCAAAGAATTGTCGCCATGCGTTTGTCCAGTCACCTGGAACCTTGCCTCTTTTATTTGCCATTGCACTGTGGAGGCTAAATGTAGTTATGGGCTCATTAGGTGAGGCCTAATGATTTTGATCTTATAGATGCCAAGTCTAAATGAATGAAAGCTTCCATCACGCATTTAGTTGGATTAATGAAATATCCATCATGCACTTGGCTGGGTGAATGAAGTTTCCCACCATGCACTTGGCTGGGTGAATGAAGTTTCCCATCATGCATTTGCTGGGTGAAAGGAGTTTCCCATCATGCACTTGGCTGGGTGAGTGAAGTTTCCCAGCATGCACTTGGCTGGTGAATGAAGTTTCCCATCATGCACTTGGCTGGGTGAGTGAAGTTTCCCATCATGCACTTGGGATACTCTTAACTTCAGGTCATAGATGCGGACCCTGAGGAGGACACGGAGGCCTTTTCACTGACCTTGCAGAATAAACTGCTGTGGGTCTGAGGGCAGCGGGAGAGAAGGGGCCACTTTCCCGGCCGGCCTCTGAGTCTGTGCTGAAATGGTGTCAGCAGGCACAGGAAAGAAGTACGGAGGCTCAGCTGAATCCGCCCGCACCTCGATGCATCGCCCGAGAGATCAGGGCGTCGTGGCCACAGCGCGCCCTCGAGTCACCGCGTGCGCTGTGTGTCTGTGAGCTTCGCTCGACTGAGAAGGGACTTCAGCTGGGAGGTTGGAGCAGTGGGTGCAACTGTCCGCTTCCTGGTTGGAACGGTAATCTTCTCTCTAAGCCAACTCAGGATGCTAAGCAGCCCCCCCACAACAATCAGGGTTTCCCCCGTGGCACTTTCAATAGCCCCGTCCGAGAATGACAACAGGAGCGCTGTCCGTCACCAGCACCTGCCCTGGTGCTTGCCGGGCTCTCAAGACTCATTTATCCTTGCAGCCCCCCGGGGTCGGCAGAGTGAGGTGCTGTTACGATTCCCTCCCCAGATGAGGGAGCTGAGGCTCAGAGAGGCTGTGCCTCTTTCCTGCAGCCACACAGCCAGCGGGCAGAGCAGTTTCCCTGCGGAGCCCCCTCCCTGCGCTCGCCCAGGCAGCGAGAGGACGCCTGTCCCGAGGCTGTCGTGCGCGTGTGTGCGCACAACCCTGCGTCACCGCGCCTCGCCGTCTGTCCTTCTTCATAACCCGGGGAAGCAGGAAGCTCTGTGAATGGCCGTGCGCCTCCTCAGCGGCCGCAGACAAATGATTTCGCTTAGGACTAATGCTGGGGAGACTTCTCTTTACCTGGGGACTTTGACGCTGCACCATTCTCACATAATCCTTTTCAATCAGACAAATGGATCCTGCCAGCTGCTGAGCCTTCAAGAGGCGCCTGTGGGTCAGTGGCCGGACGGCCAGGTGTCTGGCACGCCTTGGACGGGAGCCCATCCTCAGCCCCGAGGCTGCACCTCCGGTGCCTTTCGATGCCTGTGCTGCGACTGTGCAGCCAGAAGCTCTAAGTGCTAATAATGTGTGCTGCCTACGTGAAAGAAGCCATCTGTGCCACCTTTCTGGCGCGTCTCCTCCTGGGCTGAAACTTAGGCGCAACCTGGCTGTGCCGTCCCTGGGAGATGAGAGAAGCAGGCTGTATGCACCGGGGCAGGACTTGTCACCGTTTTCATTAGCTGTTCTAGCAAACCTAGCGCCTGAGCTCTGGGCCACCCAGGGTTTCCCATCACACTGCATCATTGTGTTAAAGGGCTTTGCCTGCAAAACAAACTGTATCGGAGTCCTAGTTCCTTCTCCAATTTTAACTAGACACTCACTGGTCTGATCTGAACCAGATCGCCGCTGTCACTGCACCTAGCTGCTCCATTTGAACTGAGAGCTGGCAGCGAGGCTCTTCAGGGGTGAGGCTGGGCTCCTAAACATGGGTGGAGGTGCTGGTAGTGGTGGTGATGGTGGTGGGGATGATGGTGGCGACGGTGGTGGGGATGATGGTGGCGACGGTGGTGACGGTGGTGGTGGTGGTAGCAATGGTGGCAGTGGTGGGTGATAGGTGGCAGTGGTGGTGAAATGTTGTAGCTAAGAGCAGGGTCCCCAGCACAGCATGGGGCCAGAACAGTAGGGAACTGTCCTCCACCCCCTAGGGCACACGGTGGGCAACGCAGAGCTGTGGTTGCCTGCATGTTCAGGTGCCCAGTCCTACCCGGTCCCACTAGGCACTGTCCTGATTTGGGGACCTAGTCTAACTCTAGTCCCTACCTGCGGGAGGCCTGAGTGTGCAGGGTGGCCCCTCCAGGCCGGCCTGCTTTTGCAGGTGGAGTCGGTGGTGCCTCCAGCAGGAAAGGCGTGGCCACGCTGGGCCGACCGTGCCCCACTTTGCACACGGCGTCCTGACCGGTCTTCCCTGCCCCTTCATGACACTTTGCTGTCATCCCCAGAGAACAGATGCACGTGCCATGGGTGACGTCCAAAAACAAGCTTTCAGAAGGCTCCTAAAGTGGGTCTGAGTCAGAAACGGAACATGAACAAAGTGTTTCTGGACATTTTTTTTTTATTAGAACATTAAAGTGCATGGCAGCTCCTCGTGGAAATTGTAAATCTTTACTGGAGCAAAATGAGAAACTAGGACTGACGTGAAATAATGACTTGGTGTTTCAGTGGCTTGCAATGCCTACTTGATTTTACATGGAAACCTGTGTGTTATAGCTCTCAAATTAATTTTTGGAAAATGAGTTATTGATGCAGATATAATTTATTACCAATACGCAAAATATGTTTTTAACCTGGGCCTGATGGGGCAGTTAGCAAAGCAGGGAGGAGGAATAATAAGGCGGGGGAGCCGCCATCAGGAGGAAGACAAGGGTACACTCAGGGCAGACCCGCCAGGCTCCTTGTGCCACGTGATTTAATCCTGTGATGCCAGGGCTCCTGGTTCACAGTCGAGAGATTGAAATGACTTGGCAAAGCTTGGCCACGTGAAGTGGCAGAGCCTGGATGCCCACCCACCCAGGGTCAAGCTGTTCCCCAGGTGGTCTTCTTTCTCCTATTTTCCCCTCAACATTGCGTGCCGAGACACAGCCATTTGGGTCTCCCTGTGGAGGGGGCTTTGCAGGGAGTGTGCAGTCAGAGGTGGCTCTGGTCACAGCAGGGACTAACGTGAGGAGGGCAGGTGCCAGCTCTGCTCCGCGTGGCCTGGGAGGTGCTGGTGTTCCGCTCTGAGGTGACTCCCCCTGCACAGCTGGAGACCTGAGGGACAGCCTCCCAACCTCCAGTCTCCTCAGGTGCAAGACGGGCACAGTGACAGCTCTGGGGTTTGTGACATCATGGCGACAATGAGAGCGAGCGAGCGAGAGAGAGAGAGAGAGAGAGAGAGAGAGAGAGAGAGAGAATACCATAGAAATGCTTGATCATCTAGTGTCGCACTGAATTTCAGGTCAGGCCTTCTGTTTGTCTCCAGGCCACCCTTATCTCGCTGAGGGTCCTTGCTTAGCCAAAAATGCATTTAGAAAACTAGCCAACGGAAGGTACCCTCTAGATTTTAAAGCCTCACCTTGTTGGCAGGACCAGCCCAGGGAACGTACGGTGACACCGTCACACGGCCTGATCCAAGCACGTGCATTTGCGGGTGCGAAACAGACTCGTCATGTTGTTATTTGGGTTATCTCACCATTAAGATGCTCACCATTAAGTGGCAGACAATAATATTTAGAAAGCATTTATCTTTGAAAGTTTACATTAATACACAAAGTCTTCTTTCAGCTTAAAATTGTTTAAATACTTGTATTTCTTCAGATAATTATACATGGCTTATTTTATAATTTATTTTAATAGCCATTTAAGTGATAATGGAATGGAATGATTGGTGCACCGCTCTGCTGTGGTGCTGGGCGCTGTGGTGGGAGGACAGATGGGCGTTGAGCTGCCAGACTTGCAGAATTCGATGATTATTCAGAGAAGGTTGGCAGGCTGCACAAGTCGCAAGGATTATAGATTTTATATTTATTACTACATTTGTCTAGAACATTTCCACTTGTGCTAATAGAATTATTTTACCAGTCATGCCATGTGCATGTAAAGATGTCTGTTCTTCAGAGTTCTAAGGGTGATTCCTTGATGATTTTTAAAGAACACCCCTATTTTTAATCGCAACTAGAGTGTGCAAGTGTCTACTTTCTCCTTAGTGTCATGCTAGAAATTATTGGTAAACTGAGATAATAGGAGAGGGTGCTGGATTGGGGGTCCCTCGTGGAGGAGGGGTGCTGGATTTGGGGGTCCCTCATGGAGGAGGAGTGCTGGATTTGGGGGTCCCTCATGGAGGGGCAGTGTTGGATTGGGCCCCCAAGGAGGTCAGAGGTGACTTGTGAAGATCCTTGTGTCTCTTTTCCCGGGCGGGCAAAGTGGGGCTGGCCCGTCTGTGGTTGGGGCTGGTCCCCAGGGTCACTGTATTTAATTTGTAGAGATGAGCGAGTGACCACTGCAGAGGCCAGTGCCACTGAGAGACCTTATTACTCACATTCCCTGAGAGGAGGGGCTCGCCGCGCCGCCCCGCCCCTGGGGGGACGTGTGGTCAGAGCGGAAGCGGGAGAAGCAAGGCCAGAGCCTGCCTCGTGGTTCCCGCAGGAGAGAGCAGGCGGGGCTGGCTTTGGGCTGTGCGGTGGCTTCCGGCTGATTGTACCTGGTCCTGGGGTGACTTGGGGTGGGGAGATCATGGTTCGCTGGCTGCGAGAGTCAGGTGGGGTGGTTGGCAGGGTAGACTCCCAGTTGGTTGGTGTGCACATGAACGCGTGTTCCAGGCCGGCCAGAGGACTCCAGGCGAGCGAACACTGGCTGTAAGGTCGGCCCTGTGGTAAATGGATGCTAGACAGAGCGAAAGAATCTAAGAAAACAGGGTTGGAGCAGCCCCAGCGGACTCAGTCCCCTCTGTGGCTCTCCCAGCCCCGGAAGCTGCCTGGCCTGGGGTTGTCGGTTGAGGTTCAAGTGTGTCCCCGGCCGAGGTTGGTACCTCCTGCTTCCTTCTGTCACTGCCGCCCTTCCACGCAGGTGGCCTCCTTGGTATTTCACAGCTGACTTCAGCCCACTGGGCCTGCAGCGTCTGCGGTTGGGCGTGGTCACCAGGGGACACTCTTAGTGTCAGGGACGCACTTCCCAGTTTGCACGACTGCTCCACTGTGCGTTTCCACTCCGTCAGTGTCCTGAAACCCGGTGCAGCCCTTCCCCGCCTATAAGTCGGAGCCAGGGTTTAAGAAAATGGAGCAACCGAGGCAAGAGAACGCCTCAGGGAGAAGCCAGCAGCCTCATTTGAAGGGGGACCTGTCCTTGAGTTGGAGACATTTTGAATTTGTCTCCTGGTTTTGGAACTGAGCAAGGGGTCAGCCCTGGGGTCCCACGCTGCCCCCTTCGCCTGCAGAGCACCTGTACCATGTGCCGATTTGAAGCCGATTTGGAAAGCGCCGTGACAGCACCCTGTCTCCAACAGCAGGACCCTCCTGTGGAGAAGCTGACATCATCCTGCCTGGACCTCTGCATTAAATGGGGTGCCAAGCATTGGTATCAGGGGCAGGAACCTCCCTGCAATTCATAGAGCGGCTTTTTCCATCCTCTGATGCTGGCCGGCGTGTGTATGTGAGTGCCACCTCCCGGTCACAGGCCGGGACAAAGCTCCCTGGAAGATTCCTGGATCAGGTCGGAGGATGGGCACTGACCATGGGGCCAGCTGTGGGGTGCCCCCACAGGACCTTTCCGGGGTTAGGGACAGGAGAGCGTTTGGAAGACCATCTGCCCCGGGCCCTGTCCACGCCGCTGAGTGAGGCCTCTAGCTCCCAGGGCAACGTGTCCTCGCTCCGTGGTGCCCTGGTTCTCATCACAGTCATTCGTTAGGGACACGGCACGCTCCTCCCCCTCCCACACCTGCCCACCAGCAATGAACTCAGCAACCGCCCCCGTCTGCGTGGGCTTTGCACCGTTGCCTGTGCTCACGGCCTCATGACAGGCTTGTGACTGTGTTTCTCGGTGGCCGCCGGCTCAGGGACTGCCCTTCTCTCTGACAGCTTGTGGCACCTCTCAGTTTTCCAGGAGGGCTCGTGTCCTGGTTGTCTGAGGGCCTTGTAGGCAGTGTGTCACCTCCCTCTGTCCCTAGCGCCCCGGGTCCAAGCATGCTGCCTCTGTGTCCACCTAGACGGCCACCCCTTGGCTCCTTGCCGCCTTCAGCCTAGTCCTGGGTGACTGTCACTCCTGGTCACCAGACCGGCTATTCTGGTGGGAGCCCCTCAGCCCTCCTTGTGAGGATTCTCTGCTGACCTTGGCTGGACACCCAGATGGGCAGCTCAGTTGGTGCCCAAGGTGTTATTTAAATGCTATGTATGCTTTTTGTTCTAGAATGCAGAGCCACTGGCCAGTTTTCTAGGCTGGGGAAGCTTGGAGGCCATGGGTGTGTGCAGCAGCCGTCTGCCCTGCAGCGACTCCCGGATCTGCAGACCCCAGGGTGGGGCAGGTGGGGCAGGAGGTTACCTTGGCCCTGCGTCATCAGCCACGTCCTGAACTCTGCGTCTGGGGCTCCCACTGTCCCTGGTCAGCTGGTGCATGTTAGAGACAGTCAGGTGTTGGCCACATGGGGCCGCAGGACGGTGTCCTCAGCACGGTGGCCGGGGCAGATGCCGCCTTTCTGGGTGGAGGCCTCACAGGCTCACAGCTGGGAGTGGTCTGCACACTGAGGCCACAGACTGCAGAGCCCACTGCAGCTTCGGAGCTGCTTCGGAGGAAGGTTTAATTATTTTCCAAGTAAAAGTTCAGCCTGTTAGAGCATCAGGGTGAGAGACAGGCTGGAATGAGGCAACTCCATGCAGAAATCGCGGAGTGTAATCCCCACTCCTGCAGCTTCCGGGAGCGACCATTTCCTGAGGCCAGCTCCACCCTTTCTCTCTCATGTTTTGATTTTATTGCCACTTTTTTCACATCAGGAGAAATTGAAAACCTGCTTAGGTTTTGTAGCGTCACATTTTAGGAGAAAGCAACACAGCTGGTAGCCAGGACGCGTCTAATTCGTGCTGCACAGCGAGCCCCCCCCTCTGAGTTACGCCGCACAGGTCTGCGGGGGACGGCGCCACCACGTGCTCAGGTGAAGGTCTGCGGTCCCCTTTAAGGGAACCACTTACCAGGAACGAAAGGCAATAAAGCAGCACTGACGAGACGGGACTGGGAGACGATAGCTTGGCTTCTGAAATGAGCCACGTTTGATGTGACTCAGCTGGGTTCTCAGTGAGGCCCCGGAGCCAAAGGGGCAGAGGCGGAGGCAGAGACAGGGGCCTGGGACCAGGTCCTGACATAGACAGGCTGACCCTCAGCCTGCGGACGCGACCCTGGGCTTGGAGGCTGCAGTGCGTCCAGCCTGGACTGGGGCTCTGTTCCTCCACACACTGATGAAACGAGATGGTCCCCAGGTTTTTTCTGGGTGTAAAGGGCCAAGTACCATTCACGCCTTCCAGTACCTCAGCTTCCCACGCGTGACTGTTCTGTACAAACCCCTTGATGGTTTCAATTTGTACCAACTTGGGTTCAGGGGTCATACTGTGTGGAATCTTCTAAAAAGAAATTGGTCCCAGATGCAGTGGGTCGAATAGTGTCCCCCCAAATTCACATCTACCTGGAACCTCCCAAGGTGACTTAGCTGGGAAATAGGGGTTTGTCAGTGGGTGTGGTCAGTCACCGCTGTCGAGATGAGATCCCGTGTGGGATTTAGGGTCGGCAAGAAGGACACAGAGACATGGGGAGCGAAGCCACGTAAACACAACAGTAGGGATCGGGGTGACGCAGCCACGAGCTAAAGAAAGCCAGGAGCCCCGGGAGCTGGAGGAGGCCGCAGGAAGGACCGTGGCCCTGTGACACCTGGATTAAGGACTTCAGGCCTCCAGCACCGCGAGAACACACTCCCGGCGGCGTCAGCCCGTGTTTGCTGATTTATTCTGGAAACCCCAGCACACTAATACGATGAGCAAAGTGAAACTCTTTGGAAATATTGGGGGGAATCTGTGATGCCTATGACACAGCTTGGGACCTCATGGTCCCCCAAACATGTTTCCCTGTCACGCCGCAGCTTCATGGGTTTATTCTGGCCACCAGAGGAGGAAGGTGACAGGCAGTGGGTCTCCCATGCCCACCATGGGGGCTGATGGCTGATGGGTTGCTGGCTCTGCTGGAACTGGGGGTCAGCTGGCATTTGACAGAGCTCCGTCCTTCAGGAGGAGCTTAACGGGTGCTTTCGGGCACCTTGGGTGACATACGGCCACAGCTTCACCCCATTTCTGAGCTGTGCATCGAGGCCAAGAGAACAAGCAACTTGCCCGCGTTTTCTGAGCCCGCCAGTGGGGGGCCTGGGTCAAGGTCAGAGCTCTGTCCTGGGACCACCTGGCCATCCCCACACTGTCTTCATCAGGTCACAGGTCACAGAAAAGGAAACGGTTGTCCTAGAATCAGAGGAAGCAGACCTCCAGGCAGGCCGACACTGCCCCTGCCCGCCAGGCCCCCACAGGACCCTTCCCACCGCTAAGGGGTTGGTCGGTGTGCAGTCTGCGGCCCAGGCACCTTTGTTGTCGGAGGCTTGTCAGCATCTCAGCAGCCCGCGATGGTGCCGTGACTTTCGAAATGTGTGAAATTCAATAGAGAAACCCAGCTGGGTTTACCATCCTTAGCTACATGCCGACGGCAGACATCACCAAGTCATGCCACTTATCTGTACGACCTACTGTAACCCACTCTTGGTGGCAGCACACCCATAGGCTAAATGTCCCAATTAAAATTACTGTAATTAAGAGCAAGCATTGTAATTAATAGTTTCCTACAAAAGTCCCTGGGTGAGCCACATCCTACAGCAGTGAACCTGTGTCCCCTTAATACAACGATGTGAGCTGAGAGAGTGAGGCGTTGGTCCTCAGAACCTCACCTGATGCTCAAGGGCACCCACAAAGGACCCTGTTGGGGGGACCCAAAGGGTTCCTGGGGGTGCCGAGCCCCAGGAGCACCGAGCTGGGGCCACCTGCCAGGTGGAGCTGGTTACAGCTGCCCATTTCTTGGTTTGTGGCCTGATGTGCCCGCCACCATCCCAGCTGTGCTGTGTGGAGACACGCGCTGCCATCAACGTTGGCCACCCCTTCCGAGGGGTGGGGCTGTAGCTCGAGTGGCCGCTGAGACAGGACTGCGTGTCCTTGGGTGTCCTGAGTCGGGACGGTCCATACGGCCAGTTCTCAGCAGCCGCGTCCCCTGCGTGCCTTCTGATCCCAACCGCTCTGACTGGAGGTGGCGGGACCCCCGCACGGAGGGAGCCCGTTCTCATCTCCTGTGGCTGACGCTCACTTGTCCTCCCACGAGTGAGGACGGCTGTCCAGCCCGCGTGGTTCAACGCGCTGGGCAGAGCTGGCAAGACCTGCTCATACATCTCCTGACGCAGGAGCGCCCTCGGGTGCTCGTGGGTGTGTTCAGGTGTTCCTGCAGACGCAGTTTGTCTGTGACAGAGGAGTGGTCTCGAGGACTTCTTTGTCACTGGTGTCATTAGACACTCCATCCTGCGCAGGAGCTGGTCTGAGGTGCTGTGCCCTGGGCGTCCCTGAGGCGACACAGCGAACATCAGGGAGGACGGCCCCCTCTCACGCGCCACCCTGGTGCAGCCAGTGGACGCAGCCCTCCGTGGTTGTGGGTTTAAGCAGCACTCACGCTCACAGAGGCGGTTGCTGCCCCCATGCCCCCCCCCCCGAGTCCAGGCGCTACGAGCTCAGAGCTCTCCGAGGGCTGCTGTTCATGACGGGCCCTGAGTTCTAAGTGGGGTCCTGGCGGTGAGTGTGAATCACGCCCACGTGTGGCCTCCTCTGAATCAGGACAGGACGCTTCACCTCACACTTCCCCACGGGATGGCTGTCAATTTACATGAGTCATAGGCGACATTGAACCAGGGCGTGTGACTGTAGGCAACTATTGAAATGTGTTCTTTTTTCTAAACTGTAAAATGTGAGCACATTCTGTTTAGAAGTGGAAACTGTTTGGCTGTGTGTGGACCCGGTCTGCTGTCACACCTGTGGTTGTCCTGGAGGAAACTTCAATGTGCTGTTGGGTGTGATGGCAGGATGTTTCCAGCACCCCATGGACACGCACATGAGTCCGTGACAAAGGGGAGGATGACTGTGTGATTGATTTTTTAACTTGCGTGGGTTGTGCAGCGCACGCATTTCTGACTTTCTCACTAGGCCAAGGGCGGAGGCGTGGGGAGGAGTCCCGCAGTGCCCGCTGCCACGGTGCCGGGTGCGGCACAGACCACCTGGTGGTGGCATCACGCTGTGCAATGTGGGACCCCTACCAGCAGTCCTCCGACAGCTTTCTACACACTTCTTCCCCTGGCGGTAGAGTGTCCCACGTGGCTGGTGATCATGGAGTTTGGTACAGCGCTTCTGGAAAGAAATGGGTTCGTATAAATCAAGACTCTTCACTTGTCCATGTCATTTGGCCCAGCAGCTCCAGGCCTGGGACTCTGTTACAGGAAACGCCGTCATCAGAAATCCAACACAGGGTGGCAGCCGCCAGACCGGGGGCCTTGTCCCCTTATGGACCCCTTTCACCTGCTCCTCTGTCCCGTTCTCCGAGGATGAGGGGTGGGGTGGGGAAGGTCAGTCCTGAATGAGGCCACCAGGCTGCGTATCGGTAGAGCGCAGGGTCAGATGGCGGCTCCCTGTGGGGCCTCTGAATGTCTGTCTTGTGTCCTGGACAAGGGACGAGTCCAGGTCAGCTCAGGATTAGCTTGGACCTCGGCTCTGAGGCCGTACAACCCCAGCAGACATCTGCCACTCCTTCATCACTGCTCCTTTGTCAGACCCTCCTGCAGCGGGAGCTGGGGTGAAGGCAGGTGACATCAGCTTGACCTATGATCCCTGCCACCCCAGAGGGCACTGGCGTCTCGAGCCTCTGCCCTCTGTCCAGCGTTTGGCCTGTGCATCTGTTACCCTGGAGCTGGGCCGCGTGTGGGCTCTGGGGGGCTCGTCTGGCCCTCCTAGTCAGAGCTGCATGTAGGGGGAAATTGGGGGAGTGGGCTGGGGGAGAAGGACCCTCGTGGGGGGAAGGGCAGCTGACCAAGGGCTGGCTGTGTGGGGTAGGGTCAGATAGCAGCTGGCTGCTGCTCGATGCAGTTTTCGTCCCTCAGCTGCCGACTTCTCAAAGCTTCTTCATAAACATCACCTGGTGTTAGTCTAACAGCTGTTCTGTGGGGTAAACAGAGGCATGACCTTTATCTGGGTGAGATGGTGAGAAAAAGCACAACCCGCCAATGAGCAGAATAGAACTTGAGGGCGACTCAGGTGTGTGCGGTGCCCAGGGCAGAGTGAGACCAGCTCTAGAACCGTCCGTGCCACAGCCCTCTGCCCGCCAAACCAGATGTACAAGTGTCTTCAAACGAGTGACCACATTCAGTGCTCAGCCGTTTCAGCCTGTCCTCTCTTTTTGTGGGGAAATAGTTTTTTTTTTCTTTCTGGAACTTTCTAGATCAATGGTTATCACCCTTATTCCCCCTCGTTTCTCCTTGATGGTTCCAGCTATAACTCTGTAGGCATTAAATCTGTAACTGTGTTTCTGGAGTTTTCAGAAATCTATTTTGATTATTCTCTGTTCTCTTTCTGGGCTTTTATTAGATGCATGTTCAACTTCTTAGACTCATTCTCTATATCTCTTTGTTTCTTACCTTTCCTCTTTATTGAGGTGAAATTCACGTAACATAAAATTAACGCTCTTAAAGTGAACAATTCAGGGGTAATTAGCACATTCACAGTGTGCACCCACCACCTCTGCCTGGTTTAAACAGTTCATCATCCCAGGAGTAAACCCGTCTCCATCCATCCATCACTCCCAGCCCTGCGTGTCCCCGTGGAGGTCCCTGGTCTGGCTGTTCTTCATAAGTGCACTCCTGCAGTAGGTGACCTCTCGTGGGTGGCCTCTGTCACTGAACATGCCAGCGTCGCGGTGCTTCCGCGTTGCAGCCCAGGTCGGTGTTTCATCCATTGATGGCGGAATGCTTTTCCGTTGCACGTCCACACCACGTTTTGTGTATCCATCCATCCTCTGAGAAAGCTTTGTGTCATTTCCGCCTTCTGCTGTTACGTCGGTGCCTGGGGACACTTGTGGACACGTGTTTGTTTGAGTCCCTGGATTCAGTTGTGGGGAATGTACCCAGGAGCATCTAACTCTTGAGGAAACACCATTCTACATTCCCACCAGCAATGCACAAAGATTCACATATCTCGACATCCTTGCTGATGTGTTGTTATTTTCCTTCTTTGTAAAAATCGTCACCATCCTGGTGGCTGTGAAGTGGTCTCTCCTTATGGTGAATTCGCGTTTCCAGCTAATGACGCTGAGCATGTCTGCGCCTGTGTGTGGCTGTTCGTGTGTCTTCTTTGGAGAAATGCCGGTTCTAAGTCCTCTGCTCATTTCTTAATTGGGTTGTTTGTCGTTTTCTTTTTGAACCCTCCCTCAGGTGCAAATGATCTCACAGCTTCATTGCACACAAATTTTCAAATATCTAACAGTTAACTTAAGTATCGTGACTCATCGCTTCTGTATCTTCCCACCTCTACCGTAACCTAGCGCCAGTCGTGTTTGTGACTTAGTACAGTAAAGATGTATTTCATAGCGGCGTCTTTGTGTGCAATGAATCTGAGATCAGTTGCACCTGACAGAGGGTTAATTGTCAGACTTCTTTATGTAGTCTGGATACTAGACCCTAATCAAGTATATGATTTGAAAATATTTTCTCCCAGTTTGTAGGTTGTCATTTCACTTTCTTGATGGTGTCTTTTGGTGAAAAAAAGTTTAAAATTTTGATGAAGTACAATTTAATTTTCTTTTTTTCTCATGCTTTTGATATCATATCTAAGAATTTGTTGCCTATTTCAACTCATGTCTCTTTATTTTTAAAATCTTTATCACATTCTTCTCTAATATGGAACAATTGATATTGCCTTTCAAACTTCTATTCATTTTTTAAAATATTTGGAATAGGTATGTATGTATTATAGGATAAGAAAGAACTTTGGGAAATATAAATATAATTATATATAAATATAATGGTATCTATCTATCTATCATCTGCTTGTCTGTAAATTCCTAGAGCTTATTGGTATTCTTGAAATGTCATTTTTTGGGTAGCATTTTGCTCCAGTTTCTTAAACCCCCTTGAGGTCACCACGTAGAGCATGAAGGGACCCGAAGTCGGGCGTTATAATCTTCCTCTCCGTTACACAGGGTCCGCTGTTGCTCACTGGCCATGCCCTACAGTTGACCTTGTCCTTTTGTGCTGTGCACTTGCTCAGGTGTCTGGCTGCCCCCGGCTGCCCACTCCCACGTGAGAGTCAGCCAGCGGGAAGGTGGGCTCTGACTGTGCTGTGTCTGCACAGCGCCTCTGCAGACGGATTGTACTTGAGGCTGGGGGAGCTGGGTGCGTGCCGCTCGGTGGGGGACCCTAGATGACTGGTATGGAGGGCCTCGCTCTGGAGTGGAACCCCTACCCGGGACCGTGGCTCTTGCCAGACAGTGTGTCTACTTTGTTGTTTATTTGTCCATTTGTTTCACTTTAGTCTGATTGCTCTGCACGTGGGAGGGACAGTTGACAAGCCCATTTATGTCTTCCAGTGGGTGGCTGTTCATTCATTTGCGTACACATCTAGTCAGCCATCCAACATTTATCTATTAAGCATCTATTTTGTGTCAATCACACAGTTGATTAAAGCAGATTTAAAGATGAGAATGCGTGGCTTCTGTTTTCAGGGCACTCACAGACATGTAATGAGCCATTTAAATGAGATACGCTAGAGCAGACATATGTATAATGTATTCAAACACAGATGGACGATAAGGTCTTTATGCGGTGCTGTGAGCGCAGGCTCTGCCGAGCACGGGGCATTGGCGCTCTACCGTGAAGAGGGGAACGCCTTTGTCAGGCAGACAGGGAGGCAGATTCCAGAGCTAGAGACGTCCAGGGCAGAGGCACAAACGCAGAGACACTGTGATTGGAAAGCCCGCAGCTCGTCCCAGCAGGATGGTCATTGAGGTGGGGAGGTGACTTTGGCCAGTGGGGTTCGCAATTCGCTGTTGAGCAGGTGCATGGAGGCAAGACGCTGAGGACACTGCTCCCGCCTCCAAGGAGCTCACCTTCCAGGCAGGAACGGTGCGTCAGCCAGTAACTTCAGCGCGATCTGCGAAGTGATGAGAAGCAGGCAGAGGGCGGGCAGAGCAAGAACGTTCCAGCAGCGTGGAGTCATGGGCAGTGACCCAGAGCGGGGAGCCTGGGCTGGGTTTTGGGGAGGCCCTGGGGCAGTCATTCCAGACAGAGCAGGTGCATAAAGCTGCACCACGAGCTCGTTCTGGGAAGGGGCTCTGGCCGGATTCTGGCGGATTCCTAGAGAACAAGGGACCGATGAGGAAGGAATGGGGCTAGACTCTGTCCTGCAGAGGGAGCAGCGCGGCTGAAGGCTGGGGGACCCAAGGCTGGATGTGCTGGGGGAGGGCTGGCTTGCGGACAGGAAGTTCTGATTCTAGCCGACAAAGCTGACCCGCGCGGTCACCATCCCGGCAGAACTGGGAAAAGGAAAACCCAAGACAAGGGCCTTTACTTGAGCATTTCTGAAGCAAAGGGCCTCTTTTTACCAGATGCCTCGTGATACGCGTAGGCTTGCCTGCTTTTCATTTTTAATACCTTTGAAAGAAATAGTCGTGAAAAATGCAAGCTCCCTGGAAAATTTCTGCCCTACTTGAAGCCTGCCCCAGCTCCCATGCTGGGCAGCAGTGGGCAGAATAAACAGAACACAAACCTATTGGCCTTCCCTCCCCACCGGTCAGCAAACGGCGCCCGCCCTTGTCGTGAAAACCACTTGTGTGTGTGGGCTGGGCTGGCGCTCAGGGGCCTCGGCGGAGGAACTGCTCGTTAGGGGATGGGCGGTTCACTCAAGGCCGAGCCGAATCGGATGGGGCCGGCTGACATCACGAAGCAACGCCATGAGCCCAGCACCGCTGCTCCTGCCTGAGCGCCCAGACCCGCAGTCCCGCGCCTGTGTTCCTTAAAGGTTATGTTTGCCTTAAGCTAATTAAAGCCATTTGTATCAAGTGACTGGAATAGCCTCCCTTTTGAAAATAAAGAAAATAGCTGAAAGAAGCTGTTTTAAACAAAAGAAAGTCTGAGTTAATTTCACCAGCCGACATGAGCACTGCGCTATTCATTTTATGACATCAAAGTGTGAAAATAAATCAGCCAAGTGAGGACTACACTTCCACGTGGATTAGTCGGCAAACGCCGGAGCTGACTCAGGACGGGCCCTGGAGAATAGCCGGCCTGCGCGTGCTGGAGCCGCGTGTAAACAAATCAACAGGCTGCGGGGGTCGGACGGGCAGAGGGGTTGCCTTTTGTCCTGGCCACGCAGGGGAGAAGCACAGGCACACTTCTGTGCATCGGGCACACACCCTGCTAAGGACCCGTTCATCTAAATCAAGCAAATGCTTAGTTAGGGTGGGTTCATCACAATCATGATTTATATCTAGGAGAATTTTTGAAGTGATGTTTTTCCCTTTTAAATTAGGTACCTAATGAGGCTGTACTGATGCCAGAGCCCAGCTGGCGCAGGGGACAGACCCTGCCTGAGGCTCCAGCCTCCCAGACTGAGTGCCGGAGTGCCCTCCCCGGGTGCTTTCCCCTTTTCCTTGCAGTGACGATGCAAGATCGTTTTGTAGGAGGCTTGAGAAGACTCTTCAGGCCTTTTCCCTCTGTGCGCTCACCCGGGGGACTCGGGGACCTGTGAGGGGTCTAGAGCACTCAGCAGGTTTGACGAAAGCACAGAAACAGACACATGTGCAGACAGACGCTGAGGTCCACTGCTGCGTCACAGTGGTTTTGGTTTCTGCGTCCTGAGTGCAGCTGCATTGTAACACCAGTGACGATGTTGTGCGAGGAATGACTGGTCTTTCCAGCGTCTTGGAAAGGAGCTGTCAGATGTGCCCCTAAAAATTGCGTGAGAATAATTGCTGCTGCAGTCCTTCAGAAGCCCAGCTGGATGCGTGCGCCGAGCTTTGCAGAGATAATTGGACCCAGGGCTGAGTGTGCACCTCTGGGGAGCCATGTGCTCCTGACCTCCAGGGCTGACCCGGAGTCTCCTCTGGGCTGGGCTCCTCTCTGCTCAGCCTCGGGGAGGCCCTGCACGGGGGGGGGGGACACGAGGCTGCTTTGGGGCAGTTTTGCCCCAGTACCTGCTGGGATCCTGCCGCGTGAATATCCGCCACGAAAAACGGTGTGGACAGTGTGGTGGAGTCAGCATCTCTGTCCACGGCCAGAGCCTTCCAGGTGGCAGTACAATGGGCGAATGGTCAACGCCCCCCGAGTGACCATCCACATGTGGAACCCCTGCCCTCCAATGTAGTGGTATTTGGGGACAGTTAGGGTTTGCTGAGGTCAAGAGACTGTGCCCTCGTGATGGAGTTAGAGCCCTTATGAGAAGAGACGCGAGCGCTCTCTGCCACATGTAGGCACATCGAGAAGCCGGCGTCCGCAGCCAGGAGGTCAGTGCTCACCACACAGAGCCCCACAGCGCTGCCACCCTGGTCTTGGACGTCCAGCCTGCAGAGCTGTGAGAAACAGAGGGCAGTTGTTAAGCCGCCATTCGTGGCGTTTTGTGATGGCAGCCGAGCTAAGACAGGTATTACATTTCTCATTCTGTTGGGAAGATCGAAACTCAGGGTGAGCGATTGTACCCACAGTTCAGGGTAGTAGAAGGCAGAGGTGGGCTTTCACTTCCAGTCGTGTCTGGTTCCCAGCCCAGCCCGTGTGCTGAGCCCGACGCCAGCACGGTCCCCAGGGTGACGTGGCTGCTGTCTCACCCCCCCCCCTCATTCCTGACCCTCCCGGGCCAGGACCCTAAACAACTGAGCCCCACGGCAGCTCCCTGTCCCAGGTCGCGGCTCCATGGCGGGGTGCTCCCAGCCCAGCCAGAGGGCGGGACAGGATGTCTTCACCACGTGGGGCAGGGGCTCAGGCTCAGCTGCACGGCCGGCAGTGTGTGGGGGCGTCTGTGCCTGCCTGGCCTGAGCCCTAAAGGCCCGTGCCCTGAGAATGCATCAGACCCTGAGGCCTTCGAGGTAGCAGGTATGGCTACGAACAGGACATGCTGAGCGCCCGGAGCATATCCCACAGACGTGGGCTTTACAACTCTCGCCTGTATATTACAATTGCTTTAATATCGAATCCTATTTTTTATAAGAATATTCCTATTTGATAAAATTTAATGATGTAATTTAGAATGTGAATGTATTTAATCATGGGTTTCTCTTCCGTATGTAACTGACGGCTGTATAAAAACGTCCTTAGAGGAAGTTTTAAAGCCTGAAGCTGTGGATACTCGTGCTGAGAGAACCAAGGTGTTAAGCATAGTGTCTGAAGGCGGAGGCCAGAACACTTATTTTAAGAATTGTCAAAATGCACCTATGAATAGTATGGCCCTTCTTGAGAGTCCTTTTTTTTAATGAAATAATAGCAACAGTCTACAGTGGCCTTGAAAAAAAAAATCTTCAGTGTGAAAATAAATTTTAATCTTTTTTACTATATCTATAGGACACTATATAATATGCTGTGTACAATATACTATGTGTAACATTATTTATAGTGACAGTTTCATATGTCGTTGTCCTCACTTCTTTCAGCTTTCACCGCTCCCTGTGATGTCCAAGCTGGGGGAGCAAGGGGTGACAGGTCTGACGCTGGGCCTGACCCGGCCTTTGCTCCCCGTCTGGCCCCATCTCCCCTCACCTGCCCCGGAACCTGGGGACAGAGTTTCGTCATAGATGGCTCAGCTCTGGGACTTTGCGCCTTGTCACCGTACGATGCCGCGTCCCATCTTTGGGGTCGCTGTCCCCAAGTCCGTCTCCCACTGGGCTGCAGAGGGCCACCCTGGCCTCAGCACTGGCTGGTCACTCACCGCCCGCCAGACCGCAGCGCCCATGGCCTCAGCGTGCCTCCTTCCCCCCATCCCCTCACCTCGGGCGGGGCTGAGAGCAGGGCCGCGCTTCGCGCATATTTTTGGCCAGAAGCAGTTGTAAACCCTTTGTCTTTGGGGAGCGCTTTCCTTCCCCACCATGGGGAGGGCCGGGGTGTGTTCACAGGAACCCCCAGACTTCCCACGGTGTGACATTGACTCTGTGTCAGCAGAGGCTGCAAAGCAGAGCTCCCCCAGTGGTGACAGCACCAGGGCGTGTCCCCACGGACAAAGATGAGCATTGACGAGCCGCCGTAGTCACCTGCGTGCACCTGCGTGCATTGGGGATGCGGTTAGGGCTCCGGCGGAAGAGCTCTATTTTATCTGTTTTCACGTTTCATTTGTGGCTCTTTGCCGCACGCAGGGCAGCCCATCTGCCGATTCTGGCAGTGACCTGATCAGAGACCAGCATGTGTGGGGGACGAGGTCAACCCAGGAGCATTGACACGGTGGGGCTGGTGATTGGGGACACCTGGGTGGGCGGGAGGCCAGTCCTGTGCCCTGGACCCCACAGGTGTGACCAGTGATGGGCTGGAGAGGCTGCAGGTGCCTGGAGGTTAGACAACCAGTTTCCAGGTGGAGGCTGGTGCCCCTGAGAGGGTGCCCGTCCCCAGAGGATAAGGCGCCCCGGCTTCGGCTTAGGGGGGAAGGCCCAGGAAGCACTCTGCCATCAGGTGGCTGTCTAACCTGTGAGGCCCAGCTGTGACTCGTTCATTATCACATTATCAAAGCTCAGCTGACGGGAGCCCGAGACATTCAAGCCGCAAAGCTGCGTCCGCCGTCCCCAAAACCACTTCAGGGGCTTCATGCGTCAACGTTCTCGTTCCTGCTGAGCTCCTGGGACGTCATTGCTCGTGCCACCGTCTTGTTTTAAATTCACGATCCTGTTAGAGTGAAGCCGGTAACCTAAGGGTGCAGAGGCTCAAAGCAGCTGCCCGGGGCGCCCTCCCCCTCAGAGACATCTCGGCTCTCAGTGGGCTTCTCAGGGGCTTGAACACAGATTCCACGTGCCAGCCCCGGTCCGTACCCGCGGGTCCCCGAGCTTTGCCTTGTTGGCTCAGCCACGTGAGAGCCTCCCTCCCCGTGACACAGGCCCCCGTGGAAGCAACTGTGGCTTAAAGCTCTGAGGAGGACCCCAGGGAGCTGGGAAAGCCTGAGGACAAAAGAGGCAGGAGACTCAACGACCGTCCAAGACTGTACAGGCTGGTCAGGTGAAAATGGCAGCACCCGGGTCATTGCTGGAGGAGGGACATAGGGACGCGGGCTGTAAGCCTCAGCAGGGGCCGGGGCGGGGGTGGCTGCCTTGTGGGGGCACAGGTGGGGCACAGGCGCCACTGAGGGCTCAGCGAAGCTGGGGTGTGGGTCGGGGCCGGCGTGGCTGCAATGGACATGTGGAGACGTGAAGGCTCCTCCCTGTCAATTTGGTCCCTTCAGCCTGTCACCTGGTCAACGGCTGACATTTGTCCCACGCCTGCTGCTAGGTGGGGTGCTAGCCACAGGGGAGTGGCACACACCCGCCCCTCCGACACACCCTGGAAGTGCAAACCCCGGGCTGAGGCGCCGAGAGAGTGCCTGTGGGCTTCTGACAGCTCCATTCTATGTTCGCGCCTCATCAGAACCCGGCCTTCATCACAGGCCTGGAGCGCTTTGGGTTCTAGAACAGTCCAGCGGAGAAGACGTCTCATCTTCACAGGCCACCCGGACCCTTGTGAAGTCACAGCAGCAGCAGCACCCAGAAGCTCTGCCCGCCATGGGGTCTGGGCTGGGGACCGAGGGGACGGAGCCATGTGACGTGCGGTGT
>NW_017731435.1:1428172-1454391 GCF_001890085.2 Hipposideros armiger
GCAGCCTCGGTGACCCCTGGTGAGAGGAGGGGGCTGGAGAGCAGGGTCTCCATGACAACCTGCCGTTGCCACCTCTGCGCCCACCACTCCGACCACCCAGCTTCCGGGCAGCCTGGAGGAGGCCCAGCTGTGGGAGGAAGGCTCCCCAGGACTTCTCGCCCCCGCCTCCTGCTTCTGTCCCTGAGTGGGGAGCTGAGAACCCAAGGGCAGCTGCTCAGTCCTGCACTTCTTTGCAAATTCCGCACCAGCAGGGTGTCGCCTGGGTAGTAATGGTGTCCCAGGGACGGGTGGGGTCTGGGCCCTGCTGGGTCTCCCTGTGGGGCAGGCTTGCAGGGAAAGGGGCTTTCAGGGGCATGGTCCCAGCTCCAGGCCCCTGTCACCGGGCTGCAGCCAGGCCTTGCTGGCCCCCCGCCAATCCAAGCCCCCTGGTCCCCACAGCTCTCTGGGTTTGCCATGTCTCTCACTCCCATCGGTGCCCCCGGCCAGCAGCTCATGCTAATTTACCGCTCGGGCAGCATTAAAGCTGGACTCTGGCCATTTTCTCAAAGACGGCGTCTCCCTTGGATGTTGCAGTTCTTACTGAGGAGGCGGACTCTGCAAAATCAATGTGCTCGTCAAGCCTCATTTAGAAGCATATACAGTGGACCTGAGTGTGTCCTTTTTATTATCTATAACATCAATTGCATTTCCCCCTTGTTTTATTATCAAAAATTCCAAAGGAGCCCAATGCCACTTAAATTGACAAATAATTTTAACCCTCCCTAGTGGTTTGCTTCGTAACCTGGAAAATAACTCGCCTTGTCCATTTTCCGTTTGTATAAAATGGGATGGTTTCCTGCTTTGCCGAAGTGTCGTGGGGATTGTTTGAAGGTGGTGCTTACGGGGAAGAGTGTCCCAGAATAGAGCCCCATTCATCGGCCTCCCTAAGACGCCTCTGGAAGGGGAGGGAATATAATTGGTTCTTGGAGGTGAGAACGTTCACATATAGAAATGGGGTCACTAGCTTGTGGCACACAGGAGATGGAGCCCCAGTGACTCCAGGATTGTCCCCTGTCACTCCCAGGTCCTACGCAGGCCTCTCCAGGGAGAGAGGTCACTGCAGAGAGTTGCCTGTTTCCACGCAGTCTCCCTGACGGTGACCCGGCTGCCGAGCTGTCCCAGTGTCCCCTCCCCGCCTGCACAGGGCTAGTGCTGTGCATTTTCTTTGCAAACCCTCCCCATAATGGCTGATGGTCTGCAACAACTAGGAACGCGTCATCACGCTGTCCCCTGCCACCTACGGGCACCTCCAGGGGCATGTGGTGCTGAGTGTCCGTGGGTCAGGGGTCCCCTCAGTCTAGGAGGAGACTGCCCACCTAACTACAAATTTGTCAGCGGTCACTGCTGGCTTTTCAGGATAGAAAAGGCTCATTCTCTCTTGTGGCCGCTCCACGGGGCTCGTCCGTCCTAGAGTTGGGAGTGAGCCCTTGTCCCCAGCAGGAAACCAAGAATGTCCTCCTCAGCCCCCGTCCACGATCACTCTTTTTGTCCCATCTTGCTTTGGGAAATGCCCCAGACAGCTCGACAGAGTCTGTTGACTTTTGGAATCCCAGCATCAGAGAAACTTAGGAGATTGGTTTATTTTATAGATGAGGAAGCCGAGACCGGGAAAGGTCAATACTTAGTGAATTAAGATTAGATTGAATCTCGCCCTTTGCATTAGGAGAGGCTGACATATTTCTCATACCTTTTTGACAAGTTAGACAAGTTTGACTTGTCTGCAGTGGTTCTTTATTTTAATAATTTTTTGCAAAGCAATTTTTTGATGGTTAAAAACCCTAGCGCTTTATTGAACCTGGGCCTGCTCTGCTGAAGCGGGCGGCATAAATACCGCAGGCATGCTGCCCGCCTCTGCCGCGGCCGAGCTGCCTCTGGTCTGGGGCCGATGGCAGATACCTTCGTGTCTTCATGTTTCTGGGACTCTAAGAGATCCAGACTCATGATGGAGAAGTGACAGGCTGAGGGGCGGGCAGGACGTGGGCAGCACCTCTGCTCTTTTAGGGACGGGAGGCTGGTGAAAAGTGTCCAAAGCTACGTCTTACCGAGAGAAGGAGCATGGTTTTTTGTCTCACTTTTTTCAAGGGGTAAGTTATTGCCACTGTTCACCTTGTCCCGTGCTTCCCTCTGCGCGTCCTCCCCAGTTCCTGTGCATTTTGAGGGGAGAAGCTCACTGCTCCCCACAAACAGCCGGGGTTGTGCTGGGTCCCACACGGGCAGTGAACACACACTTGTCAGTTGATGGACGTGGGGGTTTCAGCCTGGACCCGTTTGCCCCTTGCAGACGTCCAGGCACTTCCCAGTCCTCCTAGCCACTCAGCCATGCCAGGAGGACAATCAAACCGGCTACTTGAGAGCAGTTTGAGCCGCAGAGCTGGGCTTGGTCAGTAGATGGATCGCACTGGGAGATATTCCCACCCTGCCTCCCTCGGAGCCTGAAATGTCCCCTGTGTGCCCCTACGTACCTTAGTGCCCAGAGTCAACTTGTTGACTTACTTCCACAATGACTTCTCCTGGACACTCAGGACTACTTGTGACAATATCATCAGTGTTTGTGGAGAGTCCCAAAGCAAAAGCACTTAAGCCTGTCAGAGTGGACCCCAGAAGTGGCCCGCAGAGCGCCATAGAAAAAGCATGTCCACGGTGGGATGGCTGCGACGCAGACCCGATGACCCGTGAGGGAGCCCAGGGTCCGCGTCTCCGCACACACGCCAAGGTGGCTGAGACCCAGGGACGGTGAGAAAGTGCCGGCTTTGAGGAGATGGTTCAGGGCGGGTCGCAGACCTGTGGGGGATTCGGGGGGAATGCGTGTGACCCACTCACCCAACTATCTTCTCAAAGAAGCAGCCACGATGGAAAATGCAAAGGCATGGATCTCAGAAGCCGCATTGGAAGAGGAGACTCACAAAGACCGGCTGTTCTCAGTAAAAGAAACAGGTTAACGATTTCTGAGCTGCGGAGGGGACGCACGCACGTGCTCCCATCAGAGGACAGCATGGCCGGCACGCGGCCTCGCTGGCTGTCGTCCTTATGCCTGTCTACGATGCGGGTTACTTACTGCGTGTCCAAGAAGACATGGCGAGCCATTGTAAGGACCGCTCTGTCTGCGTGGAGCCGCCGGCCGACACAGGGCAGGTGCCCGGGGCCAGGACACCACCCCGCTCTCCGCTGGCACGACCCGTGCAGACTCGGAGGCAGTCCGCAGTGAACGGAGGAAGAAGCCACCCGCGCAGTTCCCGCCACAGAACCGGGCTCAGTCCTGTCACAAAGCGCATGGACTCTGGGCTCACAACCAAAACGTGTGACTCCTTCGAAGTTCTAGCTTTGCTGCCCTTCTCCTTGGGCCTGCGTGGGGCTCGGTCTCTGCGGGAGGGGAGGAGAGCGGGTTCAGGGTTCTTTTCTTCTCTGGCCCCCCTCACTCAGCAGGGGGTGAGGGCCGCAGGTCCCGCTGGCCATTCTGGGGCGCTCCCTCCGGGCTGGGCTCCTGGGACTCACTGGAGTTCCCCGCAGCCGGCCCTTCCTTTCTCACGGGAGCTGCTCGGGTGGCTATCTCCTCCGTGGCCCCCACACAGGCTCACGAGCTTCTCTGTCATGTCCGACCCCCTGGGCGCTGCAGGCGGGAAGAGCTGGGGCTCCAGAACGGGGCCACGGGGTAAGCGGTGCCCCGGTTTCCTCCTGGCTGGTGGTGGCCGCGTCGAGGGCCCTGGGCTGAGGTCGACATGGAGCTCCCTTGTCACCTGGCTACAAACCCTGTCAGATGACGGGATGGGACAGAGTACCCGGAAAACCTGCTGATTGAACCGAGTCCCCCCACTTGCTCTATGACTTGTGACACCGGAAGAGGAAGGCACCAGGGCTGAGGGTCACTCGGTGTCCCCCCGTCAGACAGTCTCTGAAGGGCAGCGTGGGCAGCCGCGGAGGGAGTGTGGCCAGGAGGGCTGGACGTTGGTGCTGGCGAGCCGAGACGGAGTGTCCTCACCTACACATGAGACGTGGAGGGAAGTGGCCGTGGGATCTCAGAATGAAACTCCACCCTCCCGAGACGCCGGCTAACTGGGTCCCGTTGCCGTTTCGCCTCCGTTTTTTTCTAGCGGTGGCTCAGCTTTTAGGACGTTTTGCTTGCGTCACACAGCAGATGACCCTTTACTACGTCACTGCCCACCTATCACGCCTTGCTCGGATGCAGACGCAGGGACCTGCTAACCCCGTTTTGCGGACACACATAGGGGTGAGGACAGGCCTGGCCTGCGCGGGACCCGCCAAGGTCTGGGTGTGCAGGCTCCTTCTGCCCTTTACGTCTGGACAGGAAACGAGCTTCGGTAAGTCGTTCTTACAGAGTTCTGGAAACGTGAATGCTGTGTCGTGCTGTGGCCGTGACCACGAGTGATAACAGACCGTTTCCTCTGCCCTTGAGGTTAGAATGTGGTTTGGTGACTCAGCTTTGCTTAGACAGTTCTCTTCCTCACGGCTCATCTTGAGACAGACCCGTACTTGGCATTGCCAGGCCCCACGGCGTGGGTGTCGGTGGCGATCCCAGCGGCCCCGGAGCCCAGCGGCAGGGCTGCCTCTATGTGAAGTCTGAGCTAAGGGCCCCTTGAACAGCCCGGACCAGCCAGCTGGCCTCCACGCGGAGCCCGCAGGCTCTTCAGAGTGACAGCGAGTGGACCACAAGCCTTCCTGTGGTCCTGTGAGCCCCTGTCCGTCCATCCACCTGCTTGACGGACAGAAGGGAGCTGTCGGCTCTGTGTGCTTCTGCCTTGTGCAGACACCACGCTTCTGTGGGGACCGGACAGTTGGTCCAAGTCCAGAGCTGTCCCCTTGGCGCTGCGCTGCCTCTGAAGTACGGCTGTCAGTGGAGTGTCCCCAGACTGAGGCGAGTCCCCACTGCGGGCTGTGGGTCGGGCTGTGCAGCCACAGGGTTCCAGGTGCAGATGCCCACCGGGCTTGATGGCTGGACCCCAGGTGGGACCCCAGCTTGCGGGGCCCCTTCCTGCAAACCTCCTTCCCAGAGTGGGGCAGGTGAAGCCATCACTGGGTACAGGAGGGTCAGATGGAGGTGAGGTGGGCACCTGTGGCCCCGTCAACACCACCGTCCCTCAAGTGCAGATGCCTGGGCTTGAATTAGGCTTGACTCACCGTTCCTGTCACTCCCTATGTATGTGTGTGTGTGCATGCGTACACACACTTGTGTGTGTACGCATGAACACACACATGCACACACATGTGCGCACACACATGTGCGCGCACTCATGCACACACATATGTACACACATGCACACATACATGCACATGCACACATATGTACACACACACACACACTCATGCACACACGTGTACAACGATGCTCACTGTCCTCCTGTCCTCCCTTCAGCCGGGCAGGATCTACCAGGACCTTCCTGAGCAGGACAGACAGTAGCTCCAGGTCGAGGGGTCCTGACCTTCGAGCTAAGGGGAGAGACGCCTCCCGGGCTTCCTCGGTGATTGCGTGTGTTAGGCTGGTGTGAGGCTGAATGGTTTGGGTTTTCTTTCTACTCCTCGGTGTTGACAGCGGTTAATCTGCCGTGGCAACTGTGTACCACTTGCAGATGTCTGAGAACAAGATGACATGTAAACTTCCTTTTCATAGTCAGAGTCCACGGGCTGACCCTTCCCCGCCCGAGTCCCTAAGGCCGTGGGGGCCGACCTCACATGCCCATGTCAGTGGCGAGCACACAGACGCAGGGCCCGGGTGGCCACCAGCCGTGGAAGCCTACGAAAGCCTGGCTCTGCTGTCCCATGCTGGCCCCTGTCCTTGCCAGGGAGGCTGTGTCCCCTCAACCCATAGCCACCGTGGCCGGGTGCAGGAGGCTTGGCTAACGGCGTGTGGCTGGTGCTGCGTGCAGGCGCAGGTGGAGTGGCCGGGGGAGTGCGTGTCATTGGAGGGACTCGTCACGAGGCTACAGCCCGGGGGACGTGCCAGCAGACCGTCCTGTGGAGGCACAGTGTTTGCCAATTGAGTTTTCAAGGCCACATTTTGCCCTTTAGCTTTTCCAAAGTGACGTGACAGATGCAATGCTAATTCATGACGATGGCTTTGCTCCCACAGAAAGAAGCCGGGAGCGAGGCCCAGCGCCCTGCGCCCCCGCCCTGGTGCTGCGTGCGGAGGGGAAGAGCATGGCCGGGGAACAAGGAGACAAGGTCAGTGTTGGCGGAGCCGGGGTCGGGAGGACCGGCCGGCCCACCCTCATACCCGTCCCCACTCGGCTCTGCAGTGAGGCTCAGCCAGCTCGCTGTGTGACAGTCAAACCCTGAAATTCCTGAGGTCGCCTGGAAGAAAGGCTAAGGGACCTGGGAGCTGTGATGGGAGCGGCCGCCTCCCCTCCTGACCGTGGCCCAGAGCTGGGAGGGGCGTGGGTGTGACCCTGGCTCCCGGGGGTACTCGTCCCCACATTTCAGGAGGGGACCATGGCCGCAGGGTGGCCGGGCTGCAGGCAGACGCCACTCAGACAAGGCCGCGGTCCTGTTTGGCGTTCACTGGTAAAGAAAAGCCAACGCACGTTAGTTTTAAGGACTGACCATGACGCCTTTGGCGAGTTTGCCTTCCCCTGAATAACCCGGGAGGTTTACTTTTATGACTACATTTGAAAATCGCAAATGGCACTTAATTTGCCCACAACTGTCACACACACTGGAGGCCTCTGGTTGGAGCAGTGTTTTGTTAGCTCGCTCTCTCACTTGACTTGTCAGCTCTCGGCACAGGCTCCACAACACCCCTGTCCCCCCTGCTGGCTTTTGTGCCAGTTCCCTGATGCCGATGTTCCCGGCACCATGGCTGGTGCCACGACCGCTGCCCCGTCGTGGGTCCCGGTGTTAATGGTGTAAACTGATCAGGAATGTTGGCACAAATTAAACGTTTGCTCCCTGAGATAGGACTCCTCTGTGGGAGACCAGCGTCCGTGCCAGAATTACATATTTCTTAATCAGATCGTCTTTCTTGGGCCTTAACGACTTTCTTTATCACTTCGCTCTGCACGTCTAATTCACTTTTATTACCGTAGCGTGGAAGGAGAACTTTATGCCATGATTAGCCATTTTTGTCACCAACAGGAAGTCATCACCCTCGAACGCCTCGCGGAGACGGCCTCGGTAATTAGCAGCACAAAGTCCCAGCGTGGCCAAATTTAAGTGTTCGTCCCATCACAAATCACCTCCTGCCATATTTCCTTGAGTAATTAGCGGGGTAATCTAGTACTCGGGGGCCCCTCGCTGGGTTGCTACTGTTCAGTTTGCTTCATAATGAAAATCTCCCCTCGTTTTTCTAATTGGATTAGTAATATAAACCCTGCTATTCATGAATTTTTTAACACAACTCTCTCTCAGTACTCCCTGTTATGTTCTTCCTGACCTTATTTTATCACAGGAAACAAAGACATTTGCTACTACCCAAAAATTCTAAAGAAAACTGCCCTTAAACTCATGAACTTAGGCATAATTCTATAAATTAAAAGTCATTTATTCAGTGTAATCATCTGTGACAGTGAAGGAAGGACCGGCCATGGGGAGACCCCAGTACAACCCTGGACGGACACGCGTGGATGGGGACCCCGCATTTCCGGCGTGGTTTGTCTGTCGGTTTCCGGTTTGCCCGGAGACCGTGCAGGAACTTGCCCGGGTACATGTTGTCATGCAGGGCTTGGCGGCGCTGCCAGCACTGGCTGTTCACGGCGGGTAACATGAGCCCCCTCGGCCCTCATCTCATGGCTGGGCGGCGCCAACAGGCGTCAGCTTTCCTCTTTTGTCAGCTGTTTGACCAGAGCCCCCGTTGACGTGCTCGAGATTAAGCTCATGTGGGCTTCTTTTACAGTTTTGTTTGAATTTTGTTTCAGTGCTCCTGTCCCCTGGCCCTTCCTTTCTAACTACTGTGCGTGTAAGGAGTCCAAGATGACGGAAATGAGCCCTGGGGCCCCTTGAACAAATGGGGTGGGCTTTCGGTGCCATTGCTGTGCCCTGGGGTGGCTGGCCCTGCATGGGTGCCCGTGTCCGGGGCTGGGTGCGTTGAGTCCACTCACCATTGAGCGTTCGAACACATGGTTTATCTCCTCACCTACACTGTCTCATTAGTGATGGTAGAAACAGATCCTAAAACTGCAGGGTGACATTCTTTTTTTAATGAATCTAGAGCTTTAATGTCACCTGCCACTCTCAGCACAGAGCCAGCTGTTGCTTTGGATAATGTGCTGGTATCTTTTAATCTCACCTGCTTTTTGGAGAGAAAGAGAACACAGCCTTTATCGTGTTATTCTGAGATTAAAACCATAGAAATGGGCGGGAGAAGATGGAGGAGCCGTCCCACCAGAGCAGGCTGTGCTCCCTGGGGTTTCATTTCCGTCTCATCATGGCTCCAATCGAGATGACACGCTTCTCCTGAGCGCCCTGTGGCCCCTTTGCCGTCGCGCCACGAGTTCTGCTTCTCTCGTTTAACCGCTGTCTGTCGCATCCACACGGCTAATGCGGATCTTGGGTCCATGTTTGCGTCCGAGTCATAATAGTCCATGTTTTCTAATCAAAACCAACTTGTGTTTCTCTCCCAATTCTATCCATAATGAACAGTGATATCGAGTGTCCCAGCCGTATTTGTCTCCTTTCTAGTTGCAGGGAATAAATCTTCATTTTCCTCAGGTGATACAATGTTAAGTGTCCTTTGCGCTCTAAATGGAGGCAGACACAGAGTGGTTTTCCAACCCAACTGTGCGTCAGGATGACCCCACGATGTCACTGTCCCCTGAGCTCTGCCCGCAGCTACGTGCTGGAGGAAGGACACAGTTATGAAGCCACCAGACTCACAGGGACATGGGCTTGTCCCTTCCTCCTGCCTCCGTGGGGCAGGGATGGGCCCTCCAGCTGCACCCAGGGGCCCCCGCAGTCTTGAGCCTCCCCGCTGCCATGAAGCGCAGGGTTTTGGTGGCACGGTGACTCCAGCCGTTGAGTCAGCCTGTTTCCGGAGGTGAATCCAGTGGGATTGTCTGTATCTACGACGTTCACAGGCTGCCCGGGCCCATCGCGTGTCTGCAAAAGCAGACAGTTAGCCCACCCGGGATAATTAAGGGGCTGCCTTCATTGCACTTCTTCAGCACAGTCTGTTGTGCCATGAATTCCATATTCTCAGCATAATTGCCTGGTCCCTTTTGCTTTGCTGCACTGAGCAGGTCATTATCTAGTGGCTTTTGTAGGCAGGTCTGTCTGCAGGAGTCCCGTTATCCCTTCCTTGTTTGCCTGTAATTGAAGATGAGTGTTTTAAACAAAAACACAAAAAGCACCATTCTCTTTCTGTTGAAAGGAACCTCCATCAATCCTGGTGACAGCAGAGGACAGCGCAGCAAAAGGCAGCCGACCGGTGGCCTCTACCCCTGTGCCCGGGTCCCCCTGGTAAGATGCCCTGACGCCTGAGAGCAGTGAGACACAGCCCTGCCTTGTCCCAGGGTTTGCTTGTTGTCACCAAGGGGAAGGCACGCTCCTTAGGAAACACTGTGGTCTCAAAAATTAATTTGCAATGCATGGAAGGTATAGGTGTAGACTTGTCACTTCTGCAGAAAGGAAAATAGCATTTTAGTAATAAGTTATTCTGCCGTATTTGCAAATGTACGTTAAAGTAATAACACTGATGCAGACACAGCAGTGAAACAGCGCCTGACGAAATGTGACAAGCCTCAAGCCCAAAGGGCCTCCCTCTTCTCCGGTGAAGGCGGGGTGGCCGCCGCTAAGTGACCGTGTGCTTGCTGTCCCCAGCCGCCCTGGGGACTCATCTTTGAGCTCCCCACACTCAAAGTACCCTCCGCGAGGGAACGCCGTCTCTGGTTTTTTAAACTGTCCTTTTATAAACAAGTAATTTGGAAGCAAAATGAAAAGGTTATTATAGTACAAATTAGTTTTAACACCACAGATTAGCACGCAGGATGCAGCTGGCAGGAGCAGCTCGTTTAGAGAACAGAGATGAAAAGCGGCGGCGAGCATGTAATGTGCCGTGTGGCGTCAGCCTGGCGTAGTGTCCCTGGTGACAGCAGTGCTAGCGGTGCAGGTGGGGCGTCTCCCTGCCCCGGCCCTACCCCATGCGCTGCTCACTGCCGTGGCCCTGCGGTCCTCTGGAGAGGTGCCTGTCCCTTCTCCGCCCAGTCCATCTCCCGCCCTGCACTCTTACAGGGACAGTGTACCTACTGCAGCCAGTTCCTGGGTTTTCCCAGCACATCTGAGTGTCCCACCATCCAATTCAGTCCCGACAGGACTCCTGAGCGAACCCAGACCCCGCAGGTGAAGGGCTCAGTCACACAGATGCCCCCACTAGAGGCCCAGCCGCACAGGGCGTCCCTGGGTTCCTGCCTGGCTGACTGCAAACCTGGGGTTCCCCCAAGTTCTCCTCAGGTGCGAAGATTTGTTGAATGACTCACAGAGTTCAGGAAAGTGCTGACTTCTGGCTACAGTTTTATCGTAAAAGACAACGTTGAGGCACAACAGTGCAGCCCATGGGCGGGGAGAGCTGCCCACCCAGGGCCACCGCCCTCCCGCCAGCCAGGAGGGCGTCTGAGCCCCACTGTTCAGGGGTCCTTATGGCCTGCTCCTTCCACAGACAGGGAGGGAGCTGGGGGAGGAGGGGTCTGGCCGAATGATGAGGGGTCTCCAGGCCCCTCCCATGGGTGGGGGTGGGCTGAGGGTCCAGGCCTCTCCTCCATGCAGAGACCCCTCCACCAAGAGTCACCTCATTAGCATGGACTCAAGCCGCCCAAGGGGCTTGTTGCTTACGGCAGACTCCCCTCTCAGCAGATCCCAAGGGTGTTTGGGGCTTGATGCCCGACCTGGGGACAAAGACCAATATTTCTGTTTTATCATGTGCAAACGCTGTTTGGGTCATCTGTAACCCACTTTTCAACGTCGTGTTTGTGGGGGTCGAGATAACTCCAGCACAGGCCTGTTGCCTGTCACAGTGTGTCCCAGTGCTGCCCTTGGGAAAGAGAATTCAGTGGAAGACATGACCTTGAGCTCTAGAACCTTCTAACTGTGGAAGCTGCAGCTTTTCCTCCTCAGTAAGACCCTGTCACAATGTGGAATGCTGAGTGGGACCCTGGAAAGGACACTCTCCTCGGCTGTCACCATCCTCGGCTGTTGCCGCTGTTGCTCCCCCTCACTGTGGGTCCTTTGCTTGTAAATTGTTAATCAGCACGCCACCTTCCCAGGCTTCTGGCCGAGTGACAACTGTGCAGTGGACGTGCTCTCTGGCCGGCCCTCTGTCCCCAGCAGGAAGGGGACGGGAAGCCATTCGGGAGAGCCGGCTGCAGGAGGACAGCAGTGCCACGTGCCCGGGGCAGCCCCAGCCATGGGTGTACCTGTGACTCAGGACTGGGCCTGCTGGCTGGAACTGCACTCTGTCCCCAAGGTGATGGAGACGCTGCCAACACCCCCCTGTGTTCTCAAAACTGGCGAAGGGACCCTTGACCTTGCAGGGTGAAGGGACAGCTCCAGACCCCGGCTTCTCTGATGAAGTAGGTTCCCGGTTGAGCAGTGACTGTGTGGCCTGGTCTGATACCCCCTCGTCCTGGCATCGCACACACGGCAACCATCGTAACAACACACTGTGCTGACACCGCAACCTGCCACCGGGCGCTGTGCTTGTTTTGCTCAGTTATCTCACATCACCCACTGCCAACCCCCCTCCTTGGGTTTTGCTAGAAGTAGTCAGCCCAGGTCCTCAGGGAGATGAGGGCAGGGCGACCACGGAGGGCCAGGCTCCACCATTATCTGTCGTCCTCCACGTTAGGACCCTGGGGTCGCCATGGCGTGGTCGGGACAGCCTCACCCAGATGGAGTGTCCCGGGGGCAGCGGCCACCTCTAGCTCTCTGACAAGCAGGGCGCACAGTGAGGGGGTCCGTGTGGAAGTGGGGTGGGAAGAGTGCTGGGCAGTGCCCGGGCTCTAAGAGATGACCGCTGGACACCAGCACATCCTGCAGGCGCTGTCAGCTGCAACAGTGACCAGAGGGCCGCGCAGAGTCCCCGAGGAGTAGCCACTGAGTGGGTCTCCACCTCCCAGAGCTCCGGCCCGCATCCGGCTTCTCCCTCCACGTTGGTCCCTTTTTACTCAACCTGTTCCCGTTGCTGCCTCGGGGAGCCGTCCCCCTGAGGGAAGCCGGCTCAGGTCTGATTCCACAATTAGACGCTTTACCTACAGAGCTGTGGCCTTAACCTCACACCAACACTGCCCTAAGGAAACGTAGGCTTTCTAGAGGCTTTGGGCTGAGCAGGCTGGGGGTGTGGGCTCAGAAAGTGTTCCTCCCTACTGTCACAGAGCTGGGTGGCACAGCTGGGGTCACAACAATAAGGGAGGAGTTTTGGAACCTGCTTTGTTCTAACCGAGCATTGTCACTCGGCCAATGTTCTCGTTGTGGCTCCGTGTTCAGTAAGCTGGGCTGAGACGGAATGTTTGCAGGGCAGTGGGTGGACTTGACCTAACGTGGCACGCATGTCCTTGTAGGGAAGAAACGTGCTTTTAAAGGTTACATGTTTGCTCCCTGGGAAACTCACTGGGAAAGGATGGGGTTGTTTGTGTCCACGGATTTGAGGTGATGAGGAAGGAAGTGTGCTGTCTCCTGCTCCGCACAGGGAGCAAAAGGGACACGCGGATGCACAGAGCAGGCAGCTTGTGCCTCAGCTGCTGTCTCCCACAGGTGAGTCTCTGTTCTGATCGCCAGGAAAGATGGAAGTGACACAAAGTGCTTCAGAAATGCAAAATGAGTGCCCTGACAGTGAGTGAAAGCAGAGAAAAAGCCACCTAACTGCTCTCGTCCTGGTGCCCATGTCAATTTAACCACTGAACACAGGTTGGGAGCCCAGAAACATACATTTAGCCAACTCTGCTATCAGAAAATCAGCGTCACACCACCGTGAAGTTTTTTTTTTTTTAGCTGAGCCATCCTGCCACCTGTTGGCAGCTCAGCGGCTGCTCAGCTCGGGCCGGGACTCGAACCGCTGTTGCTCAGAGCTCACACTCTTGAGCGAGCTCTTAACCAACTGAGCCACTCAGCCGGCCCTACCACTGTGAAGTTTTAAGGACGCTGTTACCCCAGCCTTAATATCCTAAGAAGAAAAAGAAGATGAGGCTACGTTGGAACTTGCATCCAATCCACTTCTAAATGCTTGAATACTGAGCTGCCTCATAGCTGGAGTTACTGTGTAACTTGAATGAAGTCTCCAAATCTGTTGTGTCTCTCAGGCACGTTCACACCAGAACAGTGCCGTGTAGCCTTTTACAGAATTTCTGTTTCTTTCTCCCCTTCTCTTCCTTTTTATTTTCAATAATTTGGCTTTTGACCCCAGTGGCCGTCAGGCTCTGTCCTCTGCAGGTCACTTCTCCTGGGACAGGGCCCACGGGGGCAAAAAACAGGTGGGAGAGGGACCCAAAGTCTTTGTGTGTGGGGGTGCGGGCGAGGCACGTGCCCCTTTTCCCCACGAGGCTGACGTCCAAGCTCAGAGAGAGAAGCAGAAATGTCCCCCACGCCTCAGAACCTACAAACGCTGGGGTTTGCTATTTGAAGGTGACTGCGGGAACCCTTTTTTACAACAAAGCACAACTCCAGTTTTCATTTGATAAAATCCAAATTTCCATATATTAGGGCTGCTAAGTGTTCTGTACCAGGCTGAAATAACTCCAAGCCACTAATTACGTCCTCCGGGGCATGGGGACAGTTAAAAGGAAGAGGGACTATGGCAACCATCCAGAAATTATGCAGTGTGATTAAAGACGGGGGAACATACACATATTACTTAAAATGTGCATAAATTGATACATAAAATTAACTTTGCGTGTTACAGCTGGCCCCGTCTGGTTGAAGCTGAGTGTAACGAGTGATGGGCAGATTCCTCTTGGGAACGCACGCTTAGGGATTTACTTGCAAACCATTGGGTTCAACTGCACATGTGTCCCCACAGCACAGAAACTGGGTTCTCTGTAGCCTGGATATAAACGTGTTAATTGTCACTCCGCCCTCCCCCAGGGAAGAACCTCCTATTAAGTCCCCACTTAGCGCCACTCTTCCTGGTGGTGAGAGGTGGGGTCGTGACTGCGTCCTGCACTTCAGCGGGCACCCGCTCTGCCCCGTGTTAGGATGTCGTGCGGGCGTCTCTGGACCCAGCGCCAGGAGTGTGCAGAGTTGGTGTGTCACCCACGCAGCAAATGTACAGTGGAGGGATCCTGGATTGGGGGAGAATTGGGCCAAAGAAATCTCCAAACATAATGCCTGTTTCTTAAATTAACTTTTCTTAACTGGAACCAGTGTGGAAAATACCCCAGGAATCGCTGAGGAAATGAGCCGTGTCCACCTGGTAGAGCACGTCGGGGGCCTGGCTGCCAGGGGACTTTGGGGACACATGTTTTCTGGTGTCAGTACCTCAGCTTCTTCAGGGAAAGGACAGGTGGCAGCGGGGAGGACGTCGGCTTGGCCGCCTCAGGGAGGCTGACGTGCTCTGGTCTGGGGTGATGTGTTTCCTTTTCTTTGGAAACCCGGACACTGGGAGGCGTTCCGGTGGGACCCACAGGCCAGCGACTTTCTAACGGTGTCTGCGAGCACCACTCAGGTGAGCTTTTAATTCGAACAGGTGTGTGGTGTGGACGGGCGACGACCGGGTTTTCTTCTTCAACCCGACCATGCAGCTGTCCGTGTGGGAGAAGCCCGTGGACCTGCGGCACCGCGGTGACCTCAACAGGATCATCGAAGACCCGCCCCACAAGCGTAAGCTGGAGGCGGCGGCAGGTAGGTGGCCGGGCCGCGCGCACGTGCCTGAGGTTCAGGCTCTGGGTTCCGAGGGGCGCAGCAGGGACGCGTGTTCCTCCAGCTTGTGCTGGACGTTGGTTTTTATCAGGAAGTGTGTTCACTCTTTCAGAATTTAGTAATTCTGCGTTTAGGGCACGCTCTGTAGGAACAGACCCTCCCACGTGGTTGACTCTGGCCTTTTCGCTCTCTGCGGAGTTTGTAATTCGGAGAAGGCCTTTCCGTCCATCACCCACTTGGGCTCTCCTTTCCACAACGTCATTAGGCGGCGTTTCATTCTTGCCCCCAGGGCCTTGTGGACCCCGCTGGGGAGAGCCCGTGTCCTTCCAGCTCACACGCTCGTTTCGGAGCTTGGACGGAATCCACCCCTGTTCATTTGAAGGGACCCGGAGGGCAGCAGAGGGGCATGGGCGCGGGGCAGAGAGGAAGCTGTTTCTGACGTGGCCCTTCCACACTTGATCCCCAGGAGTCAGAGGAGAACACGGGGCATCTTCAGGAAGGATCCTTTCCGATTAGGCCTGGCGCATGTTTCCTTAGCCGCTGTGTTGGGAAAGCCCCTCCCTGAGCTTGTGGTCACGCTGGGGACCCTGGGGAGCAGGAGCTCTGTGCTGACCTGACCGCGGCCAGGCCATGGGTCTGGACCCCTTGAGAGAGGGCGTTGCTTTCTCTTTGTAGTGCTTTATTGGTTTTGCAATGACGTTTTCGATTCCACCTCATATAAGGCTAACAGATGACATCAGCCCCCATTTTCAGGCAAATCCAGAGGCATTTGACTGAACTTTAGGGTACAAAAAGGTTTTTTTTTTCCTTTCTTTTTTTTTTTCCATTTTAACAACACGAAGAGACATAGAAACAGTCACTGCTGTGGAACCTGTGGTAGGCCGCTCAGATTGAAATGAGAGGTTCAATGTGTTTACTTCACTTAAGATTATAAGAACATTCTCCAGAGAGCTTGAGTAGCTTGAGTCAACTGACGCTGGGGAAAGTGTCCTGGGTACATTAAGTGACTCTAAAATCTTAGCTGTGGGGGGAAGGAAAAAACAATTTTCCTCACACCTTTCCAAGCTCTGGCTGGGCTAATAATCAAGTTAACATGAGACAGATTAACAGGAGAAAATGTTCAGAATTTATTATGGACTTTCCTATGGGGGTTCTATAAGATTAGGGGGCCCAAGGACAGGTCAGGCAGTGGGGGTTTCAATGCCGTCCGGAGCTAAGGAGAAAGGGGGCTGTGGCTGGACTTTCAAAGTGCAGGAAGCCAGTTCCCACGGGGACAGCACAGCGAACCTTTGGTCCACAGCTGTGTGCTGAGCCATCTTCACAGTGGGACACGCAGGGGACTCTGACCAATGGGCCTTGCGAGGTTCCTCCCTGTCTGTGACACTTAGTTCCTTTAAACGATCGTCACCTGTGCTGACAGCGCCCTTGCCGGAGCAGGCCCTCTACCTAAGTACTTTTAGGCAGTTGGGGGGAAGGTCAGATTTCCTTCTGAGTGTTTTGTTTCTCAAAAATAACCAGAGTCAGATAATAACCAATATCCTAGAGAGCCGTGGCCGGCGGCCCGTCTGTTCTGGCTCAGCTGTTCTCGGGTACGGTGGGATCGCGCTTGTGATTGCTTTCCTCCTTTGATTGAGCACAACCCACTTTTAAAAGGGATATTTTGCTGAATGAGGGTTTGAACAACAAAAGAAGCCCCCATAGGGAGCCAGCTCCCTCCTGGACAGAGCAGGCGGTGCCACGGATGGGGATTATCATCCGACTACAGATCCCGAGAGAACCATTAGGCACGGTTCCTCCTAGCAGTGGTTTTATGTGCTTGGTAAAGAGTAGATCACGCAGCCAGGTTCCTTGCTCCTCATTTAGCTTGCATTCTTGTAGATAATTGGGTGCTGTTTTATTTATTTTTCCAAAGCATTGGTGGAAATGAGGAAGAAATTAGCTCGTTAGCGTCAGTGCATAGCTTCTCCCACATTGCTCTCATTTGTACCAAATCAGGTCAGGTCGGAGGGAAGCAGACTTATCCCTGAAGCTCCCCACCGGCTCACCTGCCATTTCAAGGCTCAGGGGGCTGCAGGTGGAGGACAGCGGTGAAAGGTAAACAGAAGCATATTATGAATCTGGAGAGCTTATCTGAGCAAAAATCAAAGCTAATTGGGCAGCACCAAACCGGAAGTGGTCAGGGGCTTTCTGCTGACCGCGGAGCTGGGGAAAGACTTGAGTAGACAAGTTCCAGAAGCGAAGAAAGGAAAGTATTGACCGGCTGGAGTTTGAAGCCTCGCTGGCTGTTTGTGATTGGTTGTCCTTACAGTTTTGATTGACGTCGTAACCTTGAGGCGGGTACAGGCTGAGTTTCCTGTGGCTCTTGGAGCTCAGCTGCGTTAGAGCTGCAGCCTAATGGCCTCGTTGTTTTAATTATAATGACAGGGACCTGAGTTAACTGGGTCAGGGATAAGACTCCACTTCACTCTACTACCACAAATCTCATTTCATACTTAGAAAAGGTAGAGAACTGAGCCTGAAGTCTCACAAGCACAACCAGAAATATCTGATTAATTTAGATTTAACGTATCAAGGTGTTTTGTCTTCTGTCAGCTTATCCTGGTGGCCCTAACTCTTCTACCTCGATGGGTATGTGATAATAACATTACATGTGTGGTTACAAAAAGTTTTAACCTTGCTTTTTCTTTTAAAAAGGGGAAGAGGTTTCCTTAAATCAGTATTTTTTAAACCTGAATCTTAAAGATATGCAAATGACCTCAATTCTTAACTTCCTGTGCAAGGTAGGACTGCCATATTAGTGCACAACTTCAGATTTCCTGAGGTCCACACAAAGTGTTTTGTTTGCAGCGAAACAATTAGGACAAGAGGTGCTTCTGGAGAGTTAATTAGCGATTAGTGGGCAGAGCTAATGACCGCCAGCCATCAGCCGGTGGCATTTTCCCCTGGCTGGTCATCCATCAGGACTCAGGAAATGATTTGACCCTAATTATTATAAGCCAATGTGAGGGGACATTGTTCTTGGTGGAGAATTTTTTTCAACATTTTGTTCAACTATTATAGATTGGAATAGAGTTTTACCTGTTTCAAGTCTGAAATGGAACAATTTAGCATTCCAGTTGATACCCATTATTTTTCAAGAGGAAGTAAAATAAATGAATTCTATAAAATAGCTGCCATATTGAACTGCTATTAGGTTTAGAGGTGTGTGTGCACGTGTGCATGTGGTGTGTGTGTGTACTGTACGTGCATGTGTGCGCATGTGGTGTTTGTGTGCACATATGTATGTGTCATGCATGTCTGCATGCATGTGTGTGCATATGTGTGTGCGTGGTGTGCCTGCACGTGTGCGTGTGCTTCCTGGGAACATCAGGCGTGGAAGTGGGAGCTAAGAGTGAGGCAGCCGCAGGGTGCAGGATCCAGAAGTGCCAGAAGTGCAGAGACGTTCGTTACTCAGCGGATAAGGGACAGTCCCTTTTTCATTCTGTTAGCGTTGCTGAGAGATTGACACGAAGGCCTGAATTATTTTGTAATTATCCTGCAGTGCATCCAGATTTGTCATGGCTCCAGCAGCCATGCTGTTAGTTGAGAATAAATGCCTGTGAGCTACAGTGGAACGGGCTGCTGCAGCCTGCACCCCAGTCCTCCCCTGTCACACGTCCCCCAGCTCTCAGGAACTCCTCAGCTTAGAGCAGCGGTTCTCAACCTGTGGGTCGCGACCCCTTCGGGGGTCGAACGACCTTTTCACAGGGGTCGCTTAAGAGCATCGGAAAACAAAAAGATATTTACATTACAGTTCATAACAGTAGCACAACTACAGTTATAGAGTAGTAACGAAAATAATTTTATGGTTGGGGGTCAACACAACATGAGGAACTGTACTAAGGGGTCGCGGCATTAGGAAGGTTGAGAACCGCTGGCTTAGAGGGTGCAGAGGCCCCTCCCTTAGGACGGGGTTGTGCCCCAAAGCGTGCCGTGGGTTGAAAATATCACCCGCCCAATGCAAGTACATCTGTTACACCGGACCTGTGAACTGCAGCTCGGCCGGGCCCTCACGCGTGCTCAGGACACGTACATGAGCCTCCACTCTGGCTGACTATCTTGAGTTTCCTCTCGAGAGTAATTGCTTCCTCTTCTGCTCACCGGAAGCAGGAGACACGGGTGTTTTGTAGATGTGATGAGATGAGAAAACACAAAACACAGCAATGGAGAAGCGCTGGCCACTCAGCACACTGTCCAGCATCAGTCTGCTCTTGGGTTCACGGCGGAGTGAGCCGCGGACGCCCCCCGCCCAGCATCGCTAGCCCCGGAAAAGACCAAAACTCAGAATTCAAAGTATGGTTCCTGCCAAATGGGTATCGCTTCTGCACCGTCAGATGTCAAAATATCCCAAGTCGGGGACGGTCTGCACTCACCCTTTTTGCCCACCAGCGTCCGCATCCCTCAAACCTGTGGGAGTCTCAGTTCGTGCACTGTATTTACCTGCTGCACCAAGGTCCTCTCTTCCGGGAGTGATGGGCAGAAACCTCCCTCGGTCTGGCAAGCACCCCCTCCCCCAGCAGCGCCGGGCACGGAACCCGGTTCCCACTCCATCTCACTTTTGCACCGTCCCTTTTTTCTGGCTGAGCCTGTTCACAGAGTGTGTGGCGGGAACTGCTGGTCCTGCTGGAAGATTTCGGGGCTGACGGGCCTGAGCCAGGTCTTGCTCAGGAGGTGTCACCGGTCCCATGGTGGTGCTGCATGGTGGGTGGGACACGGCGTGCACGAGCTGTCGATGAGAGGAGGCCCTGGGAACCACGGCACAGGGTGGGCTGGGGTGAGCTGGGCTTCCAGAACCAACCCCTCACCTTACCAACAGCCCCACTGTGTGCGGGGCAGAGAACCTGGGAATAGGTGGGGAGTGGAGCTGGGACGGAGGCATCACTGTGATTCCGCACAGCGTGCGGACACTGTCAGGTTTTATGAGGCAAGAAGGGCTCCCCAGCTGCTGAACTTGGTGTCTCGCATGAACTCACATTCCTTACGAGTGGCGTCCTCGGTGCAGAGCCTCCCCGGGAAGGACATGAGGGGGGATGTGGGGCGCTCTGCAGAGCCCAGCCCCCTGCACCTGTGCCCACACGGGGACACAACCCCGTAGAGGGCTTCTGGGGAAACACACACGATGCTGAAGGAGAACAGGATGAGGGGGCCCTTGTGATGCCGGGGGCGTGTGGGAGTCGTTCAGCCAGTCAGCACCGAAATAGCGATGCTCTGAACCACCTTTGTGCCCATTTGTTCTCTTTCTCTTTTGGAGAAAAATATGAAACACCAAAGCACCTTTTTACTCTTCTATTCCAAAGTCTCATCAAACATTTACACAGCCGACCTATTCAGGATGGAAGGAGGGGACGTCTTCAAAATCCATTAGGTTTTGTGGAGTAGCCCCGTAGTCAGCAGTGGGGGGCGTGGGGCTGGCAGGGGAGGCTGGTCATTCGCTGCGGGGGATGCAGGAGGTCTGGTGTCAGCAGGTCCAGTGTCACTCACAGGAACATGAGGCAGTGTGACCAGAAGGCTGCGTCCAGGGCCTGGTCCGGAGGTGGGAGGGGAAGGGGCGGAGGGGAGGGGACGGGGTGCCCGCCTTCGTGCCGCGGCCCCTCTGGACGGCCTGGCGACCTCTCAGTGGACAGCAGCTAGAGATGACTTTGCCGAAACGAAAGGGAGCGTCCCGAGGACAGGCAGGTTACAGGGTTTGCGATGGACTTCCAGGGAAACCTGTTTCCCTAACTTCGCGACGAGTCTGCTTGAAAGCGTGCTTCTGGTGGCTTGCCACAGCGATGGCTGCTGACACCCCAGCGTGTTAATGTGACTGTCTTGCAGACGACCACAGCGACGGGGCGAGTTCTGAGGACGCCGGGGAAGAGCCGAGTGGGAAAACCAAGAGGAACCGGTAGGTGTCCGCTCTCCTCCTGCGCCTTCCTTAGCCGACCGTCAGGTGGAGCAGAAGGAAGGGGCCCTTTTGACGATTGGCGGATTCAATGCTAAACAGGCAGATGGCGGGAGGTCTCGGGTTCCATCCTGGTGGTGACGCTGGGTGCCCAGAGCCTCAGTGGGCAGGTGTGCTGGTGGCCCAGGGCAGCGGAGGCACTAGACGGCGTCCGCCCTTCCCGGCCGCCCGTGTGCTGGGTGAGGGGTGGGTGGGGGTTCCAGCTCTGTCTCGTTCTGAGACTCTGGGCAGAGTAACCTCACGCGCACCTCAGATTCCTCATGTGCAACATGAGACCAGAAGCTCCTAACGGCAGTTCGAGGTGGCGTCCGAATGAGAGGGTGCCTGTGGCTGCCTGTGTCACTCAGGGATGGAAGCCCCACCCTGCGGAAGTTTGTGTGCCTTTTGTCGTGGTGTTTGGAGCTGACATGGGTGGGAAAGCCTTTCTCCATTTGAATCACTGCCGCCCGTCACCCCCTCCTCACAGGCCCGGCCTGCGGTCCCTTCCCTACTGGAGCTCTGCATAAAGGGGTAAAATCCAGACGGGGGACGTGAGGCGCCATGTGGCTGCTGGGCACCCATCATTGGCCCAGAGGGTGAGGGTGACTCTGAAAGACAGTCCAGGGTGGCAGCTTCTCAGGCCACTTCCTGAGCTCACGTGGCGCCCAGTGTGCCATCAGAGCCAGTGTCCTCAAGGCCCCAAAGGTGCATTTAATCCTGCTCTGGGCGTCGGTAATCAGCCCCTCACGTGGGACACCGTGGGCCTGAGACAGGCGTCTGACTGCCGCTGTCCAGAGTGTTAGCACCGTTTGTATTTTCTCTTTAAAACAAGGTTCCTTAGAAGAAGTAACACCTTTGCACTAACAAATGCGTGCGGCGATGACAGGGAAGCAGATCTTGCCTTCAAACCTGTGTCCATTCTCGTCACCTCTTCAGTCCTCACCCTGGGCCTTCCTGGCAAAGACAGTGGTGGGGGGGGCACGGGGGGGAGGGGGCAGGCCCAGGGCTGTGGTCTGGCAGGACTTCCCAAATCTCCTTAGGAAGTCACTTTTGGGTGTTTGGAAACGCGTCAGGGGACACTAGTGTGGGCCACCAGGAGGGACAGGGAGTGACTTTGATGGGGGCCAAGGGCTCCAGGGAAGGGAGTTAAGTGTCTCCTGTTATGTTTTATGTTCTGACCGTGGGTATCAGCTAAGCCAGTCTCTGTGAGTCTTGCAGATACATAAATAATTTAAAAAACAACACGCGCTTTCTGAGGCACAAGGACAATGGACATATTGGCTGATTTTGAACTTGTGTAGGAGGAAAGCTCTGTGGGACCCAAGGCAGCTGGGATGTCTGCCTGCGTCGCCCACTCCGTTCTTCTTCCCAGGGGGCTGGCCTCGAATGCTGAACAGTTGGCATTTAAATAACATCAAAACATTAATTTTGGCTTTAATCATCTGAATGGCTCCCATGACTGAACACTAACATGGGAACAAACGCAGGTTTTGCAGGAAGCCGCCCGTTTCCGCTCTGCAGGTTCTGTGTGTCAGGAACACACTCAGGCACACGGCCCCCTCCCCTTCAGGCGTCACTGTCACCTGGTGGGGGGGGGCCTCAGCGTGGGCATGAGGCTGGGTGGGCGTCTGGAATGTTCCATTGTTCATTCACGAGCCAGTTCACACAAGCGGCACCTCTTCTGTGCGGACGCTGTCCCCCTCCCCTTGCCCCCCAACCCTGCGCAGAGTTCTGAAGCCCCCTCCACAGCAGCGGTCTGGCGCTCCCAGGACCCCAGGCTGGCCGGACGTGGAATTTGTGTCTGTCTTTGGGGAGGTTATTCTCAGTAAGCACAAGTACTGTTCAAGCTCCTATCTGCTTCTGCATGGTTATTTTTTTGGTAGGCTATGGCATAAATAGTAACAAAACAGACCGCCGGAGAACCAGCTAAGTCAGTCCATTTTAACCTACGCTTTTTGTGTAAATAATTTTACCTCCTCAAAAATCCCCTGCGATGTATGGCTCACCGGCAGCCATGTTCCGCCATCTAAGAAACTAGGGCGTAGAGGGTGGTGATTGTTCGGGAGGCTGCTGTCGTCCCTGGGTCCCTCCTGCACCCGGCACCATTCAGACCCCCTGTGGACAGTGTCACACAGATGGGGCAAAATCAGCTGTGCGAAGAATCCAGGTCCAAAGGAGGAGACCTTTCCCAAAATTCCCTGGGAAGAGAAATATGTCACAACAATAAGCTTTCAAATTACTCAGATAGTTTAAGCTGCCTGGTGGTGGCGTTTCAATAGCTTGCTGTTTACTGTTGAAGGGCACGCGCTGACAGCCGCACGTGTCCTGGGACTGGACCGCTAGCTGTTTGCGTTCCCCCTTTTGGCGCAGTGAGTGCCTGGAGGGTCTGCCCGTTTCCGATGTATAGCTCTCTTCAGAGTTCAGACCTGCTTTTCAAGTGTGCTGTCTATTTTAAGAACTTGGGATTTATTTCAAATAATGGAATGACTGTAAGCACTCAGCAAAAGTGTATCATGTGGTGTAAAAACCAGAAGGAAATTAGGCACAAAACACATTGGAGAAGGAAATGCCAGTGACACGTGCAGCTTGGAGCCCCTTCCTGAGGCACCAGGGTGTGCCCGTTGGCAAGCAGGTTGCCCTGCTGAGCGCCTGGCTTTCCATGGCGTGGAAGGGGTGGCAGCCCCTCGTGTGCTGTCAGTTATCATCGGCTCCTCAGCTGCGGAAACCTGTTTACATTTCCGTGCCATTCAGCACAGGGTTCTCGTACTGGGGGTGACCAGAGGTCCCGTGGCCTGCGACACTGTTTATTGTGCTTGTTTGTCCTCTGGGGACGCCCCACGGATGGCTCTGATGTAAGTGGCACAGCTGACTGTGCACCGTAAAAGCTTAATGCCAAGCAGGGCGCTTTCCTGTGGTCAGGTACGAGAAGAGCGTGGACTCAGCTCGGAGTCCCCGGGGGTCCCTGTCCTGCGTTCCCCACCTGTCCTTGTTATTCTCCCCCTGGGTAACCCAGATGGCCCAGGCTCGTCCGAAGCAAGTCCTCTGTACAGTGCTGGCTCTTTCAGAACCTTTGGCCCCTCCGCAGTTTGGAACCCACAGGGCCCCCCAGCTCCTGTGGCCGTCCCCCCTCCTCCCAGGAGCAGCCCCAGCGCGGTGGCTGTACTCAACCCAGACGTCTGCTCGCGGTCAGGCCACTGGGCAGGCTGGGCTCAGGCTTTGGGACGTGCCTGTGCCACCTCTCTGTTGCCCCGGGCAGTCACCAGTACCCCGATGGCCCATTGGAGCCTGTGGCCTGGCTGTGCCCACTCACAATGTGAGTTCTGGGCAAGTGTCACCCCTCAGATGCTGTCTGTGGGCTGTCTGTCCTGTTATTCCAATAGCTCATTGGCTTTTGTGTGAGGGTTTGGGGACATTGAAAGCCACCCTCTGTCTTGCTTTATTTGGGGTCATGAGGTTTGTTTGTGGTTAAACCTTGGACTGTCTAGGAGTCCTGTGTGCGAAGATGTCTGTGATGGGGCTGATATGTCTCCTCCATGGTCTCCAAAGCCGCACCTGGAGGCGACAAGTAGAGGAAGGACTGTGTCCTTGTCCTTGTTCTTGTGATGTAAGTGATTAAACAGCCTGCCAGCTGTACCCCAAATCCTCCAGCCCGAGGGCACCCCAGGCTGGCTCCTCCAGCCTGTGCATGCTCAGAGCTGAGCACGTGGTGACCCCGAGAATACAGAGAGAAAACACCCATGAAAGAACCAGAGCAGCACAGGGCCTGGTGTCCTCGTGCTGCCCTTGGGTGATGACAGGTGCTGGCACTCCGAGAGCACCTGCGTGAGTTCCCGGAAGAGCACACTACCCAGGTGACAGGTATGGAAATAATATCCCGCTGAGGTGTTGGAGAACCTCCCAACTGCTGGGGGATTCTTTCACATTCAGCCAAGACAAGCGTAAGACAGGGCTGAGGAAGCGCCTGGCAGGCCGTGTGGAGAGCCAGCGCTTGGATCGGGGCCAGCCTTTCAGCAGCAAACTCCTCTGTTTCCGGGGACTCAGCTAGTCTGAGCCCAGTGCTCACCGGGTTCCATGCCAGCCCAGAAGGAGGCCTTCTGCCACAGGCAGCAAAACACCTTTCAACAGGCGCATCACCACTGAAGGAGTCATGCCTCCCGAGACCCAGGGCTAGGCTGAGCTGACAAGTAAGTGAGCAGCTGCCCCACTGTTAGTCTCTCCAAAGGCCCTGGCTCCCGAGTCCACGGCCTGCACTCCCCGTTCTGTCCCCTCGCTTTGCACGGTCCCTGGCTCATGCTTAGCATGTCATAACCATGTGGACAGAAGGGGTGGGTGGATGTGGTCACACTGAGGACCTGGAAGGAGCCATCTTTCCATGGAGGGGTCTTCCTGGCCTCAGCAGAGCTGGGAGTGGCTTTGGTGACTCCGAGAGCCCCTCCCTGGCACATGTCATTAGGGCCAGGACCATCCACATCAGGGGCCCGAGGGTGGGGTCAGAGGGTGAGGAGAGCAGAGCAGACACAGGGATGGGGAGGTTCGCCAGGCAGTCGGTGGTCAGTCGGCAGGACAGGGAGCAGTGAGGCTGTGTGGTTGGTCACAGGTACCCTGGTCCCGGGAGCCCAGGACCTACCTGGAGCCCAAGTCCTGATTGTCCAGGCTGGTGTTGTGTCCCCGCCCATCCTAGAGCCCCCGCCCCTGCACACTGGGCAGCACTGCTGCTGCATGGGCGAGGGGGAGCTCGTCCCCTAAGCTCACAAGGCCCCTGTCCCATTCCTGCTCAGGGCCAGTGATGGCCCCATAGCCAGGGTCTCACCATGGCTGAGACTCCACCCCGGGGAGGCACCCTCCTTGATGCCACCACTGGCTTGAATTCTGGCCATCTACATGGGAAGGGACGTGCTGGCAGGATCGATGCCCCACCAAGGGACCTGGAGCCCCCTGATCAATGCGCTGATTTCCTGGCAGCACCAGTGGCACAGCTCTGCACTGCGGTGTCCAGGCTAAGAACTAGAGAGCCCAGCGCTTTCAAAGCGTGTCTTGTCTGAAGACTACTTATTACAACTGCACGAGAGAATGTCTGAGGGCTCATATGTAGAGGGATTCGCGGGAACCATGGTTACTGTAGAATTTCATGTCGTGTCTCACACCAGAGTTACAGGCTACGGCTATTTTGATGATGAATTTCTAGCTCTCTTTGCCAGAAGAAAGAACAGGTTCTTCCCATCCAGTAAATCAAAAGATGAGATGTCACCTAGCTTAACAGAGGGCTGGAACCCAGCCTGGGGAGGGCTAGTATCGATGGTCAGAGGCTGCCAAAGACAATAAGGGTGAACAATCATTATTATTATTATAATCACCACCACCATCACCATCACCACCATCACCACCATCACCATCACCACCACCATCACCATCACCACCACCACCACCATCACCA
>NW_017731435.1:1455347-1497161 GCF_001890085.2 Hipposideros armiger
TCCTCCTCCTCCTCCTCCTCCTCCTCCTCCTCGCATTGTGCGGCTTGCAGAGGTTAACGACAGACAGGCAGTGCTTGTGAGACATGCCTGGGTTTTGATTGAGTCTTGAGGTCTTGCTCTCAGCCCGTCCGCTCGGCATGGAGCCGTGAGTGACAAACCACAGTGCATTCACAAAACTGCCTTGTTTTATAAATTCCTTCGAAAACTCTGCTCAGTGAGACCAGCCGCACATTCAGAAGACTTAAAAAATGTGCCAATGAATCCTGGACATGTACTGAAAGAATGGCTCAGAAGGGCACCATTCAGCGGCTCCAAGTCGGAGCTGGGCTGGGGACGGCGGCAGCCTGTTTTATGACAAAGCGAGTTGGCACTCCACTGCGTTTACTGTGTCTCCAAGGAAATCACAAGGAAGAAACTCAGCCACAAAACCTCATTCAGCAAACATTTCCTCGACACAGGCCTTGTGCTGGAGACGGACCCATGAACAAGCCGGACGCTGCCCTCAGGGCCTTGTCCAGCAGCGTGGGATGTGGGGCCGCCACTGCGCGAGCGCCGTGCCCCGAGAGCGCCAGGGAAAGCGCCACCTCCAGGGAGGGGCCTGATGCCCAGGCGGCCGGACATAGACGGGGACGGGGACAGGAAGGGCGCTGTGGAAAGAGAAGCGTCCCGGCCACAGCACAGAGGTGAGGGTGATGAGGGCACGAGGCGTGCAGATCGGGCTGGCCAGAGGCGCGCAGCTAGGAAGCATGTGGCCCTTCTGCCAGGGCTGTCCCTGTGGGGAAGGGCTGTGTCCCGAGGACACTGGGACAGGCTGCAGAGCCGGCTGGCGGGCCCCATGATGATGCCACCACAGAGGGTGGACCGTGGGCAAACACAGGTGTGTCCTGGAGAAGCTGAGACTTCTCTGCATAAGCTGAATGTGAATGTTCTAGAAAAAGCCCCGTGAGGCTGGGAGGCCACTCCCAGGAGTGGAAGGAAGTGCCGGTGCTTCTGGGCTGGGCTGGACTGCCAATCCCCACACCCCACACGCGGACACCCAGCTCCTGATTTTCAGCCCTGCGTCCATGCCTCTCATGCTGACAAAGAAGCACTGGGGGGCAGTCCAGAGGGACAGGACACTTTCTCGCCAATGAGGATAGACCGGTGGGTTTAATTGCACCCTCCAAGTTTATGTTCAAGTCCTAGCCCCCAGTCCCTCAGAATGGGACCTTATTTGAAATAGGGTCGTTGCAGATGTGATGAGTAAAGATGAGGCCCTAATCCCGTAGAACTGGTGTCTTTATAAGGGGGGAGGCATTTGGACACAGATACACACAGGGAGACGGTCCTATGAAGATGGGGGGTGGGGTGTCCACATGTCGAGGGATCCCAAAATGCCAGCAGACCCCACACCTAGAAGAGAAGCCTGCAGTGGGTGGTCCTTCAGGGCCTCAGAAGGGGCCAGCCCCGCCCGCACCCTGATCTGGGACTTCTGGCCTTAGAATTGGGATGCGCAGTGTCTGTCATTTAAGCTGCATACCCTGAGGGACTAAGGTGGCCCTTGGAAGCTAACAGACGCCCTACAGCGCAGGCGTCCTGGGCCAGGCGGGTTCCAGAGCCTGAGGACACAGCTCTAGGCTCTGCATGGCTCTCGGCCCTCGTGAAGTCGGGGGCATGGCTGAAACCTGCAGATGTGTCTCTATGACCCGGGCCAGGGGCCTCACGCTCTGCCTCAGCTCTGTCATCTGTGACGTGGGAATAGTACAGGCATTTCCTTCAGAGCGCCCCATGGGAACTGGAAGAAAAAATGCTGCCTGCTCTGTATCTGTTAGTTACTGTTATCAGTCACCCAGGAGGACTGCCGGGAGGGTCCCAGAGCTGAGGAGGGGTGACGGCCATTTCCGGCCCTGCCCTGGGAGCCCAGGGGATGCTGGGCCTGCGTTCGTGAGGGGGGCGCACATATGACACGAGTACTCCCTCCATGGTCTTCTGTAGCGCCGAACCTGGTAAGAGGGACTCTAAATGCACCCTGGAGATGCGTCCGAGGCCACACACACAGCACGTGGCCACACGTGGACCGAGGGCCACAGGGTCATGTGCCGTCTGCACCAGCGCGCAGTCAGCAGCCAGAGGACGCAGTGACCGGGAATGCAGCGCAGCGATGGGGACGCAGCGATGGGGACCTACGTGGCTACCAGCCCTGAGCTGCTGTGAGGGATGAGAGTCTGCTGCACGTGCTGTACCTGCAATGTAACCGTTTCCAGCAGGTGGCAGCCACTGTCGTGCCCACCTGGGACGATGAGCTCTGGAAACACATGAGGAAACAGGCACCAGGGGTCATCGCGTGTCCAGGGGACGTGGGTTGGCGGGCTGCAGCTCTGTGGGGTCTGGAGGATAAATGCCCATGTCCCCCAGAGGCAGCGAGGGGCATGGAACCCCATCGGGTCCTGGGGGACTATTGAACGCTGTCCCTGGGCCTCACACCCAGGGGGGACCCTGGCCAAGGAGAAAAACAGAGCAACGAGTCTGGACAGGCTCAGTAGGGACCACAGGACGGTCCTTCTGCTCGCCCTCCGGGCTCCTGTCACTGGCACTGTCAGGCCACACCCCTCCTGTGTGGGGGCCCGGGAGACCTGGGGGCTGGGGGCGCAGCTGTCCCCTGCAGGGCCCAGGCTGGGGGGACCAATGCCTTTGGCATTTCCTGCTGATGTTTTATGAACAAGCTGGATGAAGATGCAGGAGGCCTGTTTATCAAATTTATAGAAACCGCAGACCTGGGAGGCAGAGCTAATGCTGATGGAAGAATCATGGTGTTTAAATATTTCAACGGAACAAAACGAGCAGGATAGCATTTGCATCACAGGACTGCAGTGCCAGAGGCACTTCCACAGCATCTGGCCCAAACCACGCGTTTTACCAACAACAAAGTCTGGAGGGCAGCCCTGGCCTGCCCGGAGCTCCACAGCCAGCGGCCCTGGCCTGCAGCTCCCCGCACCCGGCCCACGCACCCCGGCTTCTGCTCCAGCCAGCAGCGCTCGCTGGGACCTGCGTTTCCTTCATGCACACGGAATCCCAGGCTGCACTCAGCCCTCACGCCCGCCCGGCTGCAGCTCTCTTCCTCTCCTGCTCTGCTTCCGGCAACTGTCCAACGGACTGTGTTGTGTTCTACAGAGGCTGTCAAATGGCAGCGTTAGGAGAGGAGGAGGCGGGGAGGAGAGGAAGACAGAGCAGAGCCAGGGCGGGCACTGTTTGTCCTCGCATGGGGACCCTGAGATGGACAGACCTCTGTGCATCTACCCAAAGTCACGGACCCTGGGCATCCAGGCATAGCCCATGCTGCCATCTACCTGGGTGAGGCGCTGAGGACACTTGAGTCCACGGGCGGGCACCTCAGACTCCACTGAAAAATAAACTTCCCCAGAGTGTACCTGCTGGGAAAGCCTTCCCCTCCCCTCCCCCCCCCTCCCCTATCTCCTCTCTCTCTCTCCCCCGTCTATCTTTTTCTCCCTCTCCCTTCCCCTCTCTCCTCTCTCTCCTCTCTCTTTCTCTCTTCCTCTCTCATAGACTGGACAATAAAAAGCCTCTTTTCTTTGTCTGCATGGGCAGCGGTTTGGTGGTTGTAATTTCTTTGCAAAGGTGAATATTTTGACCTCGGATGGCTCCACTGAAGGATCTGCAGGGTGGAAAGAGGTGTGTTTGTGAGTCTGAGAGGTGGCCCCTGGGCACACAGTCGATGAGCCCGGTCTGGTGGCCTGAGATCCCTTAGCCCCAGATCAACCAACTAAAGTTTGTTCATAAAATGGAAATGAAGCCAGACTTGCTGTGCCTAGAACCCTGAGGCACTGAGTTGGGGTCTAGTGCATTTTACCAGAAAATGTGCTGCCCTTTGCACATGGACAGTCAGAAAACCCTGAGGCTGTAGGCTCAGCGACATGGGACAGACATGGGTGTGTCCACACACGTCGTTAGCTATTCAGCTGGACAAGCTCAAAGGGGATCAGGGCAGATTGGGGGAAAAGCGCTCCTGTGGCCACCATGACACATCTCCAGAGGGTCAGGGACAGAGGCAGGGAGGCACTGCCCTGGGAGTACAGACCCCAGCGCTGCGGCCCCAGACTTGGGGGGCACCTGCCTGGGCAGGACCCAGCCCCTGCCCACCCACACACGTGACCTGGGACATTCCCCAAAGCACTGCGTCAGCCTCGCGAGGTTCTACCAGGCAGTAAAACCGTGTCCCCGTGAGAGGCCAGCCGCTGCCCCATGCAGCCAGCAAGGCCTGGGTATCCAGAAGATGTGACCTTAGGGACGCTGCGCTCACCTTCAGCACAATTTTGGCTTGAGCTACCTTTATAAAAAGCATTAGAATTTACTTTTAGTTGAAGGTACCCAATCATTCAGCCACGAGAACATTAAAAATATACCTAGAAAGTTTGCATCTGCTTTTGGCCAATTCTAACTGGACTAATTGCTTCAAAGTCTGGAGGGCACCCGGTGGTTCTGAACAGACTATTTTATGGAATAAGCCCTAATACATGATCATCAGCGAGCTTACAACACTCCTATTAATCTTATTTCAAGTTACAGCAATGCAAGGCTTGTTTTCACACTTCTGTGTTTAACTAATGAAGATGTATTACAAAGAAATCCTAATTATACTCCTTGTAATATGATACAATTGCAATCCTCAGGTAATTTTCTTTTTTCCAAGTTCCACATAATCACCTAAGAAATAAAGAGTGTAGGGGCCGGCCAAGTGGCGCGGTGGTTAAGAGCTGGCTTGGGACGCCAGAGGGCCCTGGTTCAGATCCCACATGAGGGCCAGTGACGCTGCCCTCTACAGTTAAGATGCTGAACAACAGCTCAACCTGGAGCTGGGCTGCCCTGAGTCGCCGGCGACGGCATAGGCTGCAGCCCCTGTGGCAGTGGGTTGCCATGGGCTACCGTGTGTAGCCAGCAGCCAGTGTGAGTGGCCGTCCAGAAGCCGGCGAGTGACCTGCCTCACCCAGGAAGAGCGCAATGATGGTGCCAGCGTGGGCCAGTGAAGCAACGTCCTCCACAACTAGACTGAAGAACAAAAGGACAGCAACTTGTCTGTTCCCCTTCCCCAATTCCCCAGCACTGTTCCCATCCCGCAATTCCCCAATAAAAAAATCTTTAAAAAAAAGTAAAGAGTGTAAGTTCTCCTGGAATGGCTGGTCTGTGAATAAGGTTCTCTTGTGGGATAAACAGTGCACTTTGAATGAGGGTGAATTACTTTATCTGCCGCCCCCCGTGAGGGAAAGCCCTCGCAGGACACGGGACGTTCTCAGACATGGGGGGTGGTCTCAGCGGCCCTGAGCTGGGTGTTTGACAGACTCTCAGGACCCTGGACAGCGACAGAAAAGCCACAAGCTTGGCGGGTGTCTGGAGGTGGGGATTCACCTGGTTCTGGCCCCCTCGTGACCACATGACCTTGAACGGTCCTATCTCCTGGTCCCCAAGTGCAGGACTAGTGCAGACTTTGTCCTGAGAGTCCCCAGATAACCGCACTGAGGGGCTGGCCTGGGTATTGCTCTGCGTGGAGCTTTTTGGGCCTCTCTTAGAGACAGGTGGGCCTTCCTCCACTATGACAATCACACATGTGTCCGGACACTGCCAAGTTCCCCCAGGAGCAAAGTCGCCCCTGGGGAGGGCGCTGCTGGATACATGTCAGGAAGCCCGGACGTGAACGGTGGGAGGGGCTTTAGTCAACCAGCTCCTGGGGTCCCACCTGCCTGCTGTCACTCTTTTTCTCTGCCTTGGGTTAGACCTCAGGACGCGTTCTGCACCCAGAGGGTTGATGGACTCTCCCCATACTGTCTTCCATGCATTTGTCCGAAACGAAGGCCTCCCTCTCAAAGAAAGGAAGTGGGTTCGAGCCCCGGTGACTCGCTCGGATGGAGGGCTCACCCGTCCCCTTTGGGTGATGACCGCACATGGGCAGTGAGGCGGGGGCGCTCTACGTCCTTCTAGCAGTTGGGTGGCAGCGGGCACACTTGCCCTGGGTGCCCCCTGCACACCTCGTGCCCAGCTGTTGCCCATGGATTAGGGCCACAGCTCAGCTTCCCACCTGGGATGCAGCAAGGCTGTGGCATCACCCAGGCAACAGCGTCACCTTTGCTTGGCTGCACCGGGTTTAGAGTTTTCAGAGAGTAAGCGGCCGTGCTTCTTAGTTACCCGGAGGGCTTTACAGGCTGTGGTGAAAAGCAACTGCGTCTCCAGGGCGTGTTTAACCTGCTGTGTCTTGTGCCCTAAAGGACCGAAGGCCACATGAACCCTGAGCCCGAGGAGGCGGACCAAGGGGACAAGGACACCAGGACGCCACCGCCCCAGATCCTGCTACCCCTGGAGGAGAGGGTGACCCACTTCCGAGACATGCTCCTGGAGAGAGGGGTAAGGAGTGGACACCAGGACCAGCTCTCAGAAGCGAGGAGCGGAGTCCTTGTCCCCACAGCCCGAGGTCCCTTTCCTTGCTTCCTGAGTCCAGGGGAGGAGGGCGAGTGAATTTCAGGAGCCACATGAGGAGGCCAAAGCAGCACGAAAAGGAGCCCCCGCTGTGTGTCCTGAGGAGAAAGGAGGGTTTGGAAGTGTGGGCGGCACGTCAGGCAGCTCTCTCCACCTGACATGGAGCCCTGGGAGGGGACGGGGTGGTCTCCTGGAAGGCACGGCCACCGGATTACGTAAAGGAGCATCTGTCTGGGGCTGAGGCTCCTGCTGGAGCCCGGCCAGGTTTGGGGGCCACACCCTGCAAAGGGCTGTCCCCTGTGGTTTTCTTACTCGAGTAGGGACTGTCACACCTATGGATTGGTCCAACTATTTTCAGTTTTTAGGATGTCTTAATTGTGGTTGACTACTAAATCTCATTTTGACCTTAATGGGGAAAAAGCATTTTATAATCAAATCTTCTCTTAGCGACTTTTATTTCCTGCTTTGGCCTTTGGGTGTGAAATCAGATGATGCAATGGGCTAGCCCAGCGGGGTTTCCCCACACATGGGAGGGAGCACCGAGGCAGTAAGGGGACACTGTGTGGTGATAATTGTAACCTCCGGGATTCAGCAGCAGGTTCCCCCGATGTCAGGAGGTGCCGCTGGAGCCGGGGAAGGGCCAAGGGGCTGCGTGCAGAGACCCAGCCCACAGGGCAGGGCCGGAGCAGGGCCCCTCCGTCTGCTGGAGCGCTGGCCGCTGGGCAGCGAGGGGCCCTGGGGAGCAGGAAACTGAGGCCCCAGCTCCGAGAAAGAGCAGAGTCCTCCCGGCCACTCTCCCGACGGACACGACGGACACGCGTCCTCCGCTCCGTCTTTTAACGCACCTGTGGCTTTATCTAGTCACCGGCTCAGGAGTAAAATGTGTCATCCTGTATTAGCATATGGCCAAGGAACACGGACGTGCAAAGCAGGACACGCCCAGGTGTAGTCCCTGTGCAGGTGGGGGCTGTGTTGTTATTCAACATGTTATGTTAAAACTATACATACGTATTAGGCTGAAATGTTATTTTAAAAAGGGTCGCAGTCCCTTCTCGCCACACACCTTGCTTTATTGGAGGCGATCTCAGCAAACCAGTCCTGCACGTGGGATGCCTGGGGAGCGGCCGGCGTCCCCCAGGTGCACTGCCCTGCGAGGCCCGGGGGACTCTGCCCAGCAGGTGGGAGGGCCGCCAGCCCCAGGCCTGTGCTCTGCCCTCTGCTCTGCCCTCAGCTGCAGCCTCCACTCTACCCGGCCTCGCCCCCTTCAGCACCCGAGACTTGTCAGCATAACCCACTTAGCCAACCCGGACGAAAGGACCCGGTACGCGGGGTGGAGCTCCGGGCGCTCTTTCCTGCTTCAGATAAATGGTCTGCTGTCTGCGTGGCCTTTGTCCAGACGTCCTGGGATGGTGTCAACAGGACATGGAGCCACTTAGACACTGTCCCTTCCACCCGATGGGGTCGCTCGTTCAGTGTCATCACACTGGCCTCGTGTCCTGGAGGCTTGTATCCAATGTCACCGCTGGTCGCCACCCCTGGAGGCTGCCCTGCTAGGTCTCATCCACCCCCAGCCCCTCCTTCCACTGTCGGCACGGGGCCCCTTCCCTGAGACGCCCTCCTGCCCTGCTCTGGCTGCCACATGATGCCACACACACGCCCGCTCTGTGCCCCTTCACGTGGCCCAGTTATGGAGCGAGGCCACAGCCCCTGGCGGGTCCGGGCCGCCTGCCCCCGTTTTGAGTTCACCTTATTCATATCTACATCTCCATCTGTTTGATTTGGATAGCCACCAGGCCCAGTTCACCATCACAGCATCAAACCGCCCTGCACGGGAGCTGGAAGAGGCTGCCCGAGGGCCCGCCTCGTGCAGGGACACTGGCGGGCGAGGTGTATGTGGTCTCTTGAGTTTATCCCAGTGGTCTTGGCTGAGTGGCTTCTGGTTCTCGGTGCACGCTTGCCTCCTGGATGCCCCTTTCAGCCTCAGGCTCACACGTGAGCAAAACAAGGCAGGGAGTGAGGCCCCCGCCCCCGAGGCGGGTGTTTCCGGGGAGAAGGGCTGGGGTGCAGCCTCAACCCCCTTCTCCTGAGGATTTCCGAGGAAGCCCAATGCAGCTCCTGGAGAGCAGAGACCTGTACTTAATGCTGATGGCAGCGCAATGCTGCCATTTGTGACTTTCGGACATTCAAACATGCCAGCAGGTTGTAGACGTCAATCCCGCTCGTGAGGACGTGAGAGCTGAACCCATGAGATTTCTAGTTGCTTCAGAATGAGGCACAGAAAGGTCACATTTTTTATGGACTGGCCAACGAGATTTTTTATTGCAGTTGTGCTTCAGTTCAGAAATCCATGGACTCGTGGAACGGCGATGCTCGGTCCTGTGGGTTTCTGGGAGTTTGCTAAGGGCATGGCTTGGGGCGTTCCGGGGGATTGTGGGTGCGGAAGGAACTGCGGTTTTGTGCTTTTGTAGCATGCAACTGATGGTTCGCGGAAGGTTTTGTTTTTATTTTGTTTTACTCTGCAAACCACAATGGAGCTTTCTTTTGAACTTTTGTCTATAAAGGGGCAGGTTTAATTGAATAGAAGATTATTAATTTAATGCTGCCTATTTAGATAAATGCACTCAAGACAACTCACTCACACAGAGCTTCTTCCTTCTGCAAAACATCCTCTAGAAATAAGGTGGCTTTCCTAGGGACCAGGAAAGAAAGGATCTTCCGAGAGCCCTAGATCTTGGCTCAGGGACTCGGGGCTGTACTGGGTGAGGTCCTCTCAGGGCCCCTCTGTGGGTGACCCTCAGCCCACTCCCCAGCAGTGGGCAGCCCCCAGGAGCCTGGCGGCTGAGCCCCCTGAAGGAGGGATCTGAGTTTGTTAGAACGAGGAATTCACAGACAGCACACTCACATGGCCAGGCTGCGACCGTCCCCACAGCACTAGGACAGCCATGATCATGCGGATTTCAGGGTCACGTTGGTGCATGTGAACAGGGGCTGCTGACTGGGGGCCTCAGCTACCAGGGCAGCGGGCGCTTTCTCCCAACAGCAGGAGACCCCATCTGCCACCCCCTCCCTCAGATGCGTAAGCCCTGTGGCCTCTCAGGAGCTGTCATCACACTCTGGCCGGCACACATGCTGGGAGGGCTCGGTCGTCCTCAGGGGCAGGTGGCATGTGGTGGGGCGGTGGCCCTGGACATGAGGAGATGACAGCCGTGTCACTGCAGTGCCTGCTCCACACAGTGCGTCTTTGCTCCTTGGGAAGCTTAACTGCTTCGTTCCCATGGCAACGCTTCCAAAGCTCCTAGGACACGTGATGATACCACTAACAAAATAAAATTATGCTATAAAGGAATGCATGCTTATTATAGGAAATTTGCAAAATATTAAGGGTATAAATAAGAAAAACCACCTGGAGTCCTCCCCTAAGAGACAGTCATTATATCAGCTGGGTACATTTTCTCCCAGTCTTTTTTTTTAAATAATACATTTTTTAAAAATCACCAGGAATGAACATTTTTATCTTATAGAGTAATGAATATTGAACTGTAGTTGAACATGGCTAAGCAATATTTATTTAATATACAGTCATAAATTTCATTAGAATTTCATTCTAATTTATAAATTTGTATATTGTTTTCTCATTTTAAGCATTGAAAAATATTAATATAAATTTTTGGAAAACTTTTTTGATGAGGGCATGATATTCAATTCATTGTCAGTTCAAAAATCCTGCATTTTTATTCATTTAGTGACTTTTTCGATGTGGCTACTTTTGGTAACACTCTGACGACCCTCTCGATGAGTGATGTTTTGTTTCTGTGCGTGTGGGGCAGTTTCCTGCAGCCTACACATTCTCAACCCACATCTGATTGCTCTTGAGGAAGTCACTTTTGCACAGCGTGTCCTCCCAGCAGCACCTTTGCGGGTCCCTGAGACTGTTTGGCTGGCAGCCCCACCGATGTGGCGCAGTAACAGCTCGTTACTACCCGACTCTCACGCCATTTTGCCCCGGACTCGGTGCTGTCCGGTGCCCCTTCTCTGACGGCTGCCATGGCCCTTGGCGACCAGCTCTTCAGACATTGTCACCTCTCCGTTAGCGATGAGACACGAATCTCCCACTCTAATTCCTAGAATGGGGTCATACTCCCCTAATGTAAAGGCAGCCCTTGAGTTAAGTCAGCTGAGTATATTGTGGAATAATAGTGTAAACTTTTATTTATTCATTAAAGTAGAAAAAACACTGAAATTGGTGCAATACTGTGAGCACTGGGAGATAAATGTGGAAGTCGGGGTCCCAGGTGGAGGCAGCAGGCAGGCCCCTTGCTCACGTCTGCGTTCACCGTCAGGTCACCTGGCTCACCTGGGCTCATGCGACTTTTGGCTCCTCTGAGTTCAGGGATGAAACCCCCCCGGGGGCCGATGCTCAGCTCAGGACAGGTGGGGACCAGGACACTAACACTCACTTCCCTGCCCCTGGGGGACAAACCTCAGGCAGGCTCTGGCACGTTCTCCACGCCCTCCCAGGGTTCCTGGCTGGACTTGGCCCAGTGGCCCCCGGCGGTCACTTGCTCGTGGGGCGCCGGCCCTGGCTTGGCTCCGTCCACGCTCCATTTCCCAGCATGCCCAGCGTCACTGCCCAGATGCACTTCTGGCCCCAAGTCCCTGTCTCGAGGCTGCTCCTCCTCGGAGATCACAGAATGTGACACTGCCTCACCCTCGAGGACATGCCAAGGGCACTGCCTCACCCAGCAGCCTGCTCACTTCATCCTGTGCTGTGTCCATCCCAGGCAGCCTTTAACTGTCAGGATCTCCAGAGCCAGAAACCGGAGACGCAGGCCTGCGTTCCAGGAAGCCGTTAAGAGGGGGATGCTGTGAGTGCTAATTACAGGGAACCCCGTGTTGGTCATCCCCTGAGCTGCAGCAGAGGGGTGGACGGGAGGGAGGGGCAGAGGGTGGCCAGGCAGCTTCTCAAAAGCAAACCCAGGTGGCCTCAGGGATTGTGGCAGGAGTCCTGCAGGGTCAGTGGGCGGGGCGAGGGTGGGCGCAGCTGTGGGCGGAGGTGGGTGGCGCGGGGACAAGTGCTAGGGCTGGAGATGGAGCCACCAGGGCAAACCGGGCAAACTCATGACAAGGGGTCATGGCCATGGTGTCCGAACCTTGGAGGCAGAGGTGGTGGGCTCAGGCCAAACGGAGATTCTTGAACCTTGTTTGGGGGCCGCTGGGCCTCCTGTGTGGCTGGGAAACTGCCCCGTCCATGTATCCCCAGGGCTCCCGGTGCCCCTTCGGAACCCCCCCAGGAGGCGTCAGAGGGGAGCCCTGCCTCCAGCCCTGACTGAGCGTCCTAGAGCACGCTGACCGGCCGGGGAGGCAGACGACCAATCCTCCGAGTCAGGGCTGGGCAGCGGCCAGCCTCTGGCCACCTTCCTCCTTTTCTCCCGTCTTTAAGGTCCCTGCCTTTCTTGTGACCCAAGAATTGAAAAATGGTGAAAATAACCTTTGGTTTAGAAGATAAAAGCAGCTGTGCCCGCTTCGGGGGCCCTGCCTGTGCAGAGCTGGTCATCATGGCAGAGGACGCCGCCGGTGGCAGGATGCACAGGACGGGATGTGAGGGGCGGGGCGCACATTATCTCACTTTTTAGCCTTAACCGAAACCTCTCAGACCACTTGTCTCGAACGAAATCCATTTTTCTCTAGAGCAGAATCGCCTGTTGAAGCAGTGCGAGGCCTTTTCCTCCGTTTCCCGAGAGGCTTCGTCAAGCCTGGGCTGAGGCAGGAAGCGTTTTCATCAGTGACTGTTTCTCTCTGTGAACGAGACCGGGGTGAGACCCCGGGGTCAGCCCCAGGGGCTTTGTGGAGGGCCGCCCTCGCTGGACGTGGAGTGGGGAGTCGCTGGGAATGGGGGTGCTTTGGGGGGCTCTGGCCAGCTGGGGTGGGTGCTCAGGACAAGGCGGACCCAGCATGGGGGCAGCTCAGCACTCGGCTGAGTGCAGCTGGGGCTAGGCCACCGGGGCCCTGGATGCTGGCTGAATGGCTGACCAGCGTGAGGGCTCAAGAGAGAGAACTCTTGGGAAGGTGGGGGCTGCCGGTCGAGGGAGAATGACACTGGAGGATGGAGGGAGGCAGCTAGGGGACCATTGTGTCCGTCCTTGCAGGAGATGGCCTCTGCCAGTCATTGCAACGATGCTGTGGTCACTTTGCTGCTTGTTCTGAACAAACACTTTGGGTTTATTTTCACAGAGAAAACTCTGAAATGGCTGTAAAAGAAAGGCCTGGTTTGTGTGGCCATGGAGAGGGTGCCGGTTTCTCTCCTCTGAGCTGAAGCCTGTCATCTGCCCAGTAGTGACATCTGTAGGTGCAGACGATGCCACACAGGGATGCCCATGTGCCAGGCAGCCACAGCACTGATCTCTGACCCCTGCCTGGAGGTTGGTGTGGCCACCATTTCCACTTTATGGTGGCATCTGTTGGGTTGGGAAGCATGCCCTGGCTTGTGTCACACTGCCCCTCCTCTGTGCCTATGTTTTAAATGACCAGCTCTGGTGTCTCCACTGTAGGAATGTCAGGGGACAGGTAGCAGCTCGGGCACTAGTGATGTGCTGAAGAGGACAGTCCGCCAACAGGAGAAGCGTGAGGCCGTGGGGGCTGCAGGGATAAGGTGGCCTGAGCAGCGCTCGGGGACACACTGTCCATATTATCAGGACACCCCAATGGCAGATTAAATGAAGGGCGTGAGTGCCAGAGAGGCCAGTGGCACTGTCCTACCACAGTGTCAACACTCCACCGAAACAGGTGGCTCCGACCTCTGCAGACGGCACCAGGTCACCTGGTGGAGGTCCCACAGTGACTGCTCAGATGGTTCTGGAATTATAGTTGCTGAGGTTGGAGGTGGTGTGAAGATCACAGAACACGGGTCAGGAAGGGAGACAGGATTGGCATTACACAGCTGGACTGCAGTGGGGGGCCTGGGCGTCTGCACAAAAGGGTCAGAAATTGGCCAAATGATTCCGTTATTCAAGCAAAATGTCAAAGAATCAAAGGGTGTTAGGCGAGATGGGGGGTAGAGATCAGTGTTGACAAATGAAGGGTAGGTGTGAGAGAATGTGCGTTTGTCTTGGGGACCTGCCACATGGGCAGGATTCTATGGTGGCCCCCAAAATCCCCACCCCAGGGTGTGCCATCCTGAATAGCGTGGGCGGGGCCTGTGCACAGAAGGTGGAGTGACCTGGATGACATAACACTGTTCCGTGTGACGTCTTAGCCAAGGGAAGGCCGCGGTGAAGAGGCAAGCGCCCTGTTGTGGAGGGGGACCCACGGCAGAGGACTGGTGTCCTCAGAGCAGAGTGGCCCCCAGGGGAGAGCTCAGTGCCTGCCCCACAGAATGAACTTAGCGTGCACATGACGGGGGACACAGGCCCGGGGGCTGAGCCTACATCAGAAGCCATCACAGGACTGAGTGGAACTAGTTATCGAGAGTCCGTCTTCCAGACCGGCTCTGTGCCACAGACAAGGCTGTGCTCACCTCGGGCGGTGAAGGACCCTGTTTCACAACTGGCCCGCCTTCCCTTCTGCTCCAAGCTCTGTCCCAGGTCCCACGCCCAGGCCACCCCTCTCTCAACTCCTCTGCCTCTTCGAGAACATCTGTTAGCATGGCTGCCAGGTCATATGACGATGTCTGTTCTGTAAATTATGGTCGTCGTTGAGATGGCTCACCTTGTCTGTTCACAGATTATAAATCCTGTTGGAGGCAAGGATGATGTATTATTAAATTTAAAAAAATCATTATACATCTAGAGCTCCAAAAACTCTCAACAAACTGGTGGAGTTAGTTATGTGACACCAAGTCCCTGCAGAGCTGAGACCTTCTGGGGTGTTCACGGGTCCCTGAGGGATGGACAGATGCCGCTTGATCGAGCTGATGTGAGGTTGGGCACAACGTCTCTCCGTGGGCAAGAGTCTGCTGTCACAGAGCAGGGGGCGTCCTGCTGGACGCACCCAGGGCCCCTGTCATAACCAGCGCTCTGCCATGCCCTCAGTCCGCTGAAGAAAAGCCCTGTGTGCAGCCTGGGTCATCTTGCTCGTGAGTGTGAAGAAAGGGCTTTGATCTGTATTAGTGAAGACAGAAATGATCAATTTTAAAAATTCATCTGTTATGATGTACCCAGCAAAGCACATGTTTACTGAAGTCGTATGTCTACCAGGAAGAGTTAACCTGCTCAGCGTACGAATGTGAAGGGCATTTTGTAAACTGCCAGCCTGCTGCCCCTCTCTCTGTGCCCAGGAATTCACCCCCTGCCCGGCCCCAAGGCTGTCACCTCTGACCCCTTGTTCTCCATATAAGGTCCAGGGGTGTTCTGCACGCCTGCTCGGCCTCCCCTGCCTCTTCCTGGCCCCTCTAGCCGTGTTCAGCCTCTCGAGATCCCCGCGTTCCCCAGGGTGGCTTAGCCCTGGCCAGCGCCATGGACAGATCCCCCTTCCAGCCCTTTCAAGGGCCAGGATGAGTCTTCACGTTCCAAACTAGTCATTGTTCTAGAAACCTCCCCCCAGGCTGATGGACGTGCCCCTCTGTGTCCCCTTCGCCCCTGGGCGTGTGTCCAGTGTGGCACGGATGCCTCTCGGGAGGTCACTCGCTCTCTGTCGCTCTGCCCCAGACCCCGGGCCTCCAGCTCAGGGCCTTGGCTTACTTTCTCTGAGTCCCCAGCACCCAGCATGGGCCGAAGGCGCAGTCAGCGTTTTTAAACGAATGCCTTGTTCTTACATGACTCGGGCAGCTCGTCGTCCTGTCAGCTGAGGAATTCTAGGGGCACACCCAGCGCCCAGGCCCTGGCTTCCGCTTCTGTTGCTTCTCCATTGAAAGGAACCAAAACTCCTGGAGAAATGGCTGATTCCAGGGCCCAGGCAGCAGATGTACCCGATGCGCCAGGGGCATCACGGGGTGCCCGGAAATGAGGAGGTGCTTCCAAACCAGTGATGGGGCATGTCACAGGAACACAGCTGGAGCAATGTGAGCACCAAACGGAAGTCGCATGTCTCCAAAGCGTGAGGCAAGGAGCCGCGAGCGCTACTGATATAAATAAAATGCTGCATGGATAGGCAAAGTGGGACGATGACAAATACCCACCCAAAGTCTCCCAAGTGGCTCCTGTCAGCACATCCCTCTCAGGAGCCGGAGCACAGCCTTCAGCATGGGCCACACACAGTGACTCCCCCCGAAGAGTGTGGGCAGCATGGGGAACTGGGAACAGGGCACAGCTGTAGAGGAGAGACCTGGTGGACACGACCTCAGCCAGGCGACCAAGGTCAACGTCGGCCGTGGTGAGCTGGCCGTGCACCATGACATAACGTCATGAAAATGGCATTTCCGTCTGTGCTCTACTCCCCTAGCCCGTAGCCCCGTCTAACCACGAGGAAAACATATAAACCCCAAAGCGGGGCATCTGACAGAATACCTGACCACCACCCTCAAATCCATTCAGGCCCTAACAAGGGAAATCCGAGAAGCTGTCACAGCCCCAAGGAGCCTCAGGAGACATGAGACTGAATGTCACGTGGTGTCCTGGGCAGCACTCGGGAGCAGAAGAAGAGAATTAGGTAAAGACTAAGGAAATCTAAGGAAAGTGTGGACTTCTGTTCATAGTCGTACAGACAAAGCTGGCATACTAATGTCAGGACATTAATAACATGGGGAACTGGGGCGCATGCTAACCTTGTAATAGTCTTGTAATTTTTGGTAAATCTCAAACTACTGTGAATTAAAACCATTTGTTTTGAAAAATGGCCTACCTCAAAAAGGTTTAAACATGAAGTAAAAATCAACTAAAATTACACTAAACTCAGACCATTTGCAAGGCGTTGCCCTCTGCCCTGGCCTGCGGTGTTCTGAGCAGTTTTACAGATATTTCTCCTTGTGAGGTGTGACTTTCCAGAATGCCACAGCTGCACAGGTGTGCTTGGAGCTTCGGATCAGAGGCATGGGGCCCTGGAAGGTGTCCAGAAAAGGAATAGTGTCATGAGTGTCGAAATTAAATTTTCTAATGCTCTCTGTATTGATTTTCTCAGGAGGCCTGACACATCCAGCGCGTTCACACAGCACTGCATCACTGAACCCAGGGTGCCTTAATACTGTTTCTTCACCATTGATCATTTCAGCGAAACTCCAGGCTCAGCACGAGACACTAAAACAACTCTATTGAATATCTTCCTTCAGGTGTCAGCGTTTTCTACCTGGGAGAAGGAATTACATAAAATCGTGTTTGATCCACGCTATCTCCTGCTAAACTCCGAGGAGCGGAAACAGGTAATGCTGTGGTAGGGCACGGTGACAGAGCCTCGAGGCGCAGCAATCGAATGACACATATTCCGGGGGGCATGGCGGGTGGACAGATGCCTGGCGTCCTCGTCAGTGGGGCAGGTTCTGTTCTCGCCTGAGTGTTCTCACCGGGGAGTTTGTGCACAGGAAGTTAGGGGTCCTAGCTCACCCTTTTACTACAGTATTAGAAACCAGAAAGCTTAACCAGTCAGCTGTGAGAACACATAGTTAGAAGCCTGTCTATATTTGTGACAAAAGCACATTAAGCCACAGTCGAGTCCCACAGACTGGCTGGACCCTATGACAGCTGGCACAGAGCGCAGTGTGTCCACTGACATGATTGCGACAGTCAGCACCGCCCTCTCTGGCTCGTGGGTGCTTTTAAAGGCCGTCAGCCCCTTGGAAGGAAGTCAAGGAAGTAAGACCCTCTCCACCCTCAAAGAAAGGCCCAGCGATGACTTGATGTTTAAGCCACATCTCTGGGATGATGGGGAAAGGGACAAGCCCCGTTTGCTTTCTGAACTGAGCTGGTTCCAGGCCAGTGGTGGGTCCCCTGCCCTGCCCTGAGGCCTGGGGGTGGGCACCCCACACAGGACTCGCCTTAGAACTTCCAAAGCTGTGGCCAGAGACGGCAGGTGCTAAGCGGGCTGGGGCTGTGCCTCCTGGGCTGGGATGTCCTTGTCTGTGCCTGGTTGTGAGCTCTGCGGACAAATCAGACTGGACTGTCAGCTCACACCAGGAACCCCCTGTTTGGGGACAGCGTTGTAACATCCCTGCGAAACCGCCCAGAGGCAGCTCAGGCCCATCTTAACAGACTGCCGCTTGGTCCCAGAGGCCCGAGGATGAGGAAGAGGCAGGCCTCGTGGTGGCCGAGACTTCCACGAGAGCCAATGTTTGGGAGACGCCAGCCCCCCAAGGGGACCTGGTGCTGTGGGCGTGATGGGCGGCGCTGAAGCCGAGTGACAAGGGAAACGATATTTGGACCCAACTCAAAATCACCGTCCTAGTTACGATGAAATGGGTCCGCGAGCATCAGGCACGCAGCCTGTACGGGGCCTGTGATCACACAGTGTTCGTGGGGAAAGCCGAGATTCCCAGGGTACAAAGTGCAGCCACCCGTCTCCTGGGGGCCGCCGGGAGAAACGAAGCCAGTGCGCCCAGCCCGTGGGGGTCATGGGCACGCTAATCAGGCCTGTTTCTATGGTAACACATCATGTTTCGTTTTATTGCCCTAATGGGATAATAGCCCAAAGTATCTCTTTTGAAAAGTCGTGCCCCTCTTTGAATAAAACCGGTATAATTTGTGGAAGAGGGAAAACCTGAGACGTTAAGTGATAGCAGCCTAAATAAAGCAGCAGGGCCCGCGGGAGGAAAGGGCGCGTGGACGGGTGGACGTGTCTGGCTCAGGCCAGAGACCACGCAGGCTTTGGTTGTGAGCTCTGGACCCACAGCCCCGACGGCTGCTGTTGAATTTTAAAATTAATGGAGCAAAACTCCGACTGATGATGGGGCCACACGCTTCGCCTGGGCTAATCGCCCTGCATTCACCTTTCTTAGGAGGTAAATAATAAGACAACTGGAGAGCTAACATTTCCACTTGCCTCGAAGGTGTAACGAGCCAATCACAGTCTTACGTAAATATATAAGCGCACCTGCTCGGTGGGTCCTGCTCAGAGTATTTTATGCGGCTGCCGGGGCTTCGGGAGGTGCCTGCATTTTGGATTCACAATCCTCTGGCGGCTTCCCATGACTGACGAGGAATCTGAAACCGACAGACGAAGCTAGGGGAGCCCCGCCTGCCAGGGGAAGTGATGGACGCTTCGTGGGCCCGTCCTCACGCCCGGCCTCCGTGTCCCGGAGGGGAACAGACGCCCCTGTCCCCCGGTACTTGGGTCACATTCTCGTTCTCGGCCTTGGCCACGGATGGTGCTGGTCCAGAGCTGCCCTTCATTGGCCGTATCGGATCACGTGTGGGTGCTTATTGATCTTTTTGTTTATGTTGGCACACACACGTGAATGATGTCCAGTTTATTTTCCTGTTAATGTCCTTAAGGCCTGGAGAGCATTAGGGGCAGAACGGCTCTGTTCCCACACTTTGGCTCTATGGTCTATAGCGACGGCCTCCCGGTGTTAGAACAGTGAGCGCCCTTCTCTCACAAAGGGAGGCCGATTCCAGGGGCCGTGCTGGGAGAGTCTGTGGCTGCCACGTCGGCTCCCGGCGCTCAAGAGAAACCGCCCTGGGTCGTGAGTGGGCTTGCCCAGCAGACAGTACCCACAGCCTTTACGCTAAGGAATCGGGTTTGCTGTGGGGTGACCTTCAAATCACACCACTTATCAAACTGGGGAGTGTCGGGGATCGGGTCTCCTCCTGGTCGTTGATGGTCCATGCTGGGGACCTAGAGACTCCCTGTCGCCCCCAGGGGAGGCTGTCCTCGTCCCATGAGCCCCACGGTCACATGCGGGTCTTCTTGAGACCAGAGATGCTGGGTTGACTTTCTTTTCACAAGTTCAAGTCGTTTTTGGAGACTCAAATGACAATCATATTGCCATTTGATTGGAATCGACTAGAGCAAATTCTGCGCTCTCCGTGTTACTTCTAAGACCGGCAGTGACGTGAAAGCCAGCACATGACTGCAGACGCTGCTGTCGGGGTTCCAAACCAGAGACACAGTGACCCTGGCGCTGAGATGTCCACACTGCCAGTGGCTTCACAGTGCCCAGCCATCCCCAGGGTTCCTCAGGCAGGCCCGATTCAGTGTGGGGCCCCGGGGCGGTGCCTGGATGGGGACACAGTCTGGCCTCGTGGGTATCCAGGCCTGATGGGGGTGCCACCATGGAAGGGCTGTGGCTAGAGCCTCCAGCTACGGTGATCGGGAAGGCTTCCCTGAGATCATTGCTGTTTTCTGTGTAGTATGTGAAACACAAGATTTCATTTCTGATATGCAGCCTTGTAATACTTTTCTCTCGTGTGTCTTTTCAGATATTTGAACAGTTTGTCAAGACAAGGATAAAAGAAGAATACAAGGAAAAGAGAAGTAAATTGCTGCTAGCCAAAGAAGAATTCAAAAAACTTCTGGAGGAATCTAAAGTGTCGCCCAGGTATGGAGAGAGGAAAGCGCCAGGCAATTTCTGGGGCTGGAATAGTCACCAATTATTGTGAGAGGGCTTTTACAGATGGGTTTGTTTAAATCACATAACCTAGCATTCCCGACATCAAAAGTGTAATTGTGGAGGCCAGCTGGAGAGAGAGGCGGCCTCTCCCTGGCGTCCCCAGCGAGCGAGGCCCCGCCCCCTCCTTCCCATGCCCGGCACACGTGCTTCTTGCTAACCAAACATACAGAGCCTGACTCCGTGGCCTAAATAACTAATCAGTAGGTACCCTCTCATGAGGGGAGGTCTAATTTCCAATGATCGAGGGCTAAAAATACAAAAGAAACAACAGCAAAATAAACCCCACCCACTCCCTTGGTCCTCGCCTTAACAGTCGGCCAGAGCGTAAAATAATGTGACATGCGTGCTGATGAACACAGGGCGTGTGGCTGCCAAAACTCACCCCAAATACACAGCCATTATTTCTGTGAACTAAAACAAGCTAATAGGAAAATGGCCATTAGTAATTAGAAAAACACATAGGCTTTATGCGTTTTAAAATTAGCTTAAATTGGCTGATACATTAAAAAATAATGAGCGTGCACTACTTTTAGAATTAAAAGACTACAACTTTGGGAAGTATTAAAATGATTGAGTTTGATGTATTTTTATTTTTGATTGGGATATTATTTTTAAGTGGCTATATATGCATTTTTACTTTTAATAAAAATGCATAAATACATCATTTTTAAATGGACACTAATTGGTGACTAGTTTCTATGAAGAAGTAAGTTTCCATGGTTTGATCATTATTTGGTTTATTTGCTGGGTCGATGATGGGATAGCATGTTAGTGGGTATGAGTCCTCATAAAAATTCCTCAAGCATTTAAAGGACAGATACTTTCGGAATAGGAAAAAGTTAGCATGAATTATTCCCATTGCAGAATGCAAATGTGTGCCTAACGATTTGTAAGCTGCTTTTCTGCAGTTAAAGCCGTTGTGATGGGAGCGAGGTTCTAGCTGTGACCCTGAGGAGGCAAAGGGACCCAGCTTTGAGGAAGTGGGGTCTGGAGCCCCAGCTGCAGGGCACAGCCCAGCCCTGGCCCCCGGGAGGCGCTGGGCTTTCAGGAGCGTCCTTGTCACCTTCTGAATGGGGGAAAGCAGCCCTCAGGGTACTTAGGAGGATGGGGTCTGCGTGCAGAGAAGGACACGGGTGCTTGGAGGGTGGGAGCTCGGCGAGGAGGCCCTCGTCACCACTGTCACCGCTGTAATTGTTATGGACTTTTAGCTACTATCCTCCATCCACTCAAACGTTAGCTATAAGCAACCGAGCCCCCTCCCATGAATGTGTTATGAAGGCGAAGGAGAATACACCCGGAATGTACACAGCCATTAGGAAAAAGATCTCACGCACTCTCACACAGAAGGGACGCGGGCGATAGAGATTTGAAGAGTGTAAAATGTACTTTTCTTTAACATTAGATTTAATTGCCTGCTGTTTTTAAGAAGCTTATACTGGGTATATAGAACTTTTATAATTATAGAACTATTTTTATTTCAAAAGTAGCTAATTCTGCAACATTTCAAAGCTTTTTCAGACAATCTTTACACTTTCCTCCCGCTGTTTCACAGGCGTTCTAGTAAGATCTGTGTGGTTGAGTCTGTGCCCTAGACCTTGGGGGTCCATGCAGACCCTCCTGAGTCCCTGGGGGGTGGCCCCCTAGGTCTTTGCAGCACCGAGCTTGGGTCACAGTCACCAGCCTCAGCTCTGTCCTGAGAACCCATGGGAACAGTGGCACGGGGACAGTCCAGGGCCAGCTAGCTGCCAACCCTGCTTGGTTCTCGGGATCTTGGGATCTTGGGATGGGGAGAGGACCATTGGGGACCTATCTTGGGATGTGGGGCCAGGTGCCGCCATGGCCACTTCCTTCCACCGCGGGTTATCAGGTACAGTGCTAATGACAGATGACTTCCCCAGGCTCCTGGCCAGCTGGCCAGGGCCAGCAGTGCGCTGGGCTGTCCCCTCGGCACGGCAAAGGGGCCACAGAGCTTTACTCGTTCTTTCCAGAGGTGCCCAGAATTGACCTGTGTCGAGGGGCCTCTGCCCACCCCTGACTGACAAAGCTGAGGCCCCCTCTGAGCAAGTCTCCAGTAAGTCTCCTCATTAAAGGAATGAAGGGAGGAGAAAGTGTCTCAGTCCCCTCAGGCTGCTGCGGCAGACGAGGTCCTTAGCAACAGACCCGTTTCTCACAGCTCTGGAGGCCGGAAGCCTGAGGTCAAAGCACTGGCAGGTTCAGTGTCTGGTGGGGCCGCGTCCTGGGTCATAGACAGTGTCCTTTCTCTGTCCTCATCATGTCCTCACATGGCAGAGGCAGCGAGGAAGGTCTCGGAGGTCTCTTTATAAAAACACAAATTCTGTCACGAGGGCCCCACCCTCATGACCTCATGTACCCCAACCCCCCCAAAGGCCCCACCTCCTAACACCACCCCATGGGGGGCAGGGCTTTGACCCATGGACTCTGGGGGTGCACACACACAGTCCACACCAGGAAGAGGGGAGGAGGAGAAAACCCGAGAGAAGCGCTTTTCTTTTGGAGCCGTGTGCGAGCAGGCAGCGACGCAGAGCACAGGCAGCAGTGCAGAGACGAAGTGCTGGTGACACAGTGAGGAGGAGCCTCCAAATTGTTGTCTGGTCTCCTCACGGCCCTGTCCGGAGAGCCGTGCTGTTCATGTATAAAGAAGTATTGTTATAATAATTTGATACAATTCAATATCTGCAATGAAACAGAATATTCTCTGCAAAGAGAAATGGGGGGGACAAGAGGAATCCCCTGGATGAAGCCGGTGCACCTTTCCACGTGCCCGGGCGCCCCTGGCAGCTCAGGCCCAGCCCCACCTCCAGGGCTCCGGCAGGGAGGCAGGCCCCGGCCCTCTGCACGCACTGGCCCCTGGGGCCCCGGGCACTCTATAGCTGTCACTACTCCCGAGCCCTAGGTTCAGGCCTGGGAGGAGAGAAAGCCATGGGGACCCAGTGCTGGCAAAGTTCCACTGTCCCCCAAAAGGCACGCCCACTCTTTCTGCCCTTTGAGCTGCCGCAGCCCCTTGGGCTTCACCCCAGTTTGTTCACCGGAGCTCCCAGGCCTGGACGTTGTGGATTTGCTTCATCAATACTTATGCTCAGCACATGGCAGCCGTGTGCTAGACACTCAGGATGTTCATGGAAAACAAAGCAGACACTGTCCCACTTCCACTCAATGGGGGACCATTGAATAAAACGGCACAGCCGGGGCTAATGGAGGTCCCAACCATGCCGAGGACCGTGCAGCCCCCTGGGCCTCCATACAGGGCGAGTTTGCTTGCAGAAGGCTTGGGAGTCCTGACTTCTCACGATGAGTGAGCTTTAAATGATCAGTGAGGAAATAAGGGGAGGGTGTTCCAGGCAGAGGGCAGACCCATGGCAGGCAGGTGGGTGGTAAGATCATGGGGGCAGAAGACCTGTAAGGCAGAAGCAGTGATGGGTGCGGCTGGGCTGCAGCAAGCTCCCAGCAACAGGAAGCCGAAGAGGTGGGGGTTTGGGGGTGGCCAGGCTCATGTCTAGGGGCCCGTGAGATGGAGCCAGATGGGTTGTGCCAGGCAAGCTGGGTCAGGACCCCGCGGGGCGGGCCCAGGGGGGAGCACCACCCAGTGTGGGGAGCAGGTGGGGCTGCTCCCTTCAGCCCGTCCCCCGAGTGCCCTGCTCTCGGCCTGCAGCCAGCACCTGGGTCTGTGGCAGGAGCTGCCCTCCCTCCCGGGCACGCCTGATGCACAGTGCTCGGGGAGCTGGGGCTCGGGAAGGGCTGAGACACGTCTTGTCTTCCAGGACCACGTTTAAGGACTTTGCCGAGAAGTATGGCCGGGATGAGAGATTTCGACTTGTTCCCAAAAGGAAGGACCAGGAGCACTTTTTCAACCAATTCATACTCATTCTTAAGAAACGGGACAAGGAAAACAGACTCAGGCTACGGAAAATGAGATGAGTGTGTAAACAATGCAATAAGACTGAGAGTTGCAGAGCGTCGGGCAGAAGTGGGGGGCGGTGTCCGCACGGTGGGGAGGGTGCACCCGGCACCAGGGAGGGCTCAGTTCTCAGAGGATTACTGTTTCATATTGAAGCTCTTTTGTACAAGGTTCAGAGTTTGATGCATTTCTAATTGCCATGATATGTCGATCCCTTAGTTGTGTTAATTATGCAAATTACTTGTAATATATACAGAGTATAAATCCACTGCAGGTTTGTAACTCAGAGGACACAGGCATCATCCAAACCATCTCAAGGCATTTTCATGAGTTGAGTCGATTATCTGAAACTTTTCTGAAAACCTTTGTGAGTTACTTTGGTTCTTCAGGAGTTTGTGGTGTTGGGGAATTCCTTGCTCAAGTGTCCCCACGTCTCGGTCTAGTTTTCTGAGTAGTAGCAATAGGGTATTTTACCATTAATCATAGTGACAACTGTGAACATCGGGTCACGTGACCATGGGTCGCCCGCGGGTGTCCCAGGGTGATGGCCTCGTCCCTGGGGCATCAGGCCTGTAGAATGGGCTGCACTGTCTGTCGGGGGTCCTACTGAAAAGAGAATTATTTTGTACAAAACCATCATATTAGTATTTCAGTTATTTTTATTGTATGCCCAGAGTGTGCATGAGACTTTTCTCATCATCTTTGTACAAAAAATTTTAAATTTTTTTGAATTAATAAATATTTTAAACCAGTGTGTTTTTGTGGCTAAGACTTCTAACACAATCTTAAGCAGCAAATTTGTTTCGACTAAATAGACTCTATTTTGAAAGCTTCATGAAAACATTTATGTTTGCACATACGGGCTATGTAGTCCTACTCAAATACTGTACTTTTCCACTTGGTAGTCATGGTTTGATAAAACCCAGATAGTTAACTGTATTCTTTCAATTATTGAACACCCATTTCCTTCTTTCAGGGTTTATGGAGCACCTGTTCAGGCTCACTGCCTTTGTCCCTGGTCCACAGCGACGTGCCTCCTCACCTACTGTCTCCTTAGTCCCCCTGAGAACACACGTTGCCACACGTAGTAAGACCTAATTGGCAAGGTGGGATTCTCTCTTTAACTGGGGTACATGCTGGTCTTAACGCCAGGATTGTTAATAGATCACCTTCTGTGTGGTGACCTCGGTGGGGTCTAAGCCATCACTCAGATTTAAGCCATGGCCCAGTGGGGTGGCCATCCAGGGGGTCAGCACAGGAGGCAGACCCTGGAGAAGCAAATGCCAGCCACAGCCAACTGGGGTCCAGTCAGGAAATAGAAGCCACCTTATAATCTGATTAGAGAGATTTCATGGAGAGAATTACTAAATATAATGGGATTGGAGTATTGGGGCCAGTAAGTAAAAACACGTCTGAAGAAGAAAGGAATAACAGACGTAAGGAGGGCCACTACCGCCCGGGCTCAGAGAAGCGTCTGTGGAAAGTGCCTCCCCACCAGGCAGCCGCCCACACCCCGGTGGAGAAGGCACAGCTGTGGCTCCACGAATGACAGAGACGTCACGGGGGTGCTGCACCAGTGGGACCTCTGGAAGCCACCCTCTAGGGCGCCGGGAAACCTGCTCCCGTGGCCGCGTCTCCTTAGCTGCACTCTGCTGAAGCCACCAGGTGAGATGAATGGGTCAGGTGGGGGCCGCTGGCCACCCAGCCCTCAGGGGTGGGGTGCTGAGGCAGCTGTGACGAGCTCCTGGTGACCCCTGGGGTTGGCACAAAGCTGGCGCCTCTTTTACCGTCAGCATCTTCCATTTGAAAAGCCGGCTGGCTTGCTTCCTGCGCTGACTACGGAATCCCAAAGGGCTGCGACCTGTTTCGTCCACCGTGAACCGTTATCTGCTCTGCCCAGCATCACATCGAATACACACAGCAGCGTTTCATCTAAAACAGAAACGCTACAGCCAAGAACAGAATCCCCCATCTTGGTTTTGTTTCATTAGAAGCTGGGATAGTGGCCATTTCCACCCCCCGGTGGCACTGGATTGATGGGCAGAGAAGGTGGCTGCTATGCCTGCTGGGTGACTTATCCCAGTTATGTTTCTGGGACATCAGGGGGTAAGAAGGACTGTCTGGAGCCCAGAGGGTTTGCTGGGAACTGCTGGCACCACTCTCAGCACCGGTCAGTAAGGACCAAACTCATTACCTCAATAAAGTCAGGGTGACTGAGACTGAGGACCCACGGGAGAGGAGTTTGGGGCACCCCACCATGTGCAAAAGCGATTCTGCAGTGTTGGAGGGGGGCAGACGGGAAATCTGAGGTGCCCTGACTATCTTGACAGAAGGGACCAGAACGGCTTTGTTTTTCCATGGCTTTTTTTTCTCCCTTTCTGGTCCCCTATTATCTCAGATGGTTGGTGACTGCTGGTTTGGGTTTGGGGCCTGCGACTCTGAATTAACCTTCCTCACAAGGATTTGGGGACTGGGTGGATTGTCGCCCATGTTGGGGCCACAAGGTTTGTCTTTATCCGTGACAGCGAGGGCTCTTCAGGGTCTTGGCGGTGGGTCCCTCTCTGACATTCTGTCCCCTGCCCTTTGACACCATGCTTTCTGGTGGCTCTGCTCCTGCGCTCGTAACCACCCTCCATTTGCTGTTGCCACGAGGGCCATTTAATCACCACCATCGTTATCCCCATCATCACACTCACACAGCGGTTGCTCCCTGTCCACACGACAGAATTATCCCGGAAATGGCATTAGCAGGAGGACACAGCACGCCCTGCAGTCTGCCCTTTGTGTTGGATGAAATGTGACCACAGCCACAACCTCAGCGCTTAGGCAGACACAGTCACCTGAGGGCCACTCGGAAAATCCACACATGCTTTTGCTTTTCACTCAAATGTTTGGGAATGATGTTTTCAGTTCCCATAATCATGATTTTGAATCTAAGAAAGTGAAATTCTTTAGTATTGTAACTAGACAGATAATCTCCATATTTCTATCTACATCTATACTCATTTTCTAAAACCTGTATCAGTCAGTATGTTGTTGGAGACGCCAGGTCAGCTCGGGCGTGAACATGAGTCAGGGAGAAAGCTGACCGGGCGTTACAGCTGGTTTCTGTCTGCGTGCGGACTATCCAATATTTGCTAATCTTGAGGGCTACAGAAATAATTCCCATTTTTTAGTCTTCTGTGTATATTTAAGGCATCATATAAATATAATAGACTATTTAAGATTTCTTTTAAATTATAAGCTTTAATTTTTGCACATTTCATTACCATTTTAAATGCTACTAGCATAACCTGGGTTAACTCAGCACTGACCTCTGAGCTGTTAAGTTAGCATGACACTGAGAGCCCCTCAGTCAGCTAACACCAATCCAGTCAATCCAGACACCAGTACTAACTGTCCTGTAATAGGTCACCGGATTAAACCTTTCACCCCCAGAGGCCAGAGCCTCAGGACCTGCCTCTGGGGTCTGGGATCCCGTCCCGGTCCCCCCACCCCTCCAAGGCAAGGCCCTTGGTTAACCCCTCCCTTTCCTTGTCTCCCTCACGTGTCATCCTGCTGACGACCTGTCCTTGGGACCATGCCTTTCACCCAGTTACCCTGCCACATCCACAGGGGGGCTATCGGCCCCTCTGCCCTCAGTGCCACACTTACTCTCTTCACCTGACAGTTTTCAGGCCTTCTTGGTGATGCCACCTCAAACATCTCAGCTCTTTTCTCTCCCTCAGCGTGTCCCCACCTGCAGAGGTGGGGGGGCCCTGGGACTGGGTCCTCCCAGCCTGGAGCAGTGGGGACCAACCAGGGTGGAGCTCTCAGGATTGAGAACAGTGAACCCAGTGGGTCCAGGTTGTAGGCCTTTCTTTACCAAGGGTTGTGACAAGCGTCTTGGCTTTGATGTGCTAGGTGTTCATTTTCTTACTAGATGATTATTCTGTCTATTGTTAATTTCGCTGTTAATTTTCCTGTTGCTTCGTGGGATGATCTGCTTCCAACAATCCATCAACAGCAGTGAGAGAAAATGGTTCATTTGTCTTTTTTCTCCAAATATGTAACTTTTGCTTTGTATACATTTTCCCCATAAGGTATGTAAAGTGTGAACCAGATTAGAGCCTCCTAATTAATCATAAAAAGCTGTTGAGATAATGACGTATGCCTTTGCTGGGGAGGCCTGGTGTGGCCAAGTGCAAACCACTGAGCTGGCTGAACAGGCTGTGACAGGGCAGGTGGGGCTGGCCTAGAGGGCAGCAGGGTGACGGAGGAACAGGGGCAGCAGGGTGGGGGCCCCGGGAGGAGAGGGGCTTAGACAGCTGCTCAGGTGGGTGGAATCAGAACTGTTTAAACAGAATTTTTTAAACAGAATTTAAAGGTTTTCATCATGTGGTATATCCCCCATCTGCCTTCACTTTCTATTTTCTAAGAAACAGTCTTTAAAAATTGTATTGAACATAAAAATGTTTTTGTGATTATCAAAATAATCCGTGCTCATTGTAGGAAAGTGGGAGGTAGATGGACCCTCCCCTAGGCATGGGGTCAGCCATGTCCTCCGCTCATCCCAGTACAGGTGTGTGGCGGGCGGCATTTTCCAAAAGGGACCATAGACCATACACACACACACACACACACACACACACACACACACACACACACACACACACATGTGCTCGCCTTACCATGTGCCTGACACTCCTGACACCAGGGCTGGGGTCTGCGTTCCCCCCTCTTGAATCTGGGTGGGGGTCTGGGACAGGCTCCCACAGTAGACTGTGAAGGAAGTGATGCTGTGTGACTCGCCAGGCCAGGACCTACGGCTGGTCCACCTCTCCGGGCTCCTCCTCCCTTGGGCCCCTCCCTTGGGGCGCACTGTGTGGTGGGGAAGCTCAGGCCACCTGGAAACACCTGCCTTGGGTGTTTGAGGTGACAAGCGGCATCAACACCAGACATGTAGCTCCCAGCCTTCACAAGACAGTCACCCCCAAGCCTGCCTGGACTGCAGAGACACAAGCAGGACAAAGCGTGTTGGGGGACGCTCATGGACCTGCTGGGGCACAGGTTCTTGGGAAGAAAAGCAAGCCCTGTGCTCTCTGGGGAGCGCCTCCTGTAGGTTGTATGGTCAGCCACGGGTGGGGGTGGGTGCTAAGGCTGCACCTTCACCTCCATGGTGGGGCAGCCTTTCCCACACGCCCATGGGCCTCAAGGTCATTGCATCAAACCATTCCCTGGACAGTAGTTAAATCAGCGCTGTCGATGTTTGCCCCACTTTCTCCCCAGTTCCTCCAAACTCCACCATTCCCCCTTGTTCTTTAGAAGCATGAACAACTTCTCTCATGTTGCAGCCAAATCTTACAGGTCACCAGCCGTCCTCTCAGCAGTTGAGCATCTGGCCTCTGATCCGTTACACGTAAGTTCACTGCATATTTAATTTGGGGAGCAGTCATGCAAATACATCCACACTCCATCCCAGCTCTGCCTTCCGTTCCCCAGAATCAGGTCCCGGTGGTTGGGATGTCAACCAAGAAAGCGGATGGGTGACTTTAAATTGATTGATGTCCTTGGACGGGCACCGCCAGCTGGCAAGTGCATGTCCACCCCTGCTGTGGCAAAGCCCCACCTGTGGCCTGGCGGGAGCCATGCTGCCAGTGAGCTGAGGGCCCCCACCTACCTGCCTCCCTGCTGACTGAGCACACAGGCACCAGGCTTTTCAGATGCAAGCTGTGTAGGGGGGATGTACATGGTGGGGTGTACTGTCTGAGACCATCCTGAAGTGATAACTTACTTCCAGCCCAGTCACCTCATGCAAATGCTCACAACCCATGGCGACCGCAGTTTGCAAAACAGGTGAGAACAGCTGCTCCCGGCTCTGTGCACGCCTCCCCTGCACAAGGGCGTTTGTAATCAGAGGACTTGGGCAAGTCCTTCCCTTCTGAGCCCAGCAGGGCATTTGGTTCTGGGCCACCCACGGGGTGTGTAGGGATGGTGCTCTCCGCTGGATAAAGCCCTACCTCCCTCCTTCCAAGTCATCAGGAAGCCGCCCACCCAGGGCTGGGAGGCCAAGCCCACATGCTCCCTCCCATGGACCCCCAGCGGCTGCTCTGAAAAGAAAGGGCAGCTTTCAGAAAGGGCCCAAATTATCATGAGTGTGCGGTGGGTCGGGGAGAGGGTTTTGGGTCACATGGGTGTGCCTGTGTAATCAGGTTGGCCCTAAACCAGAGGGACATGACTTTCCCATTTTGCAGTGGCCCTGACGGCCCTGGCTTTATCCCCAGGCTGGCACAATCTGGGAATCATGCTGCCCCAAGAAGGGCAGAGGGTGTCATTTGCAGAGGTCAGCCCCCAGTAGGTACCACTCTCCCAACGGACCCACCGGCTCCCTGGCCAGGTTGCAGCCGCTGCTCCTGGAGGATCTTTGAGGGGCCACCAGTCCTCACTCTCAGCACTCAGGGGTGCCCTGCTCCCCTCCCAGCAGGTAAAGCCTCGTGCCAGCAGTGCCCACACAGTCAGGCCTTCAGCCAGCTGGGTGCTCCTTCTGTACCGGCCAGTCCTCCCCCACCTGTCCCATCCCACTGCTGGGCAACCTTCAGGGGACTCTGGGGACACACCCAGGTCAGTAGCCCTCCTTGACCACCTGGTGGGGAGGTCCCAGGCCACAGGCTCCAGCAGGCCACCCGGGCAGAATCAGGCCCACCTGGGGACATGCAATCGGGGTTCAGGGTTCTGTGGGGACGTTTGCTGGTTTTGAATTGTTGGTGGAGCTGGGGTAGGAAGGAACGGAGAATAAGGAGAGAGAAGCCTACCGTGAGAGTCCTCATTTTCAGAAATTCACTGAGTTCTGAGCTGACAGGAACAGCTCCCATGACCCTCCAGCTCCCTGGTGGTCAGCAGCTCTGTGTGCCCCTTATCTGCTCTCCTCAGGGACCCGGGGTGCCAGGCAGGGTCTGGGATCACACGCTCTGTGTGTCCAGCCCCCAGTGGTGGCGTTTCCGGAACTGAATTAATGCTGAGCCAGCCCTGATGTGTGTTTATATGCACACGTTTGTGTGGTGTGTACATGTGAGCATCTGTATGTGTACATGTGTGTGTGTGTGTGTGTGCACACGCGCCTGTGACCAGCCCATGGTTGTGCCTGGTGCACGAGTGGCTCTGAAATATCCCCCTCTCTATACCTTGTCACCCCCTCATCCCTACTCCGCGGCCCTTCCCTTGGGGCTGTTGTAGGGTAAGCTGGGGGGGCCTCATCTCTGGGTTTCCACATGCCCCTCCCTGGACATATATGTCCTGTGAGCTCTCTTCTGCGAGTTGCCCTCCTGTGAGCCCGTCTTGGCCCCAAGTGGACCGTCCTTTGGGAGACCACCTGTCCCTCGGGTAGACAGAAGTCAGGGGCATGAAAACAAACAGGGTTCTTGTGCCCAGGACAGGACAAATTACTCCGTACTTTCAGAAAGGGCATGGTGCTGGCCTCAGGGTCCAGGGTGCAGGTACTGGAGTCACCTCCACATCCATCTGAGATGGACGTCTGATCCTAGTCCCCTAATTCTGCCTGTGAAGACGGGAAAGCGGGCCTCCCCGCTGCCTGCTCCTTAGCACAGACCGCCTTCTGGCAAAGTGCGCTGGGGAATCACCATTTTTACCTCCCTTCCAACTTCCCCCACCTCTGCCACACGCACATGTGACACCTGAGTCGGAATCTACCTTGTTCTTTGCAGCTCAGACTGAGGTTGAGACGCTCTCTGGAGCCATGTGCCTTTGCGCGCTCCCGTTCTCACCCTCTCACACTTTATGCATTGCACCGCCCTGGAGGATGGCAGAGAGGGCCCTGCTCTGGGCACGGGCTCCAGCTGCAGAAATCAGCACCCCGCGCCAAGTGGCCGTCTCCCTGGGGCGTGAGAAGCTGGTGCTTTGCGAGTCCCACTGGCTTCTGGCAGAGCGGGGCTCCCTGCAGGACGGTGGTGACAGGGGCGCTCAGGGCGCTGCGTGCTGACAGCTGCCCAGGGTCGGAGGGAGCAGCACGGTGGGTCCTGTTCACTGCCACTAAATTCTGGGGAAGTCACTGGACCAGGTCATAAAAAAGGCCCACGAAACACTCAGGGTTTTTAGGTTTTATTTAGGATATAAAAGTAATATTTATTACCGTCCTACACATAATAAATATTCCTGCCCCAGGCATCATCACTTGTAACTTACATCATACTTTAGAAACGGAACGGCCCACAAAGGCCCCAGTGGTTCAGCTGTGTCCACATGCCCAGCGTCTTGGAAGCACGAGGTGTCGCCTGCTGCTTGGTGGCCTCGGTGTGGCAGCTGGCCGTGAATTCTTCCTCCTGCTGACTCATTAGACCCGCCCTCCCACAGCCGGCCGAACTCTGGTGGCCCAGAGGTCAGGACAGCCAAGTCTGGGTTACCGACCTGGGGACTCCCTGTCCAGAGGCGGTCACTACTGCTGAATGCCCTGCCAACGCCCCTTGTCACAAGCTGTGGGCAGCAGAGCGACCAGGTCACGTGTGGCAGTCGGTCCCAGCAGATACGGGGTCCCCACCAAGGGCCAGAGCTCGGTTTGTTTCAGGGGTGGACGTGAGAGACACAGCCCTGCTCTCCAGGAGCTCCCAGTGGACAGAAGGCAGAAGTGACAAAGTGGAGTGACGCCTAAGGTGACAATGGCGGCTCCCTGTCTTCACCGTGGACTGTCTGTCAGGCATTTCTCTGCCTGCTTCAAGCTGCTGGCTCCTGTAAGCCTCAGAGGGACCCACAGGGCAGCCAAGGTTATTGCCCCATTTTATAGACCAGGGGTCGGCAAACTGCTGCTCGCGAGCCACATGTGGCTCCCTCTCAAAAGTCTGCCGACCCCTGGAAGAGCCAGTCCTGCCCCTCACAACAATTTAAAAATTATTCGAGAGCCACAAATATATTTTTATATAATCACCATTATGTGAATAATATCCTTTAAAGATGTTATAAATGAAACTATGATAGTTTTGTTTTCATTTTCAATTTTACTTCAGAGCCTGTGGCTTGTGAGCCGCAGTTTGCTGACCCCTGGCGGCCCTTCCGTCTCAAAAGTTTGCCGACCCCTGGTCTAGACAAACCGAGTCAAAGAGAAGCAGCGAGTGCTCGGGCTGGGACTGGAGCCGAGGCCGGCAGGCTTGAGGACCTGGTGCCTCCGCCCTGCTCAGCAGGACCCCCACGGCAGTGATGCCGGGAGCTGAGATCCAGGACAGCCGCGGACCCCAGGGCTCCCCCACACCCCTCGTCTCCTGCAGAGCACACGAGACCCCCAGGGTCTTATGTTTCGGGGGACTCAGGCAGCAGCGGTCACTGGCCCAGGGCCACACGTGACCTCCAAGGCTGGACGGTGCTCAGGGTTGTTTAAAATAGAGCCCGTGGGGTTGGAGAGCCTCGGCCGGGCTTTAGGTTGAAGCTCAGACTCTGTCACCAGCGGTTCCCCTGGTGTGGGGGTTGTGGGGAGGGGCGGTGTGAGCCAGCAGTAGCTCAGGCGATGCCTGTTCACCTCCCACAGGGAGCCCTGGTTGCAGCTGCTCCAGGCCTGGCCGGTTCCTGGGCCTGTGGAGGCAGAGACCAGGTCAGGAAGACGGCAGGTGTGGGGCCGGGAGAGCCCCCCGCCAGCCAAAGCCGGAGCAGGCCAGCCTTGCACCCTGACTGCCCTGCAGAGGTATTATAATAATCCCATTTTCTTATTAGTCAGGCTGAGATGGGAGAGAAAATATACAACCTGATTATGTGCCATATAATATATTAAGCCAGGAAGGCCTTAAAATTAAAACATTTAAAAAGAGCTATCTGGGGAGGTAGTTAAAATCCATTTAAGTCCTTATCAAATAATGAAAATATCTTCCAAAAAAAAAATCAGCCTTTTAGCTATTTGTTCACTTCCACAATCATTTGTGATTTTCACATAAGTCTAAAGACAAATTTCTATGAAAATATTTAGGGTTTAAAAGCTGCTCTTGGCCACAAGCTGAGGAAATAGGCCAGAAGCAGGGTGGGCCCCTTAAAGGTCCCTGACCAGGCTGGGAGGTAGGCGGGGGGGGGTCCTTGTCACAGACCTGCTGGCCCTCTCTTCAGCTTCTCCACCACCTGGGCCAGGTACCTGCTCTGTTCTATGACAACAGCTCACCTGAGTTGTCTGGGTTGAAGGCACGGCAGGTCCCCAGGGTCCTGCCAGTCCCATCCCCCCCCCCACTTCCCTTCCGCCCTGCAGGCCCAGCCCCTGGGGGTCAGCCCCCTGTAATAACTCCCTTCCCGATCAGTACGGCAGGGCTGCCTCTGGGCTGACCCTTGACCCACACACCTGCCCCAGGTGCCAGCTTTCCTAGCGTCAGAGGGGACAGAACTAGTTTCCTTTGCTCAGCAAGCTCAGTGCCTGGCCCACCCCATGACTGGTCATTTCTGGTGTCAACCTGTGTCCCTCCCCAGCCATGCAGGCAGCTGGTTGGTCCCTTTTAGTGCTTCCCAGGCCCAGGATGGAGCAGAGGCTGGACGCCATCTGATGCCACCACATCCAGCCACTCCCTGCAGCTCAGAAGGAGCCCTTGGTCCATCTCAGCCTCCCAGCCCCACATCCAGGCTGCCACCCCTCCCTCCGTCTCTTAGGCCACACACTCCCTCTCCTGATTGGGTTTTGTTTTGTCTGCACTCTGGCTCTGCAGAAGAAGCCCAGATAGGAAGAGTGACAGTCAGGATAGAATTGGGGTGTAGCGGGGTCCCCACAACTGCCCCTCCTCCCAGCCCTACCTCTGCACCCGGAGGTCCACGTGTGGAGGCCATTGGAAAGTGCCCAGGGGCTCGCTCTGGTGGCCTGGCCGATGGGGACGTCCTAGTGGGTGCGATGCAGTGGCAGCTGTTTCCTGGCCACCTTGGGGCATCACTGGGGAGTCTGCTGAATGGGGGGCCCCAGAGGCCTCCTTACCTTTGTGCACATGTCACACATGAAACAGCCTTCTCAGCAGTCCTGGCACCAAACAGACAGAGGGTGTTTGGGGGCAAAACGAGAGAGCGGTGAGGTGACGCCCCGACCGGCCCTGGTGACGGGGAGGTCAGAGAGGGAACCCACATGCTCACCCCCTGCCTGGCAGGCAGTAAGGGGCGCGGCTGGTGGGGAGACAAGTCCAGAGCCGAGCATCTGGGAGGGGCTCAGGGCTGGCGCAGCATCGGAGGTGAACTGTCTGTCAGCCTGACAGGCGGGAAAGGCGACTGAGGCTCCGCCTTTGCCCTCTGGCTTCTGAACAGCTTCCTGTACTCCAACGTGGTGGACCCGGGGGCATTCGGCCTTAAAAGGTTTCTGTGATGGAATTTTTCAGACTATAGAAGAGTGGAGAGAGTAACAACCCCCAGGCATCCAAGCTGCACATCAGGAGCCCCCAGACCCTACAGCTGGGTCCGTTGGGGTCTCCCCACCCCTGCAGTCCCAGACTCCAGACCCTACACATATGGGCACTGGGGGTTGGCTGTTAACAGTGGAGCCCCCCCAGCCGAACTGGCACCCTGAGTCTGAGAGTGGGGAAAGCACCCACCCCTGTGGATGTGACTGGAGAGAAAGGTCCCTCTGGGGGCACCCTGCACACGCCGCAGGCCACAGTCTGGCCTCGGGGCTTCTCCGGGTGCTGGCTGGGTGCTGCGGGTGCCAGAGCCAGGTTTCATCTCTGTTCAGAGAAGTCAGGGCTCTGGTTAACTTTCTGAAAAGCGATGCCACGTGCTCAGTTTGCATCCTGTCAAAAGCTGACCTCCTGTGGGTCAGCTGAGACCCCAGACACTCGGTGAGTTGGGTTCTTTGTTTTCGGTTTATTCGCATTTATTGTTTAGGTCACCATTGTGTAGTGTACACCCGTCTCCATGGAGATGAAATTTGGGTGTGGACCCACAACCTAATTCACACCTGGAAACACTGCTCATCCACGTGAGTCCAGTCCACACAGATACAGCTGGGTCCCGGTCTTCCCTGGACCCCACTGCTCAAGGTCAGCCAGCCTCCTGCTGGGTTTAGGATCAGCTGCTCTGAGTATAAATGTGTGATGAAGGACCAATGATGAGCTTAGGACATTTGCAACTTGGGAAACGCTTCTTGGTAGCCTCAGCAGAGTGGTACAAGGTATTGACGGACGCACAGACTTAGTTTCTGCACGAGGAGTGCAGTGAGAAGTTTGACTCAGACCAGCGTTAGTGAGGCGTGACTCGCTGGGGTTTGGGTGGACCGCGGAGGCGAATTCTTCCTCTGCCAGACGTGCTGGCTGCGCCCCTAATGAGAAGGCCCTTCCAGGAGGCCTGCACCTGAGGGGCGGGGGCTCCAGCTGGCTCTCGAGGTCACCGCGGGTCCCCATGTGCCAGCGCCGAGGTCAGGCCTGGTTCGCTGCTGTTGGGTTGGAGGGAGAGCACTGTGATGGGTGTCCAGCTCCGGCCTCTGGAGTCAGGCGCCATCGTGGTTGGTGGAGATGCAAGCACTTACTCTGCCTGTGACAGGTCTTTCGGAAGAAACTGCTCAGGGAAGTGTCACCATCAGGTCAGGCTGGGCTGTGGAAGTCAGGAGGAGAGAGCTGGGGACTCACTCAAGAAGGAGGAAGCTGTGGGAGTGGACTGAACGTGGCGGGGTCACATCGTGAATGTGCAGGCCCCGCCCCCATGCAGAGCGCGCTGAGGGGACAGCCACCTGGAGCCTTCTGTGTCTCAGGGCTCTTTCCTTCTGTGTCCTAAACAGCTCAGTGCCAGTCCTCAGGGGCCCCAGAGTCCCTTTGGCTTTGCAGGGTGTGCATTCACTCGACAAGGGACCCCGCCCATCCACACTGGCTAGAAAATGCAAGTGTTAGATAATGTTGGGCCAAGAAATTATTAAATGAAATAATCTCCTTTTGAAATATTAATTTGATTTTCCTATAAAAATGTTTGGTAATGAGCACATACACATCTTGCATCACGTAGCTAGTGTACAAGTGGAATCACAGTGTGTGGATTCGTGCTGAACAATATTACGACCATATTTCTAGGAGAATGCGGCTTGGGGGTGGGGGGATGTGTCTGGGGACTGTCTGGGCATTGACGACAAACCACGCAGCCGGGGACGGAAGCGCTTGCTGAAGGCAGCAGCCCTGGGTGTGGGTGTCCCAGGCTCACGTGCCACTCCCCCTTTGCTGGGCTTGGAATCGGCCATTTCTCCAAGGGACCCCGACTCCTTTTAATGCACAGATATAGGATTACATACACATACACACATAATCTACACACGCACGCGTACGACTACATTAGAGAACTGTGGGGTTTGATGGTTCATTAATTAAAATCTTTTTATTCATCCTGATACCACCATTCACAGCCAGCACCATGGTTTCTGTCACACCTCCTGCCTTTCTGTATTTTGTGTCCCTTCTCCCACAGTGACAGCCCTCCTCCCAATGTCATCTACGCAGACCTTTGCTCTCTCCTATGATGCACACAAAATCACTTCACAATTACTGTGTCCTTACCACTGTCAACAAGAAACCTAATTAAAATTTAAAACTTCTAAACTGCTGCCCTCTATGTCCCACTCAGAGGGACATAAAAGTGCTGCCTGGAAGGAACTTGAATTGCTTGTGGGTGTGGCTACACACTCGCTTTGCACTTGGTTCCGTGGAGTTCTGTTCCAATTCACTGACGTGGCTTTTTCTGTTTGTTTTTCTCATGCTTTCTTTATTTTGATTTTTGAATATGTCAAATATTTACATGTCTCAAAATGAAAAGCACAAAACGGTGACTGTGAGGACCCCTCTGTCACGCCTGCACCCTCCACGTCCCACGCTGCCTCCTTCCCCTGTTCCTCTCGGAAACACCGGCCATGGGGGGCTCTGCACGCTGTTTTCATATCACTTTTCCACCTAAAATAAAACAGGCCGTCCCCCAGGCCCCTCATAGTGTCTGCAGCCTCCTGGCCCCACAGCATCAGGAAGGGACTGTGGCCCCCGTGACTGTCCCACCCTGGGACACTGCCAGCATTGCTCATGTGAGCACTGCCGTGGTGAATAAACTGGTGCAAACGTCACTTGGTATCCAGGGTGTTTGTCTTTGAGGGGCATCTCTGAAAGCGTGCCACCAGGCCCAAAGTGTGTGCTCATCCCATTCTCTTCAATGTTCAGTTCCCCTCCATGGGCGGAGGCACTCCGTACGCCCACCAGCAGAGTGTGTGTGTGTGGGGGGGGCGTGGGGGTGTGGGGGGGGGTCTGCCCACCATCTTGCCCGAGCTTATGAATGTGAGTTACTCTGACAGGTGAGAAATGGGAGAAATGGGGTCAACATGTAGTTTTCATGTGTTATTCTCCTTATGAGTGAAGTTGTAAATATTTTCTCGCAGTTTGCTATTTATCTTGAATTCGTTTATAGTGATTTGTACCGTGCAGTTTAAGAAGTATGTCATTGTGCTTATCAATCTCCCATTTTATTGCTTCTAAATGTGAGTTCTAGATAGAAAAGCTTTTCTCACCTCCGGGTTAAAGTCGCCCCTGCTTTCTCTAACATTTGCACATTTCCATTTTTACCTCCAGACCCATTTGAAATGTGTTATGATGAATGCTATGGGGGACGGCCCAATTTTCCAAATGGCTGCCACGTTCCCAATACCACTAAACATTTAATATTTTCCCTAGAGATCTGAGAGAAGCTCTCTTTAATACACGCTCACTTTCCACATGTAATTGGGTTTACTTATGGATTTCTATTTTCTTCTACTGGTCTGTTGATTCACGTCCCAACATTACACTGTGTTAATCACAGAGGGTTTATTCCATTTTTAATATCTAATAAGTCTCCCTTCATTGCCCTTCTTTTAAAAATTTTTGGATATTTTGCAGCAGTTTCCATATGAGATTTAAAATCCATTTGTTTGGTCTCCGGGAAAAAGAAACTTATTAGCCTTTTTATTGTTATCACAGGAAATGTGTACATTAACCTGAGGAAATTGGCATCTTTACAATTTTTAGTAGTCCCACCAAGAACAGGCAGTGTCTCTCCATCAGGTAAGTCTGATTTTATTTTCTAAAGGGGTATTTAAAGTTTTCCTCATATGCATGCACAGTTTTGTTTCGTTTCTTTTAGGTATTTTTTTTTCTTGCTCTTTAAATGGTGTTTTCTTATTCACTGTCTCTTCTGTTTGGTCATTATTTGTATAAAGGTTGTTTATTATTCTGTTCGTTTTATATCCTGATACTTACTGAATTCTTTAATTTGTTTGGCTTTTGTATATGATGGTCTCATTATAGCATCATAACTTTGGTTTTACCTGACTCTCTTGGGGAATCTTACGCATCAGAGCAAACAGAAGGCGTTCTTCCTGTCCCACGAGCACCCTCTCCTGCCTGGCCTGTTGGCCGAGACCTCCAGCGCGATGTCCAGCATGCGTGCGGACGGTGGGCACCCCATCTTACCAGGTTTTCCGATTAGGTACCAGCTCAGCTTTGGACTAAGGAATATTGTATCGTGGCAAAGGTATTCCCTTGATTGTTTTTGTTAATTGAGTACTTTTGCTGTTGCTGTTTCAGTCAGGAATGTACCTTGGGGTTTGCAGACGTCACAGATAATGCATTAAGGTTGGTCAGGCCTGTCCAGAGACTGACCCTCTCAAAGTGCCACGTCCGTGGGAACCACTGATGGGGTGGGGCTAGGTCCTTCTCAAAGCTGTTATTCATGTCCGGATGTGGTGCAGCTGCTGTCTTCCAATGGCAAGCTCGTCTTCCTCTTTGAGGGTGGTCACGTGGCTTAGGAAGTGGCCCAGAGGCCCTCGGCCACACCTCCCAGCCTGGGCCTGCTGTTCTGGGGCTGGGAGCTCGGGGCAGCTTTGAGCATGCTCCACTCTATGCCTGCCCATTACCCCCCGCCACTAAGAACCCCGAGTGACACGGCTTCCTTGGGGCAAGTGTTCAGGCTGCTGGAGGCATTTGGGATCGGCTGTGAAAGGGGCAGCAGCCCCAGGGCGGCCACCGGCCAGGCACTCCCTCCAGGGAGTCTCAGGGTTGGTTCTGAGGCTCTAGAGAGATTTAGAGCTAGAATTCCGGATGCTGGGGACCACTCTGTTCTAACTGACCCCACAAAGCCTACTGGCAGCCCCAACATCCTTCTACTGGGTGTCATCAGGGACTGCAACCTCCCACCACCAGGGCGCCCCTTCCCTTGCAGAGGCTGCTGGGGAGCCACCCCCACCACCGTGGAGCCACACCCACCACTGGGGAGCCACGCCCACCATTGGGGAGCCACACCCACCATTGGGGAGCCACGCCCACCAGCACCAGATGTGTCTTTGGTGAATGTGGGGAGCACGGAGGCTGCTGGGCGGTCGTGGGGCTCTGCTCAGAGCTGTGGGCTTCTGCATCAGTAACTGCTGTGCAGTAACAACGCCCCACCTCCCTCCTGGAGAACCCTGCAAGATGACGGACCTGAATGGTGTAAGGACATCTGCTTCTAGTTCACTCGTCAAGTTTTTGCCAAATTTGTGTCATATGCCAGGAATTGGGGTTTACAAGCCAAACCAGAGTCACAGTTCTTGCCTCACGTTGTTGAAAGTTGATCTTGTTTTCTTTTTCGTTGTTGACACATCAGGACAGAGAATCGCTCTTTCTTATTTCTGTATTTCTCTCATGATATTTCCATTTAAAATTCTCAACAAAACTTTTTCTTTGAATTATCACTGGTCAACCCTGAATTTTCCTATCGTGAACTAAATTAAGGACATACGCAGAACGCAGAATCTCTTTTCTTAATTAAAAAAATAATAACAGGCTTTTTCCCCCTGTGCTTTTCATAGCATAGGTTTACCATGCTAGTGTTATTACTAGAAGAAAGTATACAGGTGACATGTACATGTCACTGTTGACTTCTTAAAGGCGTGTCTCCGAGTTTCTGGATGAAAATGTACATGATGAGATTGCTTGGAGGTTATTGCCTTCCTCCTCTGTTTATATTCCCTCTTGTTACTTTCTGTATCTGAAATGCCTTTTTTCCAGCTTTGTATCCTTATCTGGGCTTCAGAAAGGGGCAAGAATGATGGGATAAGTGAGTTCAAAGTGAGGGGGAGTATTTTGAGGGGGATTAATGGCAATGTGCTTCTTACTGTAATAAATTTGTCTTAATTTAAACATTCACTGTATTTTTTTATCATACCTCATACTATCTATGCCCAGGAGACAGTCACAGTAGACATCAAAGCCTTCTTTGCAAAGGTGCTCATCACAATATTATCCAACATAGTGGAAAAATTCAAAAGCCTTATGCCCAACAACAGGAAAATAATTAAATGGTGCTGTATCATATAATAGGTAATTACAGAACCACTAAAAGACTTTTCGAAAATTGTCAACAACTTATAAAACATTTTACTACACATTATTAAGTGAAAAATGTAAGATTGCACATGCAATATAAGCTCAATTATGTAAATATATGTGCATAACACTAGAATAAAATGCAAATGGCCTGTCAGTGCTCACCCCTGGGTTATGGCATTTAGGTCTTTAAAATACGTTTCTTCTTTATAATGTCTTATGAGAATGTATTGCTTTCCAAAAATAATAGCAATGACTAAGGAAACCGATAGGAGTCCTTTCCATAAAGAGCTGGATCGGGCCCTACAAGCTGAGTTGGCATGCGAGGTTCAGAACCCCAAATTACCTTGTAGATCACCTCACCTTCTCTAGGACCTTTTTCAGCCTCCTGCAGAAATCAAATAGTTCTGTCCTGCTCTCTACTGACTAAAGGAGCATCTCAGCATGCATCATTACACATTTATAGATCTTAATTTTCCAGTCCATTTTGTTTTCTTTATTTTTAAAAATAGTTTTATTAAAAATATAGCTAACGGGCCGGCCGAGTGGCGTGATGGTTAAGAACTGGCTTGGGATGCCAAAGGACCCCGATTCGGATCCCACATATGAGGGCCAGTGACACTGCCCTCTACAGCTAAGATGCTGAACAACAGCTCAACCTGGAGCTGGGCTGCCGTGAG
>NW_017731435.1:1498436-1501239 GCF_001890085.2 Hipposideros armiger
AACCGGGGCCCTCTGGTGTCCCAAGCCAGCTCTTAACCAACGCGCCACTCGGCCGGCCCCAATTTGTACTTCTTAATCCCTTCTCCTTTTTCACCAACCCCAACCCCCCCACCCATCTGGCAACCATCAAAATGTTCTTTGTTTCTATGAGTTTATTTATGTTTTCTTTGTTTATTTTGTTCTTTAGATTCTACATATATGTGAAATCACATTACATCTGTCTTTCTCTGTCTGACACTCCACTCATCACAATACCCTCCAGGTCCATCCATGCTGCTGCAGACGGCAAGAACCCATTCCCTTCCCTGGCCGAGCAATATTCCACTGTATATATGTACCACCTCCTCTTTATCCATTCTTCCATCGACAGACACCCAGGCTGCCTCCACATCTTGGCCATTGTAAACAATGCTGCAATGAACATATGGATGCACACGTCCCTTTGAAGTAACATTTGGGTTTCTTCAGATAAATACCCTGAAGTGGGATTCCTGGGTCCTTCATTGTCTCTTGTTATAGCTTTTGTTTTAAAGTCTATTTTGTCTGGTATAACTATTGCTATGCCAGCTGTTTTTGTTTCCGTTTTAATGAAATATATTTTTCCATCCCTTTACTTTCAGTCTGTGTGTGTCTTTCAACCTGAAGTGATTCTGTTGTAGGCAGCATACGTAAGGGTCTTGTTTTCTTATCCATTCAGCCCTCCTGTGTCTTTTTTTTTTTAAGATTTTATTGGGGAATTGGGGGAAGGGAACAGCATTGGGGAATCGGGGAAGGGGAACAGACAAGTTGCTGTCCTTTCAGCAAAAGTCTCAGAGTACACCCAGGCCAGTCGCTGCCCACCAGGGGCCTACAGACCCTCGTAGTTTTCCTAGAAAGAGCTCAATGAGAGAGGGGCTGGCTGCTCACTGAGAAAGTGCCTCAGGTGTTGCAAGAGTTGGGTCCCACTGAGTCAGCAGAGCGGAGCAGCAGGGGAGCTCACCAGGTCAATCAGAGTCAGGTTTGGCCGTAAGCGTAGGGGGCGGGCTCAACACAGGAAAGATGGCGCCCGGCTGCCGGCTGCCTGGGAGGAGGACCTCACATAGGGGAACACCAACTGTCCTGCAGGCCTTGCGTGGAAGCCACGCACCTCAGTCTGCTCCCCGTATGCCTCAGACACACCCTGAGTCACTATTCCTCTGCTAGAGTCAAGGTTCAGTGCCTGCGAGTGAGTGAGTCTGTGCACAGGCCCTTTAAGAGGACGTCTGGGTTTCCTGCCGCTTTCCACCCCACCTGGACGGTCAGAACCCCACTATTCTTCACAGCCAGATGTTGTTGGGGCTCCTCTTCCCGGCACCAGTGCTCTGGGCTGGGTGCTCTCGCTTCTCTGGGGGGAACCTCCTTCCCAGTCTCAGCTGCCACATGCAGGTGTGGGGCCAGCCGTTTGCATCTCCGCCCCACCCCCCCACCAGTCTTGGCGTGGCGTCTTTATAGTCTTAGTTATAAAACTTCTGTTCAGCCAGACTTCAGATGGTTCTCCAGGTTCATCTATAATTTAGTTGTAATTTTAATGTGTTCACGGGAGGAAGCAGGCACAGTGCTTATCTACTCCGCCATCTTGGATCTCCTCTCCTTTATTACTTTATTGTTATTCAGTTTATTTTATGTTTATGATCAAAACACAATATTAGTTTCTTTATTTTTCCTCCTTAGAAATTAAGTTTTATCTGCCAGGGGATCAGATGCAGTCATGCAGTCTTGCCAGGGAGAATTCCAGAGGGAAAGGGGGCCTCACTCCTGTCCCACCAAGGACTGTCACCCTGGCCCTCTGTTGGGCATCCACTGCCCTTCCCAGAGAGCCCAGGGGCCCTGGCACCTTAGGAGGGAGCCCATGCTTCCCTGAGGCACCGATCCCAGCATGCGTGGAGGAGGGACCCTGAGCAGAAGCTGTGGGCAGTGCCCGGAAGGAGGGGACGGACCCAGATGAGGGATTGCGAGTGGTGAGACTGCGGCCAGTGGTCCAGAAACTCAGTTTCTGCCTGTGCAAAGTGCATAGAATTGCCACAAAGATGAAGTTATGTAATAAATGGTAAAGTGTTTAGTAAGCTCGGAAATGCTGCTACCTGGTACCGATGGTGGCCTTGTGATTCCAGCAGACAGCACATCCAAGCTGCACATCTGCACCTGCGACACGCAGGGCTGGAGGCCCTGGCAGGAAACTGGGGGAGACGCCTCTTAGGCGAGGACCCTGGGTACCGGCCTCTGAAAGGGCCACCCCTTGTCACCAAACCCGATGGACCCTGCAGCAGGCCCTGTGAGAAGGCCTGGGCGTGGGGACTCAGCCGGCTATCTCTCTGGATGTGCAGAATCTGACTCCCAGGGGTCCTCCTCTGCTTCTGAACCCTTCCAGCCAGGACTCCACCTGTGCACCCCATTCTCCTCCTGTCCTGGGTGCCTAGGGACCCACCACGGTCCTCTTCTCTGTTTCAGCAGCAGAAGAGCTGATGGTCAGGATGAGGGTGCTGGGCAGCCACGGAGGCCAGGACTTTCCACAGCTGGGATTCACTCCATGGCCGGAGAGCAGGAAGTCCTGTCCTGTTTGGACTCATGAGTGGGCTCAGGGCTGCGCGTTCTCCACCATGGCTGTCCCCAACTGCCAGGGCATAAGTCGCTGCCCCCAACCCAGGTGGCACTGTTTCGGCTTGTCACAGTCTCTGTGTTTGAACTCTGTGTTTGATCTGGACAGTGGTCTCCAGCCTCCCTCCCTTTCTCCCTCCCTCCTTTCCTTCCTTCCTTCCTTCCTTCCTTCCTTCCTTCCTTCCTTCCT
>NW_017731435.1:1501349-1564612 GCF_001890085.2 Hipposideros armiger
CTCCCTCCCTTCCTTCCTTCCTTCCTTCCTTCCTTCCCTCCCTCCCTCCTTCCTTCCTTTCTCTATTCAGAGAACACCTAAAGACCTTCCTGTGTGCACCTGGCCCCTCCTGCTGAGACCCTTACCTGGAGGCCCTCTGAATCCGAGGGAGAGTCTGGCATTTGACCTGCAGGATGCTGTTTGTTGTAGCGAGGATGTTGGCTGAACGCCCTGGAACGGGCAGGAGCCGGGGAAACAGGACGAGCTTTCTAAGCGAGGCTTTGTCTGATCTGGGTCTTGGGGTTCATGTAGGAGTTTTTCGGAGGACCACGAAGTAGGCCAGAGAGTTCCAGGCAGAGGAAGCTGCATGGGCGGGGACATGGACTGTCCCAGGGAGTGCCACGTGTGGGAGCACAGAGCTCAGGAGAGGCCACTGACACAGAAGAGGGCGCCCTGTGTGTGCTGAGGCCGGGCGGCCGGGAGGGAGGTCGGGCCTGGCAGCTGTCTGGGAAGCACCGGGTCCTGTTTCCTTTCTTCAGGAAGACGTGCACTCCCTGATGCCATCACCTTTCAGCCTAGCTCCTGTCCTGCCTACCCGCTGTTTCCTTGGAGCTGACTGTCCCCAAATCCCGGCCTGAGATGTCCTAAAGCCCCTGTAGCTCCGTCACGGGTGTCTTGGATGTGGGGCTGTCCAGGACAGGCGCAGCCTCATGGGAGATGTGATTCCTGTGTGTAGATGGGCTTCCAATGGAAGCGTCCTCAGGATCAGGGCACGCCTCTCCTGGGCCCTTCAAGAGCAAGGCCCATTGTCACTAGTGGCTGGGACATGTGGCCGTGCTGACACATGGGAGTTGGAACTTCAGTTTTCTAGGCAAAGCCCGTCTTCTGGTGCTTTAAGGTCCAGATGCTCAGGAAACGGCAGTGAGGCGTTTTCTGAACCTGAGCCCGACATGGCCTCAGCTCACCCCCAAGCACTCATAATCTACGGCCACGACAGCTGAGGCTCCGAGAGCCCAGTGATCTTGCTTAATGAGAAAGAAGATGCTTCTCGAATACTCAGAGAGGGGTAATCAGAGCCTTAGCGCTTGGGAGACCTTATTAGAGATTCACTCCCGCCTCTCACTTCACAGTTGAGGAAACCTAGGCCCTTACTCACACCCTTGAGGGAGGGACATAACTGCCCAGCGTAGACGCTTCCCAGCTTTGATATTTTATAGCTGGGTTATTTTTAAACAGAGATGAATGTCAGTGTCTCAGAGACCTGAGCACGCTCGCTAGGAAATGTGACAGGGCTGCAGGGACGAGTGACACTTTTAATCAAGAGAGCCTGGGCCTCTGTACATGAGTCTGCTCCAAACGCGAGGCTTCCCTGTCTTCTGAGGACAGCAGTGCAGTGTCACCTCTCCTTCCTTTAAGTACATAATATGTAGATGGTCTCAGATGTGCTCTGCAAGTAATTCCTTTTGGGAAACTTGATAATACAAATTGTCCAAGTCCAGAAGTTCAGTGGTTCTTCACTTATTTCTGTTTTCATCATGGATTCTGCAATTATGATAAAAGCTATAATCTACTGACTCATGTTCATAGTAATTTGCATATAATTATGCTTTATCGTATTGGAAATGAGTATTTTTAATACAGACAAATGACTACATTTTGTAGGAAATATCTTTTGGCTTTCATTTTCTCATGCAAAAGCTGATTTCCAGTTGATGTGAAATAATTGACACAAATCGTAGTTGGGACAATAACACAAAAAAGCAAACTTTAATAATGCACATAGAAAAATCATTGAGAAGGCCATGCGGCTGCAAGTGAGTTAGGAGTGAGGTGTGCTCTTGGACATGACCACCTGTCATCTTTGACATCCAATTGACGTTGACTTTCGTCTTGATGGCAGCAAGCACTGAAAATGCTGATTTTCAAAAATCTCCATTTGCAATAGACCTATAACTTCTAAAATTTAATTTGCCAGGTGAGAGTCTATTCTTGTCACGGAGCCAGAGAGCTCTCTGTGTTCAGTGTGGGTCAGATTGTCCTGTGTGCTCTCAGGTCAGTGAGGTTGTCCCTGATAAGCTCTCCCTCCCAGACACGACGCCAAGGATCAAAAGTGCAGAAACACAGTGTTAGGGTGTGTGAGCACGTTGCCCATCGCCGGAGCTCTGCAGCATTTCCCGGCATCTACACAGAGCTTTTCTGTTTTCAAATTAAGCTTTTCATTTTGAGATCATTGTAGATTCAGCGCACAGCGAGCCTGGTTCACCCAGTGGTGAGAGAGAGAGCACAGCTGTAATATCTACGCAACCCTGATATCTATGGCCGCGCAGGGCAGCTCCGCCACCTCATGGCCCTTTCACCGCCACACATGTCCTCCCATCCCTGCCTCTCCCTCACCCCTGGCCACTACGAATCTATAATTGTGTCATTTCAAGTATGGCATGTAAACGGAGTCACACAGCATGTATCCTTTGGGGGTATTTTTCACTCAGTATGGTTTTCTGGAGATTCGTACAGGTTGTGGTGTTTACAGGGGTCACTGCTGTTTGTTGCTGAGTCGTATGAGCCGTGCCCCATGATATGGACGTACGGCCGTTGACCATTCACCCACTGAAAGATATCTGAGTGGTTTCTAGCTTGGGGCCATTATGAGTAATGCTCCTATGAACATTTGGGTACAGGTTTTTGTGTGAACGTAAGTCTCCATTTCTCTGGGATAAATGTCCAAGAGTGCAATGGCTGGGGCGCGTGGTGGTCACACAGTTAGTTCTTTTCTTTTTAAGAAACTGCCAAGCAGCCTATTGTCTTACCCTGCTTTCTCCTGGCGTCCCAAGTTTCCTGTTTTATTGTTTACTTTCTGTTTAGAGAACGGCATTTATTCATTCTTTATAGTCAGTCTACTGGGAGCAGGTTCTCTTAGATTTCTGTCTCCCTCAGCCCTGAAGGGTGTTCTTGCCGGGTATAGAATTCTGGGTTGACTGTTTTTTCCTTTCAGGTTTGAAAACTAAAGAACCACTTCCTTATGGCCTCTGTGGGTTCTGATGAAAAATCCACTCTTTCCAATTATTTTTTCCCTACAGGTAAGATGTACGTTTTCTGTCACTGTTTTCTTTGCCTTTAGTTTTCGTAATTTTGACTGTGATGAGTCTTAATGTGGATTTCTTTCAATTTATCCCATTTGGGGTTTGCTCAGTTTCTTAATCCAATAGCTTTGTCTTTTGGCACATTTAGCAAGTTTCTGCCCTTATTTCTTTGAGTACTTTTTCAGCCCACCCTTCCCTTCTCCCCAGTAGGACCCTTGCCACACGTGTCACTGTCCTACAGGTCCCTGAGGCTCTGTGCATTTCTCCAGTCTATTTCCTCTCCGTTGCTCAGATTGGATAATTCTACTGTTCAGCATTCAAGTTGCACATCATTTAGCACAAGGCCATCTGAGTCTTTCTTCTGCCCCCTTCATCCTCCCTCTGACTATTTCATTTTGCTATTGTATTTTTTAGTCCCAAACTCCTTTGTTTCTTCTGTAAATCTGTTTCTGGGCTGAGACTTTCCATTTTCCCATTTGTTTCCAGTGTGTTTATAATTGAAGTACATTGATGATGACTGATTTAAAATCTGGGATGATGCTAATATCACTGTCATCTCAATCTCAAAAATCTTTTGATTTTGTGTTTTAACTCACTTTGACATCCCTGGTTCCTGCTACCACTGTGATTTTCCATTGAAACTTGGCCATGTAGTCTATTATGTTATGAGTTTATGGACATTATTTAAATCTTCTGTTTTGGCTGCATTCTGCTGCCATCACTGCAGCAGGATAAAGGGGAGATACTAACTAATTACTTGCAGGTAAGGCAGAAGTCCATTTTCCCACTTGGGCTCCATTGACACACACGAGAGGGGTCCTTGTCACAGCCTGGAGGAGGGTGGGAGTTTGGCTCTCCACTGGGCCTCCTGACACCTTCCTGGGGAGTAGGAGTCCATTGTTACCGCCAATGTGTTTTTGTGTCCCTTGTGACCTCCAGTGACAATAGAGGGGGCTGGGAGCCTCACGGTAGCCAAGTGAGGGTGGAAGTCCAGGCTCCCACCTGGCCTTGTAGCACAGGTAAGATGCTGTCCTTCACTTCCATGTCTGTGATGTATGAGGCAGAAAGGAAACCCAGGCTGCTCCCCACGGGTGGTCCCGAGATGCCTGGCCTGTCCACCTTCTTTTCACCTGCAGCATCTTGTGTCTGCAATGCCCCTAACGTCGAGGTGTTTAGCGGTACTTAGCAGGATGCAGAGGGAACATACGTCTACTTCATCTTGCTGGAAGAAGCCCCAGATTCCTTTTTAACAAGAAATGAAGAGAACGTGTCACTATTTTCCACCAGGTTTTGCCAGCAGGAGTATGAGAGGCAGACCCTTGGTTTCTGAAGCAGGACAAACCTGTCCCACAAAAGCGTTTCAGTGGCACCGAATGTGGTGACGGGGGGACCATCCGTCACAGTGTTACCTCGCCCATGTGTCAGCTAAGAAGCCGTGCATTACACCTCCCCCGTCAAATTGTTCCCAGACCAGTTCTTCCTTTTCTCCCCCAAGGCAAAATGTATGTATGAAGTTCAAGTGAGCCCTTAAGAACAGATTCTCTGAAAAGCAAAAGGATTTCAGTGGGGAAAAAGAATTTTATATTCTACTTCTATTTCTTAACAAAAACCTCTTGAAAGGCAGTTATTCGAGACTGTCTTTTCTGAATTTGATACATTCCATGGTAGTAGATGAGACATTTTCCAGATTATTGATGGTGTTTGAAAATAATCTGATATCGAATTCAGGGAACATGATGGCTTCTTTTTACACAAACGCTCCAAAGCCAGATGGGCTGCCAGACACAGGAGGCATCCCTTTTGTGTGCTGAATACTAAGATTTTTCATCTAGCCAAAGTTACTCCTGGAAAAGAAACTTTCCACCATTTCAAAGGTATGTAGATCCTTTGAAGTTTAAAAAAGAAACAGAAGCAGAAGGAGGAGACCAGGACAGGAAGCCTTCGGCTGCTCTGGCAGCAGAAGTGGACGTAATGCAGAGCGGTGCCAGCGATGTGAAGGGACCCCAGTAGGTTCACCTGAGTGCCTGGCACGGGGGCACCGCTTGGGTAGGTCGCACGAGATGGCAGCAGTTCTGGAAAGGGCTGCACCACCGGACAGAGGACGTGCCCCCCCCCTTCCCTTCCCCCACTCCCAGCCGCACACCACAGTTTCTTCCCAGGAGTCAGGGTTTTGCCAGCTGCCCACATTTCTGTGGCTTACTCTGCTTGGCCTCAGATGAACAGCCTTGAGGGATGTTTCAAGACGAGGCTTTGCCTTGGGGCCAATTTGAGTTTTGTTTAAATTACAGTCTTTTCAAAAAGAGCACTTCTCCAAAGTATTTATGCAGCGGCACAGAAGTCAATTACTCCTTGAAGGTCAATTGTCAGCGACCTTAACAAAAAAGTGTTAAAAAGTGTGAGTTCAGCCACACTTTCATTCTGTTGTGCCTTCCTTTCTTTGCTCACCTCGATTATGTTAAAAGAAATGTCAAATAAAAGCATCGGTAACGGCAAAATAGTTGTCTTTAATTCCTACTGCTGGTCATAAAGATCACGAGAGGCTGTAACAGGACATAATGATGCTGTTTTACCAGATTCTGTGGGCAGCATCCGCTTCTGGGAAGCGAAACCACATGTTAATGATGTGATTTGACTTTGCAATTTGTAAGATTCCAAGTAGGGTGTATGCACCCCAGCAGAGCTCAGGGGAAGAGCGCGTGTGTTTCTCTTTTGAATGGCACATGCACCAAGAAAAATGTCCTTTAAAATGGAACTCAAGTCAGCTGGAGCCTCAGGAAAGAGACTTATTTATTCTCCCTCAAAGGCAAAAGTTGAAAATAGGGAGGGGCTGTGTCACAGACACTGAAAACCTGGTTTTTTGCACGGGAGATGGTTTGGCGGAGCTTTAGGGTGAAAACTTTAAAGGAGGTTCAGGAGGCGTTTTGAAAGGCATTTCACATGTTAATTATAATCATCAGGGTCTTGAGGTTCGAAATTTCCTACCTTGCCAGAAGCCTTCAGGTTATAGAGGTTTTTTTTGTTTTGTTTTTTTTTCAACTTTCCATGCTAACAGAGAAAATAAGACTCTAACCTGTGGTAAGTCTGGTAAAAACTGAGGACTTCCTGTTCAAATTCTTTCCTCCTTTGCTTTTCTTGTAATGTCATCACAATGAAATAAAAACAGCAACAGTTCCACAGCACTCATTATCTTAACCATTAATTAATGGAAATGCAAACTCATTTACCTGCCCTGTGAAGCTTACTCACTAGATGCTGACTTAGACAATTTGGGGAAAAATTATCTTTAGGCTCAAAAAATATACACCCATTAACAGAATTGCCTATGTCAGGTTAGTTGTATTTTTGTGTCTTAAACATAGGTATATGTGAATCCAGCCCTTTTCTCATTTTCATCTGCAAAAGATGCAGCGTTCTCTTCTGTCACTTATGCAAACTGCTCTCCCAGTGACCTTGGGAATATTACTGTTGATATGTATAAAATGGTGTGTCCGTGTATAACTTTTGTTTCATAATTTTCGAGAGAACTGAGAACTCAGTAATTCTTGATTTACTAGAAAGGAGCATGAACAAGAACTCCATTCCTGATGCATGTACCTGTTATACAATAAATAATTGGTCTCCTCCTTATCCCTGGGGTCCTGGGCGAAGCTTCTGTACCTCTTAGATGTCCTGAGTGACAGGAGTGGACATCTTTGATTTTCTTGGTGGCCCCTGGACCACATCTGAGCTCAGGCTAACTAGGTGACTCATGGTGGGACCCTAGATAGTCTTGGGTGGGGGCTGACTGTGCTGGAATAACCAACCATGTGATTAGAGGGCTGGGGCTGTGAGCCAATGATGTCAACCTGACTTGTGGGGAAGGGAAAGGGGCTGGAGATTGTGTTCAATCAATCAATCATGGCTATGTGCTGAAACCCAATCAAAACTCCGGACGCCTAAGCTCAGGTGAGTTTCCTGATTGGGGAACTCATCCGTAGGCCAGGAAGTTGACACGTTCTGATTCTATGAGTGAGGACATAGAAGCTTTGTGTCTGGGACCTTCCCAGACCTCCTTCTGCGAGTCTCTTCATGTGACTAATCCTGATTTGTCTCCTTTATAATAAAACTGACTCATAAGCATAGCACTTTCTTGCTTCCTTCTTGCTCTCTGAGTCATTCTAATGAGTTATCCAATCTGAGATCATGAAACCTTCCAATATGTAGCCAGTTGGTTGGAAGTGTGGGTGGCCTGGGGCCCCCTGAACTTGCAGTTGGCATCTGAGGTGAAGGCGGTCTTGTGGGGACTGTGCCCTAACCTGTGGATAGTTGGCACCATCACTGCATGTCCCACTGAGTACCGTGTTTGCCTGCAGTGAAGCAGCTGCTTGTATTTCGTGCTCGGTGACGGCTGCACGCTGGAGGGTTTCTCCAACTTTTCTCTTGTGAGACCCACCCCACTTCCTGGATCCCCTACTGGACTAACTGGCTTCTGGGCTCCCCGATTCAGGAGCCCGAGACCTGGGAAGCCCCCTCCCCCTTAATCCAATGTCAGTTCAGCCCGCGTGTCCGCAGGTCTTGGGTTTGTGTCAGGTCGGGCTCCTGCAGAGACCCTGTGCCACCACACAGGGGAAAGCATTACCCGTCTCTCCTGATCCTTCTAGGTGGCTTTGTTTTCAATATATCTGAGCTCATTTTGCATACCTAGTTTTTAATCCTTTTTTTTACTTGCTATAATAAACTTGTTTCATGTGAAACAGAACTGTAAAGCAAAATTTCAATGACTGTTCAATTTCCTGTCGATGAATGCAGAATAATTTATTCAACAATTTCTATTGCTGGACATTTGTATAACTTCACTTTTCATTCTTGAAATGACCCCCGTTCAGTTTTGTCCTAGAAGTGGGGTCACTGGGTCACAGTCTGCGAACATCTTTTAGCTACCAGTACAAGAGACATTGCTTATTTACATAATCAAATTATCTCAGGTGTTTAATATATTTTCCCTTGTTCCTTTTGTTTTTAGGTCTCTGCATTTGTTTTTATAGCCTTTCTCTGTATGTGGCCCCTTGTGTAATGTACTTCATAATAATTTAGGAAGTAGAGAGAGGCTAACTTTTATATGTACTATCTGTACTGTGACACTCCCGCTCCAAGACACAAACCTTCTCTCCGCTGTGCTTACCAAGTGCAGCCAGTGCTTTCTTATTTTTCTATCCTTCATTTTGGATGAAACCTTTTTAAATGTGTTATCATTAAAAAGGAATGTTACCAGAAAGGCAGAACAAAAGCAGTGAACAGGGGAAAGTGGGCTTGTAGACATTTTAATCAAAGTAAGAAATAAATGTTCAAAATGTTCTTAAATATATTGTTTTCTTGTTTGGGGTTTTGTTTATTTTTGAATTAATAGGCTTTATTGTGAAGGTAGCATTACCAGCATTTTGCATCAGTGTGTCCTGTGTGCCCTCGGTGAGTCCTGGGTTCAGTTAATAATCTTGCGTCAGGAGCTTTCGCTGGGTGTTTGCTTCCTGCTTTTCAGTAGAATTGTTCTCACGTCTGTCTTACCACCTGAGCTCCTTCAGGTCGGGACAGTCCTTGATTCTCCCGAGTCCAGGGGAACACCTGCCCACAATGGCACCCCCAGAGACGAGGACACCAACAAGGGAGGGGCAGGAGCCAGGACGCTTGCTTCCACTCTGCTGGCTTTTGTACCAAGGAACAGTGCAGCTTCTGGGCGTGTCACCTGCTTCCGTTCCCTTGCCCCGCCCACTGAGCTGTCGTTACCTGTCGCATAGATGCTCCCATGTCTGTGAGGCCCACAGCTGGGCTTTCAAGGCAGCCCTCCCAGTGTGAGAAAGCGCTGGTCTTTTCGTGCCACTGAAACGATACCCACAGAGTTGGGTTCAGTGATCATATCCAGGACTTGATGTGTTTTCTCCTTTTCCCCATGGCTTTCTCCCCAGTCACTATGGACGTACTTGTCCTATGTTGGGATCTGAATAAGTACTTGTTGATGAAGGAGATGCTGATAAGCTAAGCTGTGTCCACAGGAGAGTCACCTGTACACAGACCATCGGGTTGAGGACAGATGAGTCATCACTCCAGGCCGGCTACTCAGCCAGCCTCGTCCCCTGGGTCCTGACTGCCCCCGACCCAAGCAGGGCTCTTCCCTTTGGAATACGTGGGACTAAACCTCTAGGTGAGAAAGACAAGGCCAGCCGAAGTCAAGTATAGATTTTGTGTGTGTGACAGCGAGGTGATTGACAACATAACACACAAGCTCCTCTCCCTCTGCCCTCCAGCATGTGGGTGTGAAGCATCAATACCCACGTCCGAGTGTCATGTGCTGGAGAAAGAGGGAGCTGGTGACACAGAGCAACCCTGACTCCTTTCACAGCCGTGGTCAATGGTGGCTGGGACACAGTGCCGACAGCCTCACGCCCCTCCTCCACCCTCCAGGCAGCAGGCACCATTTCCGGGGTTTTTCCTGCAGCTTCTTACCTCCATCCCACATTCTCCTGTCTCCCCCACTTGCTGCCCAGGCCTCAATCCCACAGCCATTTCCGCTCAGCCAGGGTAGAAGCATGTGGTGGCTGCATGGGGACAGGGCGGCTGTGTGAGATCAGTCAGACCTAGTGTCTGGGTGCGAGTGTCCACTGTGTGGCCTTCTGTACCTGGCCGGGGTGACAGGGACTCAGGAGAACCAGGCACACGGGGTCCATCCACCCGGAGGACATCCCATCTCACTGGCACTGTCCCCTTCAGGCGTGGAGCTCTAGACAAGGGTTCTGCTGAGCCCCAAACGTCTCCTTTGCCCATGAGATTTCAGGAGTCAGCTGGAGTCCATTGTGATCAAACAGACTCAGCCCTTGTGGTGAGTGTTTGTGGTGTTGGCCAGAAAGATGGTGTCATGCCAAGTATCATGCCGGGGCTCAGCTCCCAGCAGATGAACGCAGGGCCCGGTGAGGCTGAAAACGAACAACAACGTAGCCACAGATCGGGGGTTCATACCACTATATTCTCGATGGCAGCCAGTCAAGACATGAGAAGCAAACATCCGCCAGTACCCCAACCATGGGCCTTCCTGCTGGGACAGTCTTGCTGGCAGCCGGGCGAGACACAGGAAGTAGGGTCCTCACAATGCATGACTTCTACGTGCTTGCTAACGCAGCTGCGGCAGCTATATGCAAAACAACAGCAGCTAATGGCCAACTGGCCACAGCTGATGGCAACTAGTCACAGCTGATGGCAACCAGTCACAGCTGATGGCAACTAGTCACAGCTGATGGCCATCCAATACCTGAGCCAGCACCTTCCAGGTGAGGCTGAGAGCCTGGAAACTGCCCTCCTGGCTCTCGGTCCCAACAGGCGGGGCGGGAGAAAAGGGGCAGGGAAGCACCTCAGAGGCATGTTTCTCTGGGGTCATCTGGCCAGCTGCCTGTATTGTGTAGGACTGTGGGGTAATTAATGGGACAGAAATTGGGGGAAATTTTGTTACGCGTTACATGATATAATTTATCTTCACAGCCCCTGAAGAAAGCCTTTCCTGAATATTTATTTTGTACCTTAAAATTTCTGGAATCAATGTATTTGTTTCACACATGTAACCAGACTGAGATGGGCCTTAAAGCAAGTTGTAAAAAATCATAGACTTACTTGGGTTTCATGATAACTTGGAACTAATCTATAACCTATCTTGGTGTTTAACAGAAAAAAACTGAAAAAGGAAAAAAAAAAGTTACAGCAAATCTATGCCATTTGCATAATTTTATCAGATTACTAATTAGTATAATGTATACTTTATGGCTAAACTCCCTCTCATGCTAGAATTTTGATAAAATGAAGGTGGAGGCAGTGCTGGTGAAACTTTATTGTTTTTGGTCATTATTTACCCCAGAGTGAGTCTACACATGGCAGGCACAGAGCAGACACTAAATTTGTGCTGGTTTTAAAATTTTTTGCTCTGTTTTCTTAGTTACATGTTAAGGTATGAAATTTACCTGCTTTCCTTATTTAATAGTTGTTTTTGTGGAATATTGTAATGGAGAAAGTTCTGATTTATAAGCTGTACTTCCAGGATGCCAGACCAAGGAGCTGAAAGGTGGGAAGTTCAAATAGGAATGTTCTCTCGCCCCCCACCTCTCTCCCTCTCTAAGGAGATGACGGAGGGAGTACTGGCCTGGTCCCTACACGGTCGGACCGGTGGCTGAGTTCCCCATAGGCTAATATTATGATCTGGGCTGGAAACAGACTGAACCAAGATGCAGGGATGTGCCTGCCTTCTCCACGCCGGTGCCCTGGTTTGATCTGGACTCAGGCAGGCTCCCCGGAGAACCATGGGGGTTCTCAGTCACCCGGAGGGGGGGCAGACCCATTCAACATGGGGGCCAGGGGACTGCAGAGGAAGCCTTTCCTGGACCTCCGTCCTTGGTGCCAATCCAAGGACATCATGGGACCTCAGCCCAGCAGAGGCTTAGCTCACTATAGGCTCTCAGATGTGGGCGTCCCTTCGCCAGCCCCTGTGACCCCTTTCCTTTGGCTATAATTAATGCAATAGGGAAGATCAGCGATGAAAACGGTTCAGCTGCACCCACGCAAGTGCTCTGGCATGGTGCAGAAAAGAGGAAAACATCTGCTCTTGTTGCTATGGTGACTGTGTGTGTGTGTGTGTGTGTGTGTGTGAGAGAGAGAGAGAGAGAGAGAGAGAGAGAGAGAGAGAGAGAGAGAGAGAGGGAGGTTCTCGGGTTCTGCTCACCTGGGTTGATGGGCAGCCTATCAGCGAAGCCTCCTTCCCCATCAAAGGAAGAGCTGGAAGCCACAACCCTCCACACCCACCACCATGCACACCCACTGTATTCCCGTCACCACAGCTGCTGCTTGTTTCCTAGCCTTTCTCCCTGTTACCAGGATGACTGATCAAAGCCCACCACCCTGGCTGTGCTCCCTGCCCGTCTTACTAAAGCATCCCTTGAAGTATTCCCCTCATCGAAACGCTCCTGCAGCTCCCTGTGGAGGAGAGTAGCCAAGGCCAATAGATACTGATGCACCTGCCCACCCAGCGATGGAGGGGGCTTCCTGGAGCGCCGTGTGGGGAGAGACTCAGAGACCCCTCTGGAAACATGTGTGGCCCACGGGCAATACCCTCTGGGGGCAGGAGTGTGGTCACCGTGCAGGTGCTTGGTGGCCAGCAGTTGGCTCTACACCCTTTGCTGGACGGACCCTCGTCAGGACACGTGCCATGTTACTCTTGTATCTTAGGCTGTTAACACTCCTGCCACCTGCTCCCTACTCATCTCTGCCCACCCAGAGCCCACTCGTCCTCCAAGGTGCCCTCAAAGGCAGAGGCATCAGGCTATAAGTCACCCAGCATGTCTGCAGGACGTCACCATGGCTGGCTGGCTGGATGATGATAGGCAGAGAGGGAGAAAGGTTCTCTTCCAGCTCTTCCCTGATTTGAAGGCGACTCCCAGGGCACAAAGGGTGCAGTGGCTTGTTCAGTGCTGGTATGCTACCTAATAAGGGGTTTCGGTGTTCTGGGGGTTAAACGGTTTGGTTTCTCACAGACCCTTTGCGTTAAAAAATGGCTCATGATCCTTTGTTTGGCTTTTTTACCGCCTGTCGTTCATCAGCACTCTACTGGCCCCCGGCTGGCGGCGTGAGCGCAGCGTGAGGGGAGAGTGGGTGGGACGAGCCGCGTGGACTCCGGGCGTGCTGCAGGCCGCCCAGGTGCCTGTCCCCAGGTGCTGCTGCTGGTCACGAGGTCAGTCCTTGCTTGGTCTCCTGCTCTATTTCTTCCCTCACCCCATCTCGAGAGTGGTCCCCACCTTGAGGCAACTGAATGCAGCCCCATCTCTAGCACTGCTTGTCCATGTCATCTGGGTCTGTGGTGACACAGGTTTCACAAACTCTGGGTACTGAGCGGACGCCGGAAGCTGCAGGGTAAGCATTTGAGATTCTCACATCTCAGAGCTTGCTCAAGGCTCTCCTGCTGCCAGAAAGCGAACAGCTGAGCCATTAGCCCCCCACCGTGGCACTGGCTATAGATGCCTGACCTGCGCTCTCACGCAGATGCACAACCGACTCTAAAATTAGGGCCATGGAGTCTAATTATGAACTCTGACACCATTAGTATTAATATTCAAAATGTATTTCCCTCCAATGTGCAAAGTAATCTCAATTGCCCTGTGAAAGCCATGCCCGGGTCTTTGGAAGGTGGCCGTGCTGAGTCCACGTCCCCAGGGCACAAGCCTCCATCAGTGGTGCCCGGCCACTGGCTTCCTGGCAGCCACAATTATGCAGGCAGTGCCCTCGGATCTGCAGCCTGGTTTGCAAGGACAGAGCTCACATCGAATCCATCCACGTCCATTATAAATATTCTCAGGGAAGACGCAGGTGGGGAGTCTAGCGGTAGCCTTTTCTGGAAAGTCTACGCTGTTTCATGGGGTTTGTGTCTGGTGAGACACCACAGTGACCCAATCTTGGCCACAGTCCTGGTCTCAAGAATGGCTGATGATGAATTCAGGCCTGAAATTTGATTGGAGAGCCCAGCCAGTTACGGATAGACTCAGCTGTGCCCACAGGAGCCCTGCCTGGTGACTGTCCTGTCTCTCTGGTTTGTCATTTAGAGGGGACTCTGCGTGCTCCTCTGTGGTGGCACAGCTTAGCTTCATGACGCCATCCCTTGATCCATTTGGAAACGTCGGGTAGAAGGAGGTTCGCTGATTATTACTGCGTCTGAAGCCCCTTTCCTCACGCCTTCACGTCAGCCAGGCAGACACAGCCCACCAACTGCTCCCACAGCCCAGGCTAGAGGCCCTCGCCTCCTTCAGCTACGCTTCGGCGGGACATGCAGGACGGACGTTTCCTGCGTTCCCTGCTGGGTGTGGGAATAGGGACTTTGGCACTGAACGGTGGCGACCCACCCATATACACCAGGCGGGCAACCCTCAGGATGCACTAAACTTCGTATAAAAGAAAACCCAAATAATGCCTTAAATGATCAGGACATCTACTTACCAAGCCGACCGGAGGTATCAGATCCCAAGTTTGCTTTAGGGACTTCTGTTCTTTTACTCCGCTGAGCTCATCACGTTACTTCTCACTGTGAAGCATTTCACTTCATGACCCTCAAATGGCTGTGCTGCTCCTGCTGTCACATCATCCTAAGAGCCACAATAATGAAGGGACGTGGGGAGAACCATGTGGTGGGAGTTCTCTGATATATCAGGGAGGTAAATCTTTCTGAAAAGCAGCCAACACCTGATATCTAATAAGAAAATTAACACAAAAAGGATCATAGATCTAAATGGAAAATGGAAAACTACAAAACTTTTAGAAGCAAATATAAGACAAGTTCTTCTTGACCTGTTCTTAGGTAAAGCATTATTAGGCATGACAACAAATACACAATCAATAAAAAGATATTGATAAATTGAACTTCATCAAAATTAAAAGTGTTTGCTCTGTGAAAGGCACTGTTAAGAGAATAAAGAAAAAAGTCACTGACCAGGAGAAAATATTTTCAGCTCACACACCTGACAAGACTTGTATCTAGACTATATAGAGTTCTCTGAGCACAATAAGAAATCAAACCATCCAACTAGAAAACTGGCTAAAGACTTGAACAGACATCTAACCAAAGATTCCCAGCTGCCCCTTCCTTAGAAAATTCAATGGTGTTAAATATGAAGACATGTTTAACGTCACTAATTATGAGTGATAGGCAAACCAGTCCAGGATGAGATAACTACACATATGCTAGGAGCATGAAATGAGAACAACCGAGGGCAGCGAGTGCTGACAGCATGTGGAGCTGTGGGGGTCTTGTGCGCTGCTGGTCGGGGTGCAGGAGGCACAGCCGTGCTGAGAACCGTGTGGCGGTGCCTGTGACGTTAGACTTCATGGCCCAGCGATCACACTCCTTCCTGGAGAAGTGGAAACGACGTTCATACAAAACCTGTTCACGAATGTTCAGAGCAGTTTTTTATCTGTAATCGCCTTACACTGGAAACAACCCAAATGTTCTTTAAGAGGTGATGACGTGTAAATGAACGGTGGAAGCGCGCGTGAGGGCCTCCCTGGGGACAAGCATGTGACACCCATGGGCTCGAGGCACAGACGCCGGGTAGCCGATGCGTTCGAGTGTGATAAGGGATGCGAGCCTTTGAATATGGGGTCGAGCGTGACTGCAAAGAGGTGGTGAGTCAGCAGCAGAGAGGGCGCCTGCTACCCCAGCTGCCGGAAGACAAACCGAGGATGGCCTCCTGCCTGGGGTCCTTCCAGCCTGCTTTGTGTCTTGGGCGCTTTATTTTAAAGAGAGGCTGCTGAGGACCGATGGGGAAATTTGGCACCTTGAATCTACGTCCTGACAGACCTCCCCGATTCCCCAGCAAGAGCAGGGTCAAGGGCACTGCCTTACAAGCCAGACAGTTAAACACTCAGCACTCACGAAACAAGCAGGAGGGAAAGCCACGTGGGCAGATGCCAAATGCTTCTGTGACCTTTGGGGTGAGAATGGGTCAGGGAAAGTCCACCTGCAGATTTAAGGCCCCTCAATGAGGCCAAGGCAGTCCTCCTCCCCTCACCCCCACCTCCCACCATCCTCCCTGAGGATGGGAGCCGGCCCGGAGCAGGAGGGGCTGCGAGGGCCTGACCCCGTGCGCTCCATCTGCTTCCCATGCGGGTCAGCGGCACAGACAATATAGAACCAAGAGGCCAGGAAACAGCCAGCTCAGAGTGAGTTTAATACGTTTCCATGAGTCAGAAATAGAGCAGAAACAGAGACCTAACAGACAGTCTTTTACAGGTTTTAGCAGAACTTTTAGGAGAGTCTCTTTGACTCTGGAGTAGGGAAATAAGACAGAAAATGAAAATTGTACAAGAAAAGGCTGATAAACATGGTAACATTAAAACTTTACATTTTTGACAATAGATAATTCTGTAAACAAAATGGAAACAGAAGGCACAGACAGAGAAGATATTTGCAATGCATGTAAGAAGTGTCCAAGATAAATAAGGTTCACAAATCAAATTTTAAAAAAGGCAAAAGCCGAAAGACAAACAGATAACCTACAGATGAGGGACCTGAACTACCGAAAACATACATGAGTTTCTGGGCCACATGGGTACCAAGAAAATGCGTACTGAAACCAGGAACCTAAGATCCAGCCAGCCTGAACTAACGTGTGACAAGGAAGCATGGTGACAGGGGCCGCCGTGTGCTGCTGGGGCGAGTCAGTGGTGCAAAGGCCGTTCAGAACCATTAACTGGTAAAACTGGAGGTGCCCTCCAATGTGGGTTTCTCAGCAAACACCCTTTGGAAAGAAACTCTTCCATGTATGCACAGGAGGACACGTATGGGAATGTGAAGGACGGGAAATAATTGAATTTCCATGAATAAGCAAATGGACAGTTAAATCATGGTGGGCTTGTACAATGCACTCACTCAGCAGGGCAGCCTTTCTCGCTCCTTGGTCTCTGCACCCAGGGCCTCCTGGTGCCAGCCCTCAGGCGCTGCCCCCCTGAAGTCCAGTGGCAGCTCAGCTCCTCTCCCTCCCTGGGGACAGCTCTTGCCTCCTTGTGGGGACTGGCCTTCCACCCTGCAGGTCCCTGGCCCTGGAACCCCGCCTGAACTGGGGTCTGTCCTTTTCTGTGGTTTTAGAAAGACCCTCCTAAGCCGAGTGTCTCCAGCACAGGGGTGGGCTGAGGGGCTCGGGGACACAAAGTCCCCTCAGGCTGCCCCGTGCAGACCCCGCAGAGTCACAGTGAGGGACCCGCATCCCTAAAAAGAAGGTGGGGCGTGGGTCCTGGGAAACTGGGGCTCCCCCATCTGTGAGTGTTGGCCAGCACTCAGACCCCTGCCCCAGGCAAGGGAAAGGCCAGCAGAGAGCCTCGGGCACAAGGCAGCACAAGACGGGACAAAGGGCCTGAACTCAGAGCTGGACCTGATCTCAGAACCAGGCCTGGGGCAGGGCAGCAGGGAGTGGGCCTCCTGACCAGAGGGGCCCCGGAACATGATTGGGGTCCCAGCGTCCCCGTGCCCACAGGAATGCCGCAGCCGTGGAAATGGAGATGGACCCAGCCTGGGGACCCGGTACCCACCACACATGGGTGCAGACAAATCCCTGGCCAGTGAGGGGATGACTGATGTGGGCAGGTGTTCTGGTGGCACGATGGGAAGTAAATTGCCTGCTGTGTAATATGTAAATTATTTTTATAGCCCAACAGCCATGAGGATGGAAGAAACCAAGTTCAAGGAGAGCAGTGTGGAACGTGTAAAGGGGGCAAGTGCTGGGTATCAGCTCACCTGGGACCCCCAAATGCTCTCTCATAACCAAAGGAAACTCAATGTCCCCTTGGGGCAGGTTGGGCTCCCCCAGGGCACTGCTCCCATCAGCCCAGCCCCTTCCAAAGAGTTGGCTCCACACCTTTGGACTCTCAGCGACGGGATGGTGGGCTGCAGCAAGGGGGGGTCTCCTGCCCGCCTGACGTGGCCCTACAGGACAGCGAGATGGCATTCCATCCGGGAGCAGCCTCAGGACATGTGCCCGTGCCCCACAACAGGCGTGCAGGCCCCTGGAAGGGGCGGCAGAGACGCCGGGCCTCCCTGCTTAGGCGCCACTCTCAGGTTCACCTACCCGCATAGCGGCAGCTGGACTCAGTCAGTCTTCCTTCCGTGTCCCACCTGACGCTGCAAGTGCTGCTGGGAGTACAGTGTCCTTGTGGATGAGAGAGCACATGGGGTCCACAGGGACACGCACAGGGCCTGGCTGGTGGAGGTGGTTAAACCCGGGCCCGTGCTTTGCGGGGAGGCAGCTGGGGGCAGATGTCAGGCCTCCTCTGGTGGGACGTCCCCTCATAGGATGCAGGAGATGCCACTCATTTGCTGAGTGTCCCTGGAAATGAAAATTAAATGTTCTCAACTGGACCTGATTCCTGGTCACAGTGACACTTTGGGAGGGTAGTGGTGAGAAGGCATTGCCTCCTGCGTGACAAATATGGAGCTGCTGCTGTTTGAAAAATGTCAAAGCCACCATTGGCTCTTTTACCGAGTGTCACAAGCGTGAGATGGAACCATCCCCCGGAAATGAGGGAGCGCTGAGCGGATGCCGGCTGCAGCCGGGGGCAGGGGCGCACTGGCTCTGCCCCAGTGAGCTGCCTGCACCATCCACCTGCTTCTCAGCATTGCTAAGGCACAGGGACCACAGCTGGAGGCAAGGGCCGGCGCCTCCTTGGGGACACACCTTACAGCCCTCAGGGCCCAGTCTCAGCCCACCACTGAAGAGAATGCTGTGGTCAGACGCAGATGCAGTGAAAGACCGTCGGGGATGGGCTGTGACCTTGGGACACCAACTCCCCACCTCGGCGGGGGTGGGGGGGTGTGCCTGGACCTCCCATTTGCTTAGTTGTTTATTTTAGTGGATGGGAGGTTCTTACAAATGATTCTTACAAATGAATCGCAATTCACAAGCCATGGGCCATAAAACAAGCAATTTTTTATTAAAAGCTGAAGCTAGAACCAACAGTAAACGAGGCAGCAGGTTCAGAGCTGTGGCGGCCGCGGCCTTCACGCTGGGCCCGTAGTGCAGCCGCCACGGCTGCCCAGCAGCCTCGTGGGCCTTGTCCCACCCGAGGCTGGAGCGGGAAGCCGACAACACGGCCCAGAAACCAAACCCCCGGCTCCCTGGCTTCGTTTTCAAAGCCTGTTCATATTCACCTCATTTGAGGAAACAGTTTGTCACTGTGAACTGGCTTACAGGAGAGATTCTGGAGAACGTAGGAAATGTAAGTGTGATGCCAGATAAATATTTAATTTGGAGAGTTTGGGGTTTTAAAACAATTTAAAAAAAATTTTTTGCTGCCACTTTGTCTGTAATTGTTTCTCCCACAGAGATTTGATCTTCAAATGGTGCTGACCAACAGGAGACTGGCCAGAAAAGGGTGGGGTCTCCAGCTTGGGGATGGGCTGTATAAGGGTCTGCAGGGCTGGGGCCGGGGTCTGGCCTTTTCATCAGCTCTGACTCCCCAAGGCCAGCCTGGCCTCCTGGGCCCCGCTCCTGCTGTGCTGAGGCCGGGCCCTTCCCTTGGGAGCGATGGAAGAGGTCCACAGATGGATGTGACCTGGAGGTGATGCCCTACTGACTCCTGGCTGCTGGTCCACTGAAGCGAAGGTGAGCTGTGACTGGCCGGTCACATCCTGTGGCCAGGCTGTGGCACTCACAGACACCGGTCCTCTGTGGGGTGTGCTGAGTGGCTCCCTCGGCCTCCTGCCTGGTCCCTGGGTCCTGGGGGAGGTGGGTGCTTCGTCTCGGGCCCTGATTACCTCTGGACACCGCTCCCCGCTTACAGCGCATGGCTCTGCCACGTCCCTTTCCTCAGGCCTGCTCTGGTGGCTGCAGGCACTGGCCATGGTCAAAACTGTCCAAACGAATTAAGCCAGATGCTCCTAGTTACAGTTTACACACTCTCACTCCACGGGCCTCCTGCGTGCCAATAACAGCTCCTAAGAAACCACGAGTGTTACCTCGCTTTACCGAACAGGGTCCGCCGTCAAATCCATAAAACTCTTGGTGGGTCGTGTCTTACTGGTCAAACATAGCAACGCTGTCTGACCAGAGGGAACGTTTCTCAGATTTTACCTACATTTTATTTGCAGTGTCAGTGTGGCTTCCCGACGCTAACACAGGTGTCGCCACTCGATGTTCACATTATTCCAGTTCCTTTTCTCCCCCAAGCTGAGACGCTTTGAATCCTCCAGTTTCCAAATTGCTTGTATTGACAGCCTGATACATGAAGAAATAAATAAATAACACTTCTAGGGAGAAAACTAATTTTGACAATAATTAAAGATGATTAGCTCCTGGCTGACTACAAAAGAGGTTCGCCTTCCCCAGACTGTCACCCTGAGGGCTTGACACCGCACACCAGCGTCCAGAAAACTGAAGAAGACTAACTTTAATTATAGGAATAAAAAAAACACAAAATAAATCCTTTCCGGAGTCACTATTGATGGTCTGTGAGAGATTATTATGTCAAGTCTCCTCTTTCCTTCTTCAGCACTGACAGTTCTGATAGAAGGAAGAAAAGGAAAGCTTTGTGCTTGATGCTGACAGACGCTTAGAATATGAAACGCGCTCCATTCTTGGTGACATTAATAAGCAGCGCAGACGTGACTAGAGGATCTGGGCCGGGTGTGTTCTGGTGTGAGAGCACAGCTGCTGGGTTCAGTGCACTTTCATCTAATGGCTCAGGGATGGGTGATGTGCTGCAGGAAAACCTGTAACCATCACCGTCACATTAGAAGAGAAAACCCAGCCTTATTCTTAAGGTGAGGAAACATCACTGGTGGAGATGCCAAAGGCATATCTGGTTGGAGCGGCACGTGTTTCCTGTGCTGGGGGCTTCTGTGCCCAGAGCTCAGGTTCCCTCGGGACACGCACCGCCGGCCCCAGGCCCTTCCCCCAGCCTTGGCCAGCAGACCCTCCCGGAATGTCCCGGTTGCTGCTGTCCACTCACGGGGGCTGAAGCACTGCTCACCCAGTGGTCTTACAGATGGACATTCCCAGGCTGCTCTGGGGTCTCCAAGTCCAAGACCACCCAGGGCTTCGTCCGGCAGGGTCCCCAGACAGCAGGGCAGCTCCGCAGGCACAGCCGTCTTCTCTGGGTCTCATGCCAACCCTCACCCCAGAGGCCAGAAGCACTCCTACCCCACAGCCTCACCAGAACCCCACTGCTGTGCTTTCATGGTTGTCCTGGAAACTGTAACGTGCAGACTGAACAGAGATGAAAGTTAATCGGCAGTTCTGTCTTCCGCCCAGACAACCCAGATTCTTTAAAACACTTAACTCTGCTCAGGACCCCGGTTAGCATCCCGTTGCTGTTTACTATTCTAGTTCTATTTTGCCCCCAGAAGTCAAGCATTTCAGTTATTTTCACACAGCCCATTTTTATTTGGATTTCCCCCCAGTTTTGTCGCACACCACGGCTTGCTGCTGCTCAGAGCTGCCCTCTGAGAGTGGGGATTCTTGCAGCCCGTCTCCTAGAATGCCCTGTAGCAGGTGGGAAGGTGGAACGCTTTCCTTGTTGAGTCTTCTGAGAACATTTTTTATTTCAGGGTGTTTTTTCAGAACAATGGTTTGCTGTGTCTACCGTTTTAAATAGTTTTCCCCTTAACACTTGGAAGGCATTTTCCGTTGTCTCCTGGATGCCATTTTTGCTACTGTGAAACCTGCTGTCAGTCTCACCTCTGGTCCCTTGTAGTGTTTCTCCATCTGTCTGCTTTTAAGATTTTCCCTTTAATTAATGAGCTGTGGTTTCACTCAACTATGACTTGATGGGGAGATGTATGGTGTATCCTGCTTTTAAATCACTTGTGATTCCCATGATTTTTCAATAACTTGAAAAAAAATATTAGCTATTACTTCAGTAAATGTTGCTTCTTTTTCATTTCTTCTGGATCTCTGACTGTACACGTGTTAGAATTTCTCAGGCTCCTGTCGGTGTCTTCCCCTCCATACTGTCCAGTTCTTTGTCTCCTGTGTACATTCTGTGTCTTCTAGCTCACTAAGTTCATCTTCAGTTGTTTCCATTTTACTATTTAATTCATCTGCTGAGTTTTCAATATTTGGTATTTTTTTAATCATTTGAAGTTTTATTTATTTAGTTTTTAAATTTGACTCATCATTTTTAAACATTTCTTACTTATATATTCAATACAGGCAGGCCTCAGATCTCTGTGGGTTCGGTTCCAGATCATGGCAAACAAAGGGACTATCGCAATAACGCGAGTCACGTGACTTTTTTGGTTTCCCAGTGCATATAAAAGTTATATTTGCATTATATATAGTTTATTAAGTGTGCGATAACATTATGTCTAAAAAACAATTTTTTTATGTATGTACCTTAATTAAAAAGTTTTCAATGCTACAAAATGCTGACCTCACCAAAGCCTTCAGCAAACTGTAGTATTTTTGCTGGTAGAGGGTCTTGACTTCAATTTATAAAAAACGCAGTATCTGCAAAGTGCAATAAAACAAGATATGCCTCACTTCCCCCTCTATTTTCACTACATTAAACTAAACCTATAAAACATGTTAAGTTTCACATTCTGTTTTAGGTAGCTGCAATACTGCATGCTTTGCAGATCCAGTTCTCGTCTTTTATATTTCTAGCTCTTACTCCTGGTGTCTTATTTCCTCATGTGGTCTGTACCTTTTATTTACTAAATTTCATTTATTTATTTATTTTTTATTTTTTATTTTTTTAAGCTGAGCCATCCTGCCACCTGTTGGCAGCTCAGTGGCTGCTCAGCTCAGGCCAGGAATTGAACCGCTGTTGTTCAGAGCTCAAACGCTTGAGCGAGCTCTTAACCAACTGAGCCACTCAGCTGGCCCTCATTTTTTAATTTTAAGGTCATGTTTGATGAGACCCCTGAGAACTCTCAGAGAGCTGTACTGAAGGTGCATTCCTCCAGACGCTATTTCTGCTGTTGACAGGCACTTGAGAACACCACTAACCTGCACCTACTTTTAGGTAAATTCTTGAGACTTTTGGGCCACCCGTGTAGTGTAAATTCCAGCCAATGACTTATGCACAGGTAACGTGGTGGTTAAAGGTTCTCAGAGGACATTCTACCTGCCATCACCCAGGCAAGCTTTCTTGTTTTCCTTCTTATAAGAGTGGGTCATTATTTTTTTCCAGTTAATTCTTTTATTGAGTGTGCATCCCTTTAAGTTCCTGGCTTTCTGCAGGAGGCTCCTGTAAAACTCACCCTGTGAGCTGGGCCCCCGGTTTTGTTTGCTGTCTCCTGTGCTCAAGGTCATCAGAGATGGCGACCTTGCCAGGGAGCTGTGGCCTCCGGACTGACTGACTTCTCCGACTTCCTTCCCCTGGTGTTTGCCTCTGAGGATGCCCTTTCCTTCTTTGCCAACTCAGCAATGTGCATAGGAAGGTTGGTTTATTTATATTTTATCCAACATGTTTGGCCATGTTGAGGTGGAAGGCTGTGCAGACCCTCCAGTCTGCAGAGTTGCAGAAACAAAAGGGCTAGTGTGTGGTCGTCCTTGTTTAGTCCAGACATGACAGACCCCGAAGAGCCTCATCTTGTGCAGCCAGAGGGCGAGCCTCCCTGGCCCTGGCGTCCTCGCCTCTGGAAATGTCCCTGTAGTCACTATCTGCTGCTGCAGATGGCTTCTTGGACCTCAGCCATAAACGTACACGCTCATTTCTTATTCACCTGTGTACACACACAAAATGGAGCCATGGAGACGAGTCATGTTTTACGGGGGAAAGCAGACAAAAACGGATGACTGCAGTGCCATTTTGTGATGGCTAAAAAGGCATATTCTAGTGCCAGGAAAACACAGCCAAACAAAGCAAAGAAAAAAAATGACATTGACAACAAAACCTCTCCTGTCTTCATACCCAGGAGTCAGGAACGGGCCGTTGTTCTTCCTCTGTGGGGGAGGCTCTCACACTTGCTGGCCCTGCTGTTAGCTTCCCGGGATGGAATCTTGACCTCACAGGGAACAAAGGTCTCCCCCTGCTCCCAGAGGCAAAGTTGTAGGGGGCAGGGCACGTGGTCTCTTGAGCCAGGCTACCTGGGCTCAATTCCTAGCTCTGCCTCTTATGAGCTGTGTGACCCTGGAAAAGTGAGGTAGCCTCTCTGTGTCTGCATCCAACCCAATCTGGGCACCTTTCCAGGTGCACCCAGCCTCCTGGGACCGGCACGGAGCGCAGCCCTTTCCACTTGTCTTCTCGCACCTCCACTTCCCTTTTACCTCCCTGTTGATGTCTGGGGCTGACACCTCTCAGTGACAGGTGAGCATGTGCACTGTGCCTCAGGCTCTGACCTAGGTGGCCTGGGTTTAGAAAGTGCTGTTTCCTCATTTGACATTCAGAGTATTTACCTTATGAGGAAGTTGTGGTATCAAAAAATTACTTCTCAAAATACTGCCTTGCACATAGTAGGGCTCCAGGGGAGTATGCTTTTATTAGAACACGGAGCCCTTTCCTTTAGTTATGTTTTATGTACTTATTTTCATAATATTATAAGCACCTACAAATTCACTATCAAAAAGGAAATTAGGATCTTGACCAAAAAAGGTCTACATTACAGGTTCTGTCTCCTTCCTGCTTCCCACCACCCCAAGTAAACACCCTGAACCCCACCTTCACCATTCCTTTGTTTTTCAATTTATATACTTTTCCTAAAATTACACATCTTAATTTCATTATTTTTATAGAGTTACATTTTCCTGCAAGTAGCCTTTTGGGATGTAATTATTCACGTAATATTATGTTGCTAAGATTAAATCACATTGGGTGGTGTCATTGCATTTGTTTGCTTTGATTGTTAGAAACTTCTTACTGTAATCCTACACCCCGGTTTATTCATCCACTTTACTACCGACGGGCATTTGGCGTATTTCCAGGGTTTGCTATTGTCAACAGCGCTGCTGAGAGCACGCTAATGTATATCTCCAGGTGTTCCTGGGTGAGAATTCCTCTTGGGTCTCTATCTCAGCGTGAAATGTCTGTGGAGCAGAGCACATGAGTTTTAGGAGATAATGTCAAACTATTTTCCAGAGTAATTAGACTAATTAACACCCCCCTCTTCCCCAGCAATGGGTAGGCTTGGCCTCTTCGCCACACCTGGCTTTGCGTTTCCTGGGTGTTGGGCATCATCCCACGTGTTTATCACGAAGAATGCTTTTCCCCACCAGGAAGGTGATGGGGTCCTTTCCTAAAGGGACCACACCCTCTGCCTCTCTGGAGACAGAACAGCTCCGATGACCATCCAGATACATTGGGAGACACTGCAGACGCTGCAAACAGAAAGGGCTTTGCACGTGGTTCCGAGCCACGCACACAACAGACATCTGCATGGAGTTTTGCACTAAACCCTGTGTTAGTGCCTAGTGTCAGAGAATGAACAAAATGTCCGGCCCTCAGGGAACTACAGTCTAGCTCAAATTCTCGCATGTATTTAAGCTCTGAAGCCGTTACCAGGATTTAACAAAAACTCACAGGCATTGTCCACGGGATCTGGGATGAACGGAGTTCCAGCCCCATTACTCAGAGATCCTGAGCACACCTTTGAACACCCCCAGCCTCAGTTTCCCTCTCTGGCATGTCGTGTCTGTGTTCTTGCTGCTGGGAAGACCAGATGAGGTCACAGAGCACAGCCTGCCTTGAGAACTATACCCCCTCCCCGTCAACACCGTTACTTCTTTGATGTCAGCTGGAGCAGAATGGTTTGCAGGGTGCAGGATATCTGTGGTTTATGCCGCACTTTCTAAACACAGGTTTGGGCCAGTGGAGTTTTGTCTCAGCCTACCTGTCCAAGCTCCTGACTCGGGGGTCGCAGAGCAGGCGTCTTCCAGGCCTCCGCAGGGTGCAGCTCTTCTTCTCTGGAGCATAAATCCAATTGCTCTCCTCGTGGCTGGCAGCACAAAACAGACGCATAATAGCCATAAATACTGAATTAATTTTGCGCTATTCATTCATCACAAAGCTTTTGATTTAGACACGTTATGTTCTGAGTCACTGTGTGTTCCAGTGTATAGAAAGCATCCATATTTCAGCACCTCAAGGTCAACGTACAGGTAATTTAACTTCATAACTAAATGACATATTGATTAATGCAAAGAAAACAATCTTCCTCAAATGGTTCTCCTTCCCTCCTGTGTGGACGCCCACACGCACGCCATCACCTGTTAGACTGGTGGGCCAGGGGTCCGACGGGTGGCACTGGGAGGCAGGGTGCTGGCAAACATGCCTTGTGCCCCGATTTCCCACCAAGAATAACTCACAATGCACGGCGGACCCACAGAACCCCTCGAGTCAGCCGGGACCCACCGAGTGCTGAGTCCAGGGGCTGTGTCAGAAACACGGCTGTCATCCTTTGTTGTCCTGAAAACCAGGGCCCAGCTGATGTGATGAGAGGGAGAACCTTGTTAAGAACCGAGATGGTGGTTCTGAGAAAACTCTATTAGGCCACTTCTTGGGTGACATAAACTGAAATTCACATCCTTTATGGCTTCTGTGACCAAACAAAGCAAGAAAGAAGGGCTTTTTGATGGGCATTCTGACACTTTTTGCTCAGGCTTCTTCCCATCACCACCCATGACTCACTCGAAGTCTTCAGTAGGTTCTTAAGCAGCAGTGACAGGGCTGGAGGACCCACACACTTGTGAGGAGGCCCTGGCGTGTGGGGACAGCACAGGCATACACTTCCTCCAGCTGGTACCCACAGCGCTGCTTTACCGGATGATACCTGAAACAGGCGCATGTTTTCTGGGCTGCTCAGAAAAACAGGATTTCTGGAAAAGGTTTGCAATTCAATATGCTGACTTTGAACTTGACTGTGACACCAGGTTATATTTTGTGCAAAGCCAGGAGCAGATGGCCGCCCAGAGCATCCGAGGCACACGGGGGAGGGGCAGGTCCTTGCTGTAAATCTCTTGGACTCAGACAGCTCAACAGGTGGACCTGTTTCCACCAAATGCTTCAGCAGAATTCACGGCCTGCCCGGGTCTGTCTTGTGTCTGTCTAGTCGGTGAAAACAAGAATGCTTGTGTCAGGTTTTTCTTTTTCTTACAGAACCAGTACGGACGGGCCTTTATAGTCTGAATTCTGAATAGCGGCTTCATGCCAGGCAAGGGGATCACCCCAGGACAACACGACTAAAGCCCCCTGAGCACGACAGAGCCCCTCTTCCCATGGTGGCTCCACCAGGGTGTTCAGTGCAGGAGGCTTCCTGCCACACTGTGCAAAGCAGCTTGCTGCTGAGATGCAGAAAAACGCGGGCCCCTCCCCGCCCGCCCACACAAACATCTCCAGCCCGCTCTGTGAGCCCACGAGTCCCAGGAACGGCTGTGGAGATTCAGGCGGGCGGCCAGAAATTAGAGGACCCAGAAGGCCTGAGCAATTCATCAAGGTCCTTTCAGCCTCGGTGATTTAGGTGATGGAAGCACAGCGTCAGCAGGGCAAGAACATTGTGTGATCATTCTCTGGGAGCCATGAGTCTCTGGCGGAGGGGGAGACCTTTGCCACTGTGAGTGAAGTAGAGGAGGCTTTGTCTGCCCCCAGAGGGCACCAAGGCAACGGCACCAGTGGGTTCCCTCTGAGGGTGGGGCCTCTGATTAGTCATGATCAAGCCCGAGCTCCTGGAAGCTCTGAGCTGCCGTCGAGAGAAGCGGGGAGCAGTAGGTCACATCACCTGGGGAGCACTCAAAGTGCCCCATGTCCCAAAGGCTGCCCCTCAAGCCAACTGCATCAGAAACTCTGGAGTGGGTCCCAGGTGTCACCGTTTTGAAAAGTCCGGGGGTTAAAATGTGTAGTCAAGATGAGAGACACTAGGTCAGATGCTGGGTCCTTGCTTTACGCAGTCAGCCAGCCAGGGGACAGGGCCCATCTGCGTCGGGGCAGATGAGGGGTCTCAGGAAGCAGGTATCCTGGGATAGCCACCGAGGGAAACAGTACAGGGGCTCCTGAAACATTAAAGCTAGAACTACCGTCTGACCCACCAGCCCACTTCTGGGCCCACGGCCAAAGGAGATGAAGTCGGGATGTGGACGAGATACCTGTGCTCCCACGCTCACGGTGGCCAAGGTGTGGCAACGCCTAGGTGTCCACGGATGGATGCGTGGATGTGTGCAGGGTATGCACACCCTGGAACATTCCTCGGCCACGAGAAACGAGATCCCGCCATCTGCAACAACATGGGTGGACCTAGAGGGCATTATGCTGAGTGAGATTAGCCAAACAGAGAAAAGCAAATACTGTACCATTTATGCAGAATCAAAAAAAAATAAAGGAAATGATAGAAGCAGGCTGGAACACTGGTTACCAGAGGTGGGGGTGGGTGAGATGGGGAGATACTGGTCAAAGAAGACAAAAAGGAGGCAGGTGCCCGGAGACTGAGAGCGAAGCAGAAGCAAAGCATGATGGGAGGGGGGCGTGCTGTGGAGGCCGGGCTCCCGGGAGGGGCACCCCCAGGCCTCTGGCACCTAACCGGACACAAGAGCTGAACCCCAGGGTGGCGTAGGGGGACTTTTAGTTCGGTTACCTGTCCCCTGCCCGGAGGACACAGTGGCATGCCTGTCGGAGCCCTGGTTTTCATCTGACTGGAAATCAGGCTCTGCGGACAGAGCCTTTTCCCCATGTGGATTCTGGTAGAAAATCTGAATTCCCTCCTGGCACAGTTGAAAAGTTAACTATCTGAAGGCAGCACTGTGCTTGTTCCTGAAGATTTTATATTTTAATTCCTACCTAGAGACCTGTGGATTTTTATCTTCTTTTCTGTTTTTACTAAAAACAATTTTCAGAGCATTTCCATCTCAAGACCTCCTTCCATGAAGTTTCTTGGCACGAGAGTTCATCGTGCAAACAGGTCTTCCTGCACTCAGAGTGCGGCCCTTGTGGGGTTCCTGGTCCTCCTTGTCAGCTGGGTCCCCCACAGACCGCAGTTGCTTTTCTGAAGGCCCATGGCTGCCTTTTATCAACAATATGGGTATAAATTTTGCTATCCAATGTGCAATTCATGCCTCCTCTACGTCCCTTTACTTTTCCTTTCCATTTAGTAGCAGACTTTTTCTTCTTTTACTTTTGTTTCAAAAATCCCTATTAAGGTTTTTTTGGTTTTTTGGGGGTTTTTTTTGTTTTGTTTTGCATTTAACGAGGGTGTCAAACTATTTCAAGAGCCTGATTGTTGCCTCAGCTCTCAGGGTCTTATCCCCCCTTCTTTGGCTGGGGCAGTGCTTTGACTTGTACGTCCTGTACTGCTGTTTGCTTGCTCACTTGTTTCAGTCATTCTCGCAAAACCTTAATGCTAGGTTTTGGTCGGTAGAAAGGAGAGCGGGTTCATCTTGCCTTTTTCTCCACTCGTCTGAGCGCCAATCAAACATTCTTTAGATGGCCAGAGATGCCCACCACTTCCACCCAATATCTGTTCCAACAGTCACGTGTCCCGTCCAGTGTCCTGGGTGAGAAGTGCCCCCTCCTCCCAGCCCACATCCCGCTCAGCCAGTGGAGTCCGTCTAGGAGGCCGTCTCCAGCCTGTTACTGCACATCACCCTGTCTCCTTCCCAGGTGGGGACCTCATCTGTCTGGGTGCAATGCTCTTGCCTCTTTTTGGGGTGTTCCACCTCTTAGCCAACCCAGATGTGGAGAGGATTAGGGGGGTGATGGGGAAAGAAAAACTCAGGGCGCACTTGAGATAGACAGGGTGCCCCACCAAGCGCTTGCCGGCTTAGCCTTCTGCTTTCTGGATCAGGAGGCTGACGCAGTGGGGACGGGTGTCAGGGCCCGTTCACCGAGCTAATGAAGTCTGGCTCCCTGTTCTGGCAACGGGGCACTCGCAACATCAGTATTTTTCTTCATTCGTCAGAGCCGGTGACCGTGTACAGTAGAACCCAGCTGGCAGCTTTGTCTTAAAGCGAGCTTCAGATGGGCATGTCCTCAGGGGCCAAAGTCCTGATTTCTTGGGCATCTGAACCAGCCAGATACTTGGCAAGGCCTCGACTCGGAACACATCTGGTTATCAGTGACCTGTTACTGACAGGCTATCATTTAAGGTGCTACAGAGTCACGTAAGACATGTGGTTTCTCCCACAGGAAACAGGTGAGGACTCGGGTGGGGGACATGACATTGCTGAATAAATTGGTAACCAGCTGGCCTGCACATGAGCCCCCTCCGCAGACGAGCGGGCTGCACCTCGCCGGTCACATGGGGACCAGGGAAGCCCTGCCCAGTGTCTGATAGTCCTCCTGCTCCCCGGTGGTCACACACAGGTGTCCACAGCCACCGTGCAGGTCGGACATCCCTGACTGGACATGAAGGCACAAGGCCTCGTTCTGAGAGTCTGGCTGCCTCTGTGTCTCCTTTTGGTCCACTGACCTTTCACCTTGGATCTGCAGAGGGTGTCGCGCTGCACCCCCAATCTTGGGCAGCAGGTGCTGGCAGAGGTCTTAGGGGTCACCACCCAGGAGCCCGCTCTGCCCACACTGACCCCTGCCTTTGCCAAGCGCTGCCCCTCTCCCCCGGGACAGCAGTGGGCGTGCCTGCTGACGGTCTCCGCGTCCACAGCGGCGACGACCACTCCGGACCTTCCCACGGTCCTGTTCCCAACCTCAGCTTGTTTGTTCTCTCACAGAAGGTGGGCAAGTGGACAAGTCGACAGTTAACTTTGCAGAAACATATTTTTTCTTGTAACCTGGCTGGAAATGACCACTGTGACCTGCGGTCTGACTCGAACCTCAGAACAGCGTGGGGTCCTTTCGTATCTGTCAACCCAGCAGCAAAGCAAGCAGGGGGCAGCTTATTTCCCGCCTCTGTAGCCCTCGCGAAGGAACGGTGCTGCTGGGGGCTGACTCCTCTGAGAGACGAGCAGCCACCTGCTCAAATCCCGAAGGTCCTGTGCCCTCACCCGTTAGCACGTCTGTCAGCCTGCCGCCTCCACCTCTCACTTCTACCGAAACGGAGCAAAGCTTCTCGCCCCACAAGGTCCTCCCTCCGTCCACACTGAGCCCGTCCCCTCTCGCCCTTCCCAGAGCTTGTCCCAGTATCACTCCTCCTCCCCCTCTATCACTGTCATCGTCCTGAGCATGAAAAGGAGGGTCTTTCCCGTCTTTAAAAGGCCCAACACAGAAAGCACCCTGACGAGCTAGCAAAACCCCAAACCTCCCCTGACGTGGCCCTGAGGCTGCCTGACGAGGGGGCTCCTCACAGCCGTAGGGCTGAAACCCTGCCTCCCGGACAGGGTGCCACCAGCTCTGAGGTCAGGTATGTGCCCCTTGCCCTGTGTGCTGTGGGCCACCCTGGTGTCCCCTGAACAGGGCCGCCAGTGCCCAGAGTACTCTGTCCTGGGGCCTCTGCAGGCGCTCACATCAGGACCACCTGTGGCTCATGAAGAAGCATCCGGAAGTGGAAGAGCAGGTGCCACGCATCACGGAGGACGAGGACCAACACAGCTGCCCGAATGGTCTGACGCGATGTGACTGCAACCCCAGGGAGCGGGGTGAAGCCTTAGCAACAACCTTTCGTGGGTACAATAATTATACTCTGATTTTAGCACCTCACAATTTAGTCACAGAATAATGTTTTCAGCTGACGAGTGGAGGGAAATGATTACGGCCATTGTCACCCTCCGGTGGAGTTTCTAGCTTTGGCCTAGGCCTGAAATATGGCGTTTAAAGCATCCTTTCCTAAGAACCCAGAGTCAGTGTTATTCAAGCAGGTCTTGAGCAAAAGTCTCGTACAGGACAATGGCTGAGTGGCTTTCCAAACTAACACTGCCACAGAGAGCAGTCCCCAAATCTGGACTGAACATGTTTTTTTAAAGAGCTAACTCTTTGCAGCAACTGGAAAAAACCTTTAATGAGGAACTGTTGCTCAGTGGGCACAGAGTTTCTGTTTGGCGTGACACACAATTTTGGAAATAGCGATCGTGGTGGCCGAACAACACTGTGAATGTACTTAGCACTATGGGGTTGTGTGCTTACGATGGTTAAAATGGAAAGGCTTATGTCACATGTCTTTACCACAGCAAAAGTATATACGCACATGTCTGTATGAAATTATATACGTACACATTATAAATTTTATATATATATATATATATATATATGCAACCACCAGTCATAAGAGGACAGGCTGGCTCTTTGTTAACATCATGCAAAATAAATCTGAGGGCCAGAAGTACAACTAAAGGTCAAATAACATTTCATGATAACATTTCATTTCATGCCAACACATCAGGAAGACCTAAGAATTAAAGTGTGTGCGTGCCTAATAATAGAACTTCAAAACGTATGAAGCAGCCACTGACAGTGCTAAAGGGAGAAACAGACGGGTCACAACATGCTACCAGCTGACACACAAATGTGACAGTCAGGATTACAGTACATAGTACACATTGATCACCACGAGCACACATAGTAGGCTCTCCATGAAATACACAGTAGCACAGGGATCACCAGACCCGCACACATTAGGTTCTCCAGGGATTACCGCTGCTTCTCTTGTCCTCAGCAGCAGCGGGTTTCTCACTGAGCACTACAATCTCCCCTGAGCTTCGAATGCACTGCCTCTCGAGTCTCCCAGGCCCCTGGGAATGGGGCCTGGATGCAAAGCTGGAGTGGCTTTAGGGACAGAAAGCTGGGGCAGAAAGTCCTTTGGTCCGCTCTGGGCAACTCGTAGTGAGCAGCCAGGCCAGCCTCCCAAAGCCCAGGACGCTGCACCAACCTTTATGTTCCAGGCTCACTGCCCTCCGGGCTGCTTAATTCTGAGCCTTATCACCTGAAGTGCATTATCTGATTTCCCAGCATAATAACATGTGCTACACTGTGATACAAGGTGAGACAGAGGGATGGGAGTCTGTGATTAGAATAGGGAAACTGTCTCACTTCGGGCATTTTGTTCTCATTTTGAAATTTGACAAATGGAACACTGAACAGAATACTGAACCCTAGGAATTTAGATTATTGACTTGATCCACTCACTTACTTGTCTACTCGTCCGTGGGGGCAACGTCACCAGCACACTGAAGCTGGAGTGCTGAGCGATGTGACAATCAGGGAAGTGACTCCTTAGTGCCCAGCGTCCACGCCGCACCTCTGGGCCCGGCCCCACCGTGCTTCCGCCGCTCACATCGCTTGTGTGGACCTGGGCTCTCAGGGGGCTGCACTCCTTTCCCACGGCCCCACCCCAGCCCACACCTAGCGCTGTCACTTTGCTGCCCTGGGGGCTCCTTCTAGCCTCAGCAGGATGAACATGTCCCCGTGTCTACCCAGGGGTCTAGTCTCTGCAATTCAATCTTGCCTCCGCTCCCCGTAGGCTCTGGGCCACCAAGCAGCCTTCTCCCTTACGACCCCCAAGCCACCTCTAGAAACCAGAGAACATTGGGACTGCAGTGGGCTGAATGGTCCCCCAAAAAAATGTGCCACATCCGAATTTGAAATAGAGTCTTCGCAGATGTTTAAGTTAAGGGATTCAAGACGAGGATTTAGGGCGCATTGCAAATCAAAGACTGGTGTCCTCATGAGAGAAAGGACAAGGGGGTTCATGACAGGGGGTACGGGTGGGGGGGAGGCTGGCCGTGTGAAGACAGATGCAACGGTTAGAGGGAAATGTCTACAAGTGGAGGGTCGCCAAGGCTTGCTGGAGCCACCGAAAGCCGGTGGAGAGCCTGGAACGGGTGCTCCCTCAGCCTCCAGAAGGAGCCAGCCCTGCCGACACCTTGGTTTCGGACTTGTGGGCTCCAGAGCTGCGAGGGAGTGAATTGTTGGCTCTCTGTTACCACAGCCCAGGTGCCATCATTGTCCTGAACAAAGGGAAAGAGTAAGGTGGCACCGCCCTCGGGCCGAGTCTCTAAGAAAAGGTGACTCTGAGCAGAAGTCACGGACAGGGGGTGGGAGGGGGAGACAGTTGCTGTTCTGGGCCAGTGAGGCCTGTGGGTGGCCGGTGGTGGCCGTGTCACCAGGAAATGCTGCTGCTGGAAGCGCTGCGCCACAGGGATGTCAGAGCCAGTAAAGGCTGCCAAGACTGGGCAAGCTGCTGTGAAATATCAGATTAATTTCTGATTAAGTGAGAGCCAGTTTCCAGTTTTAAGCGAGAGCCTTCATTAGTTTGCATTCAGAAGGAATAAAATGTGTCCTCCAATACTTCCGGAACTGGAACGAGGAAACCCTCCTGGGATTTTGCAGAGCGGGAACCACCCGCATGGCAGCCCTGGCAATGGGTTTCTGGCTCGCTCGTGTTTAAGGGAAAGGAGCCCCCTCACTGTAGGAAAATGTGGTGAACAGCTGAATTCAAATGTCCCACATTTACAGGGCAGTTAAACCCGGGAACTGAACTGACAAAATTATCAACATTTGGCTCAGATCGTCTGACTGAACACTGTTTTCTAAACTATCAGCTCTGCTGCTATATATATGTGGGGACACACACACACACACACACACACACAAAGTTATAGAGCTACGTACCCAGCTATATACACACACAGCTGGGCCCAGCCACGCACATGCATATGCTAGCATATTTGCAGCTATGTGTACACACAGTTGCATGTATAAAATATACGATTATACGATTTGTCACCTAAATAGACAACAGGGAAGAGGCTGGTCTTGGAAGCGTGGCTTGCGTGCCTTCTGGCTCGCACACATGGGTGTCACACACGCGAGGCCAGGTCTTGCTGGTGAGATCTCTTTTCACGAGAGGTGTGCTGCCCAGCAGGTGCATGGAGAGGAGATGGGCCTGGGACCTCGCTTCATGGTGCCACCGAGGCCCCCCCACCAAGTGCACGAGTGCCGCCCCTCAGTGCAGTCCCTCCTCGCCGGCTCCGGAGGATCGTGCCTCTTGGGCAACACAGGCCTTTTCTGACCCCGTTTGATGAGCCCTCCTGTACCAGGATGCTTGCCCCGTCTTTCTCCACGCACCTGGTGGGCACCACCTGCCATCGATGGTCCACATATTCGTCTGCATTTAGACGGCAGAAATCTTTACCTTTCTGGGGAAACGCTGACTACAAGGATCTGCTTTCTGAGACGTTCGCAAGTGGGGCTCCGTTAGTCAGACGCGGTTTCTGAAGACGTGAACTGTACCTTCCCTGTGACGCCGCTGTAACAGCTCGCGGCATAGTGGGGCTTCTGTTTTCTCCTTAAACAGCTGTTCATTCAGTTTTTTTTTTTTGGAACTGCCAATTTCTCTCTGGTCACCAAAAGGAAGCGATTCTGGAAGTTTCTCTCAAGTTGGCAGTGCTTTTAAAGCTGGCCATCACTTACGTTGACAGGCCTGAGAGAGCAGCTCGCCCGGGAGTGTCGCTGGGCTGGGAGGATAATGAGCTGGCCATGCTCTGGGCTGTGCAGACCTGGAAATGCTGCGACGGCCTGTTCTAAGCCAGCGAAACGGCATAAAGCTGTCACCAGAAAACAGGTGGTCGGCTGGTATTTGTTGTTCAAATGTGTCCAGAATTAATGGGCTTATGTATCTGTTGGCACCGGACCCTGACTAGATGCTGCACGACAGAGCTTTGAAAAACGGGTCCCTGCTGTGCCTTCCCCGTGCAGAAGGCAAATATTTGCGTATTCAGTGGACAATGCAGCCCATAATCTTCTGCTAAACTGCATATCGCAATCCCATCTGGAAAGTTCAAAAGGAAAGCATTTCCCAATTATACGCTGAGCGGACTGGTCTTGTCCTCGTTGTTTCATGGATGGGACTTTTGTGACGATCATTAGCTTGTTTACAAATGTTTTTAATTAAAGCTGAGAGAGGCTGGGAATCAGGTCTTTAGATAAACAGCTTGTCATTTTAAAGGGCATTCCCCAAATGGTCACAGGCCGGGAGAAGTTTTGGCAAATTCTGTCCTGGGAGGAGTGGGGAGAGGGAGGCAGGATAAAGGAAGGAAGACCCCGTGGGGTTTGAAGAGACTCCGCAGGGTCTCCTTTGGGGGGGCTGGCAGGCCAGCTGCATCCCAGCTCACCGCGGGCCCAGCCTACCTGTAGGCCCATGTGCACAGCCACACGTGTTGCCAAGGTGGCAGCTCGTGTCGTCGGAATCCATGGCCTCCTGCAAACAAGTCCCACGTGTATGAGTTACCAGCTTCTCTGCCTGGTAGGCGGTGTGCTCTGGGTTTGGCAGGCCTGGAGCCCAGCCTGTGGGGGGCTCCACACGGAGGGGCCTGCAGATAGCTACATCGGATCGCTCCACGTGCTCGGTCCTGATGAAGACACTGGGTTCACTCCTCATTGTGTGGCCAGGCTGTAGACAAGGTGACCTGACACTGTCCTGGAAGCCGCCCAGCTGACTCTTCCTCTGCTCAGCACTGGGTCACTTCTCCATCATCCGTTGAGTGCAGGGTTACTGGGTAACCTGAACCTCCCATGTTGGCTTCAGACACAGCTAATGATCCACAGGACGGTGTCCCCAGTTCCAGCTCTATTTCCCGGCCGTGAAAGAAGGGAAGAAGGACCAGACATTTGCAGAATGCCAGGCTCGAATGCACACGGGCAGCTGTGAAGTGGCCTCATGGGCCGGGCTGTGCAGGGAGCCTCACAGAGTCCGTCCCGTCCTCGCCCATTACTCAGCAAGCCCCCGGTCACTGGACACCCCTTCCTGCATGGTATGCCTCTGTGAGTGGATGTGAGTGGACAGACGGGGAGGCACGGGGCATGCGGAGACTAGCAGCAGGCAGCACGTCTGCTCCGCACGGCCTGACCGTCTCAGGTCCTCTGACTATGACCATATTGGGTGCTTTTACTTCTGATTTCAAATATGATGACGCCTCTTACATAAACTGCAGGTGTTAGAAAACTATATGAAAAAGACTAGGGTATGGAAAGCCTCCCCGAAGTGTCCGTGTGTCGGTGCACATTCTCTCTCTCTGTGTGTGCACACACGTGCTCACACGCACACTTCTCATCGCTATACACCACCCCGCAGTGGGGCCACACCCCACCACAAAAGACCACCTGGGACAGGTCCTGCCTTTCTGGGAGAAGCCTCCAGCTCCCGTGGGGGGTGAGGAGGCTGTGGGGTCCTCCAGCCTGTGTTCTGAGCTCCTTGCTCTGAGAGGGAAGGGGCCTCCCCTCCCCTGGAGGTCACGGGGCAGAAGAGCGAGTGGGGCACAGGTGCCGCCAGGGAGGAGATGCCCTGTCTGTGCCTGAGCGAGCAGGTGACCAGCCCAGTAGGTGTCTGGCCGCCAGCTGGCCGCTGCCCTTCCTCAGGAGCCCTGAGAGTCCTCTGCACCCATAACGGGCAGAGTCGCTATGGGAAGGGGCTAGAAGGACCAGATGCTGGGGTCATAAAGGAGCCAAAGGCCCTGTGGAGGCAGGAAAGCTCAGACATCAGCAGCTGGGGACAGTCACGGAAATACATGGGTCTGCCCCCGCCCCACAGAGACTGCTTTGGGGACAAACTCTGACTTGCCAGACACTGGAGACGTGGCGAGTGTGGAGGGCAGCCCTGGCGCTGTGTCCCTGGGTCTTGGAAAAAGAGTCGCCCCAGACCAGCTGTCAGAAGCTTCCTGGAAGAAGACCTCATCCTGGGGTCACTCAGCAAGCTCTGAGGCCTCAGGAGGGGTTGTGAGTGGCCACGGGGCTAGGCCACCCCAGAGAGCCGAGGGTGGGGGCAACGGGGCCGGGCCACAGAGGAAGTGAGCCTGAGGCCAAGGAGGTGAGTGTGATGGGGCCCCTAGGCCAGGGGATCAGAGCCCCACAGGTGGGAAGATAGGATGAGAGGGACCAGGTATGAATGACCACCTGGCACGCAGGGCTGCCGTGCCACACCTGACGCCGAGAAGATGCATTTGTAGATGGAAGGGCCTCAGCCGCAGCGCTGTGCAGAGCTCCCCGTGGGCTGGGCAGGCGTGATACCCGCGTCTGGGCTCGCGGCCACATGGAGGGGAGCAGAGGTGGTGCCTGTCGTGTTTTGCACGATGCATGCTGGCTGTGCCTTCGGCCCTTGTTGGAGATCCATCCCCCTCGTGGTAAACTTAAGGGAGCCCATAGCATCCCATCATCTCCATAGCAACGAGAGCTCTTGAGAGTAGAAACAAGAAAGGCTGGAAAGAGGAACAAAAGGCCTCTCAAAGCTTCAGTGGCAGGTGATCCCGCATGTCCTCAGGTGCCCGCCGCCTGCCCGTCGGTAGGTTCTGCGTGGCTCACAGCGGCCCCAGCTCCAGCCCCAGAAGGCCGCCGCCGTCCTCCTGAACCATCCCCGTCTGATCACCGCACCACATCTCAGAAGAGCACGGGGCAGTCGGCACTACAACTGCGAGGCTGCATCTGTCGCTTCACAAGGAGTCTGTCGCTTCACAAGGAGCACTTCTCAGTGCTCTCACATCAAGAATGAGCCAGGAGAGTGGTGGGAGCAGGGACACAGGAGGGAGGAAAGGCAGCTGGTGCTGGGGCCTCAGCAAGTGAACAGACAGTTGGGCAGAGAGACCAGCGCGAAGGCCTGGAGGAAACAGCCCGGATGGTGTGGGTCACCTCGGACTTGGGGCTGAGCCCACAAAAGGCTCTGGTGTGCGGGACCCTAGCTCCCTCTCATCATGTCCTCTGCAGGGGTTCTCAGACCTGACCCGACCACCTGCGCATCCTCAGCTGCCCCGGGGCAGGGAGCCACAATTCCTCTGCACGAAGATGAAAATAGCCACAGAGTCACAGGGTGCGTTCCTGGCTGCAAAGAGCACACAGAAAGTGTTCAGATCCCCGGGCATGGGAGGTGGGGTGCTGATCAGCATGAGAAAGGCTTCTCCAGGATTGGGGAGCAGACCTGGGACCCTTCCCTACCTAAGGCGTGGGGTGCCTGGTGCTGTGGGAGGTCCGGGGCATCTTCTCTCCCTGGACTTGGTCCACGATGTCCCTGCGGGGAGGGTGGTGTTTTACCCTCTTGAGGACTTGAGGGGACCCTGCAAATTCCAGGGATCCATTGAGCCTACCTTGCTAGTCCAGGGAGGGGCCCCCTGGAAGTGAAGCGTCGGACACCACCGCGTCCTCATGGCAGCACAGAACCGTGCTGGGGAGCGCAGCGCCTGAAGTGTCCCCACGGATCAGACGTCCCGCCCCCATGAGGGTCAGCTGCAAAGGGCGGCCCTCGTCTGCTACAAACACACAGGGCCCCCTGTTCACAGGGACAGCCACCTGGCTTGTGTGCTTAGTGCCCACCACACTCCTTCCCGCCGAGCTATCCTGCTCATCACTTGCCAGGGGAGGGAGAGAAGTGGTGAGACCTCGCTTTGCAAAAGTCAGGCTGTGAGATTTTTTTATTGAGCGGTCTTCTGCTTCTCAGAATATCAGAGGCCTGAAGACAGCTAAAAAGGGATGTTCAGGAACGGCTGAAATAATAAATTGATTTTTTTATCCCGCTTGACTCCATACCACTGTGAATCATTTCGTCAGGTATCCTGTAAATGACGACGTATAATCGCCCCTCTTCCCTGGTGCTCTGCTAACACAGCCCATCCATCATGGGGATGAAGGCTGTAGCAGCATCATAAACCCATCACCAGGCTTCTCCTGCCCACTGTGCTGGCCCTTGGTGCCAAGAGCCTCTACGAGACGAGATAATTCAGCTAAGAATGCTAACAGCCAACCCATCATTTCAAGGGAGAGAGACAAAATGAGGCAGGGGATGGCGATTTTCACTCTGACCTGGACATGTGAGTGTGGTGTAGACCAATGCGCAGGGGAGAAAGCGGGTTCAGATTCCCAGGAAGGAGACGGAAAGCAGATGCACACGCTGGCGTGGGGCTCAGGCTGAGTTACCGCCAAGCACCTGACCTGGCTCTGGGTGGGAAGCGCGTGGGACGGCGCCGGCTTCTGCTGCCCGGTGTGTTCCAGAGGACGGCAGAGGTTCAAGTTGCCTGAAATGAATGATTTTCTGGAGAAAACCCTCGATGCCCGACGTGCTCTATCAGTTTTATACACTCTGGCTTCTCTAAGATTCTTCAAGGCACATTTCTCAAACGCCAGCCAGCCGCCTGACGTGCAATTAGAGCTTCGGGAGTAATGGGTGTGGAATGATGTGAGTATTGACTTGCTGCCTGGGAGTGGGCCAGGGTACGTGGCTTCCATCCCGAGGCCATGAGGGGACGTCCTAAACGGCATGGGTGCCACCCGCTCTGAAGGTTGTCCTCAGGGCAGGGAGGCAGGTGCTTCCCGGGAAGAAAGGGGAGAGCACCTGTGGGTCCCAGCGTAGTGTCCCTGTGGGGGTTTGACTTTCCTTCAGGGCCGCTGGGGCGTCCTGTGCACAAGCTGAGCGCCCATTGCTCCACTTCATTCCACAGCCCCCACGATCTGGCTGGACCTCTAAGAGGGCAGAGTCTGAGCTCTGTAGGCAGGTGTTCTGAGCACCTACTATGTGCCAAGGCTGTGCTAGAAGCGGGTCTCACAGGACGTAAGACCGGAAGCGTCTTCACCCCCTGGCATTGTGGGCTGTGGGGAACCTGGCAGAGAGGAGATGGCAGCACGATAAAGTCCCCTAAGGGCAGCGCAGTCTAGAGGAAGAGGGGAGCGGGCAGGCCAGAGGTCAGGAAAGGTGTCCCTGGGGAATCTCATCAGTGGGAGAGGAGCAGCCCTGAGACCCCTGGGCTCCAGGGGCTGAGCCAAGGTCACCGCGGCTGGGAGAGCAGGCAAGGGCCCTTTCATCTCAAGGTCACTCCAAGGAGCCTGAGCTCTGTCACACCCTCTGTGCTGGGGGTGCTGTGCAGGCCACAGTGGCCGGCCAGGGAGGCTGAGTGGCCGTGTCCCAGGACTCCAGGCCACTCTCTGTGGGGGACATTTAGAGGGACACAAAGGCCCAGGAGGAGGGCCCAAAGAGCCCAAGTGGGACCCCTCGTCTTCACTCATCTAAGGGAGAACGACAGACAAAATGAGTGGGCGTCTGCTAGACTTCACGCTGTCAGCCATGCACACGGCGCTTCAGGAGGTGGGCTCATCCCCGTCCCCTTGGCTCCCCACAGACACGCCACACTCACCCAAAATGCCCACTCCCCAACCCTTTCTGTCCAGGGAACTCACATTGTTCTTTGAGTCCCACTTACACTGTCACCTTTTCATTCCCTTTCATTTAGTTTTTCATCGGCCCTCATTGTCACCCACACCAAAGGGGCTACGCTCAAGGTCTCTGGCCCCCACCTCACGGAACTTTGATGGCTGTACATGCCTGCGGTCTCCACTTCCTCGCCCTCAAGTCCCCCTCAACTGACTGCAGTCTGGATTCTTGCCTCATCCTTGACCTGACACTTGCCAGGGTCACCAGCTCCCTAAAGTCCCCAAATACAAAGGCACCGTCTTGCTCAGCATCTCAGCAAGAGTCTCTGCAGTTGACTGATTCCAGAATATTGACTGTCCTCCCTTTAGACACTTTCTTCTCTTGGTATCTGGAACGTTACATGTGCATATTTTTATTCTCACTTCTTGTCCCAGTGAACCAGAGTGGAACCTAATCATTTGCGGGCAGTAGGTAGCACTCAGTACGGGGAAGTCCTCAGTCTGGGGACTACTTAGCCTTCCGAAAGCAGCTCTGCCCCGACTAAGAAAGCTGACGAGCAAGGCCTACAGGATCCACGTGTTCCCTGGTAGCCTCGCTGGACCCCAGGGCAAACCCCAAAACATCACACTCAGGACAGCAGGTTTATAGTAATGAGCATTCAACTGAAACACAAGACATAGGAAGAAGCAGGAAGTACAGCTCATAATGGACAAAAACACGAGTGAACCCAGACGGACACAGAGGAGTGAGGAGACAACACTGCTAACACAGTTATCGTAAGGGCGTGCCGTGTGTTTGGAAAGTTAGAGGAAAGACTGAAAACGTTAAGTAGAAACAGTGAAAACAGAAAAAGACCCGAGTGGGATTTCTAGAGATGACGTCTTTGGTGTCTGAGGCTCAGAATCTGCTGCATGGGATCAATGGCAGATCAAACTAGATGCCGAGGAAGGAAAACCAGTTAACGGGAGGACACAGCGAGAGCAACTGGCCAGCATTCACGGAAAGAAGTGAGGAGCATCCTTCGCTGTGGGAAGGCAGCTGGCAGCCCACTGTGCCTGGGATGGGACCCTGGAAGGGAGGCGGGAGGGGCAGGAGTGACGTTTGAAGACACAATGGTCAGAAACTTTACACGTTTGATGAAAACTATAAATCCACGGACCTAGGAAGCTGAAGAAAGCCCAGGTACAATACACATGATGAGAACTCCACCCAAACAGCATGAACAAATTGCTCAAAGTCAACCAAAAAGAGAAAATTCTAAAACTGCTCAGAAAAAAAAAAAGACAGGTTACATATGAAAGAGCAAATAACACTGATGGAAGCTTTCTTGTTGGACTCAATGGGGCAACATATTTAAAGAACTATAAAGAAAGGGGTAAGGGGACCCAGCAACCCAGAATTCTGCACCCAGTCACATCATGGCCAGATGTCAAAGATTCTTAGAAAGACACATCAGACAATTTGGGTTTATTTTTTTATCGATCTACATTTATATCTCCATCTATCTATCTCTCTATCTATCAGCTATTGTATTTATCTTACTATTTCTTTTTCCCCCCAAGATATTATTGGGGAGTTAGGGAAGGAGAACAGACAAGTTGCTGTCCTTTTGTTCTTCAGTCTAGTTGTGGAGGACATCACTTCACTGACCCATGTTGGTATTATCATTGCGCTCTTCCCTGGTGAGGCAGTCACTCGCCGGCCACTGGACAGCCACTCACGGCAGCTCACAAAAGCTCACAAAAGCTCACGCCCGCTGGCGACCAGCCCCACTGCAGCCTACACTGTCACTGGTGACTCACAGCAGCCCAGCTCCAGGTCGAGCTGTTGTTCACCATCTTAGCTGTAGAGGGCAGTGTCACTGGCCCTCATGTGGGATCAGAACCGGGGCCCTGCTGCTCAGAGCTGGCGTCCCAAGCCAACTCTTAGCCAACGCGCCACTTGGCCAGCCCATTACTATTACTTTTTTAGTTCCACAGAAACTGACTAAAGGCTTTAAAACATGGGAGTGATATATGATTTATGTTTTCAGTTTAGGTGTGTGGTGCTGAATTTTAGCTTTTGTATGTCTGAAAGTGCATTTATTCCTTTATTTTTGAAATACTTTTTTTTCTAGGTGTTCTACATAAAAAGGAGTCATATAGCCAAATAAACTCTGGGGAAATGCATCCTATACAGTTTTCTCCAATCTTCATATGCTTAATAGCTCTATGAAGTCCTATAATACAGTTGACCCTTAAACAATACAGGGATTAAGGGTACTGACCCCCTTCACTGTTGAAAAATCTATGTATAACTTTTGACTCCCCTAAAAACTTAACTACTAATAAATAGTCCTGTGGAGCGGAAACCTTACCAATAATAAAACAGTCAATTAATACATATTTTGTATGTTGTATATACGAGGTCTGACAATTGAGTTTGCAAACTCATCATAAAAATAATGCATACCTCATTGCTGAATATCACTACAGTCACCTTTGAAGTCCTACCCTTGGGAAGCTATGCACCAACGCCAGCGCCTAGTCCACCCTTCAAAGTCATTTTGGAACTCTTTTTCTGGAATGGCCATCAGAGCTGTCATCGTATTACCCTTGATGTCCTGAATGTCATCAAAATGTCTTACTTTCCATATTTCCTTTATCTTTGGGTAAAGAAAGAAGTCATTGCGGCCCAGATTAGGTGAGTAGGGAGGGTGTTCTAATGGTTATTTGTTTACTGGCTAAAAACTTCCTCACAGACAGTGCTGTGTGAGCTGGTGCATTGTCGTGATGTAAGAGCCATGAATTGTTGGCGAAAAGTTCAGGTCGCCTAACTTTTTCATGCAGCCTTTTCAGCACTTCCAAATAGTAAACTTGGTTCACTGTTTGTCCAGTTGGTACAAATTCATAATGAATAATCCCTCTGCTATCAAACAAGGTTAGCAACAACATTGCAACAAGTTCACGAACTTAATTGTGAGACCCGTATTCTATGCTGTATTCTTTAAAAAAAAAAAAAGCTATCAGCAAAATGTACTTTATACCTCATGTAACTGTGAGCTATTAAAATAAGATCCTATTTGTAGCTAGAAGGTTATAAAATATATACAGTTTTGGTGCAGAAGGCACCTGGCTCAATTTTGATGGGCCTTACTTTTTAATTAAATCTCTATTATATCCCAAGCTTCATTATAATTTTATCTGGTCTCTCTTCAGAATCAGGACGCCAGTTGACACTCATTCTGGAAACTTTTGAATCTTAATAATTCATTAAGGGGACCCAGATGTAAGTTGAATTGACTACCAGAGACTGTCATGATCAATTATGTTTATACGTCTGGGTGCCGAGATGTTTAGAAATTATAATTTATTCTCCTTATGCATTAGGTATTATGCATTAAGTATTTAATTCCTTCATGTGTTATGTAACTCCTCTTTTTGGAGCTTCTTTCTGTTAGTTCTAGACAGTCTCCTGAGAAAACTATATGATTCCCAGTTTCACCTCCACATCCTATCCTTCAATTTATCCTTCTGTGTAAAGCAGAGAGAGTATTTCGTGGTTGAGGGATTGTTTTTTCTCCTCTGTTGAAAAGGAGATTTTACATAGTAAATTAAGTTACTCCTAGTTTTCCCTCTCACAGTTCTGGAAGGACGGCTTAGTGTAATGCAAAACACTGAAAGAAAGGTTAACCTTACTTGGGACTTTTAGACACATGCTAATGGCTCCTCTAGTCAGCTAGAATGGCATCTTCAGCATTTAACAATGTACCCACAGAGTGTATTGCCTGGCATATACCCATTCCCTAACAGTAATTACTGAATAAATGAATGAGTCCCAGAATAGTGCTCCCCCTTGGTCCATGCAGAAGGCAGAATAACAGCTCCTCTAAAGATGTCCACATACTGAAAAAGTTTTTTTTTTTTTTAATGAGTGTTTTTGTGGGTCTGGGATCGTGGTCTTGTGGAGCCGAAGAATGGAGACACGAACCAGAGAGGTAAAGTTGCAGAAAAGGAGTTTATTAGAAGAAAAAAGTACATTTCAAAAAAGCAGAAGTGGGAGAAAAAGTAGAGAATGGCTCAAGGGCCATTATTAGAAAAGAAAATACACTCCAAAGCATTTGGAGCAGGCCAAGCAAAAGAAGCTCAAAAAGACCTCTATGCTGTATCCTTACAGTAAAGTAAGCTAGAGAAAAGCACGTCATCAATAACATCATAAGGAAGAGGACATATACTTATAAACTGTACGTACTTACTGAAAAAAGTCTGTGTGTAAATGGACCCGCGCAGTTCAAACCCATGTTGTTCAAGGGTCAACTGTCTAGAAAAGTTGCCGTCTTAAAGTACCTTTCCATTTGGTAAACAGGTACTTATGAATGTAGACACCAACTGAGGAACCGCCCTGGCCTTCAGGCCCACTTTACTTAGAGAACGCACCGAACCTGTGAGTGGGAGGATGCAGGCTGCCTGTCACATGACCGAAGACCTTGGGGGAGGTACCGTGTCCTGTTTATCTTCCCAGCTACCAGCTTGGGAATTGGAGCACATTTCACACTTTAAGAGTATTTATGGATCGGGGAGGAACAAAGCTGTGCCTGTACTTGCAACTCTGTATTTCTTGGTTAATAGTTATTCTTATAAAATCTTTGAACTCATTAAAACAATTTTATTACCTGAATATATTTTGTTTTCTATTTAGATGACCTTGTTTCTTATTGACATAGCAATGTGATGCAATAAAGGAGAATATTGGCTGACTCCAGTTCTCTTAGGAAAAGCTATATTCTAAACATATAATGTCATGCAGTCATTCGGATTTTCACTAAATGCGAATGATATGGCAGGATGATTCTATTATCTAGAACTATAGCAACAAATGGGCAAAGTCCCTCATGGACTTACATTCTACTAGGGAAGATGGATCACAGATAGGCAAACAAATAAGTAAAAGTTCAGAACAGGGATAAATGATATAAAACAGACATAACAGGTAAGGGGGTGAGAAAAGGGTGGAGATTGGTGGCTGCATTGGTCAGACCTAAAACCATTAACGAAATGAAATTTTAAGTTAAAAACCCAACAGAGGTCTCTGTTCTTCACGATCTTGTCACCACAAAAGAAACCTTGCCAGCTCCACGTGGCATTATATAAAAGTTCTAGCCATCCTCCAGGAACAAAACACTCTTTCTCTTATATAAATAGTCTTATAGTCTAAAAAATAAAATGGGGAAATAGACCTAACCCAGTTTCTTAGTCTGATAGAGCCAAGATCGCAAGTTGGAGCAGGACAAAAGACCAACGAGGACATTTGGTGCAGCCTCCTTTGTGGAAGACAGAGCCAAAATTTCTATAAAACGTATTACAAATCCCATCCAGCAATTTACATGGCAAAACAGTACATCTTGTCCAAGTAGACTTTATCCAACATATTCAAAGATGAGGTACTACTGAATTCTTAAAAATGTGATTTATTACAATGACAGACCAAATAAGGGCACATTTTTCAATAGCTGCGGGAGAAGGATTAATGACATTTTATATTCAGTAAAAAAAAAAACCCAGGCCTTCAGAAGAGGACACACCTTAATTATGACAGACACAGAGCTGTCCTGCCCCAGGGTGTCTTTGTCCCTGTCCCATAAGGAAAGAGCCCTTGCCCAGCCGCGCAGAGGCAGCCACCGTCTCCCTGCCGCAAGGTGCCTCTCCCCGAAGTCGCGCCTGCGCTGAGCTGGGCATGCTGACCAACCACGGAATGACTGTGGGGTATGTCTCACCCTGGGTCCCCCCAGAAGGCTGGTCGAGCTTTGTGCAGTGTCTCCCTCATCCCAGCCATTGTCCTGTTCCCTTTATAGGCTGTGAGCCTGATCAACACCCTTCACCGCACACTCGGTCTCGGCATCTGCCCCCAGAGAGCCCACCCTGTGACACGATACACGACACACAGCATCTACCAAAGATGATACTGGAAGGCTAAGTGTCATAGTTAAAGATTAAAAGTCTTCCTTTTTCAGTCAGAACTAAGATGAGTGGTTCTCATCACTCAGTGCTCATCAACATTGTATTAGCGTGTCTAGAGCGAAAAGTAAAATAAGAAAAGTTGTAAGACATGAAAAGGACGAAACACATTTGTCAATACAGCAGATGAAAGCGATTCGGGAGGCCAAGTTTTCAAGTGAATAGGAGAGTTCGCCGAGGTTGCCAGATATGAGAAAAAACAGAGAGATCAAAGTTCTAGACACAGCAAGATCAATAGGCAGCGTCTCTCCTGGAAGATCTCGCCATGACAACACAGAAAACCAGAGAACTAATAATAAGTCTAATATAATAGAACCTCATGTAGAAAACAATCAAAGCTCTTTTTAAATAACATAAAAACCAGCTTAAATAGGCAGAAATACAGATCTAGACTATCGAATGCTAAAAATTCATGGGCAAGTACAAAGGGGTGAACATTGCTGAAACAACGTAAAATCCCAGAGGGCGAGTCAGAACATCACTCCAGCAGATATCAAGATTAGAAAGTTAGAGCAATTAAAATCATGTGGTATCGGCACAGGCAATAGACAAGCAGTCCATGGGGACACGTCCGAGGTCCACACACAGATTTCTTAATGTCTGGCCAAGAGGGCTTTGAAGGGTGAGAAAAGAGTTCACCGTTCAACCAATGGTACGGAGATAATCGGCACCACACACGCCAGGTGCATTCGAAACTACAGGAGAAAAGCAACACTTTAAAACTTCTGCTAGAAAATGTAAAATCCCATTATGATTTAGGACTAGGGGAGAATTGTTTTGATAAGGCACAAAGAGCAAATAGCTTTGAAAAAGATTAATTCAATTCCATTAAAATCTTTCAAAATCCTGCACTGTGGAAGGAATGATACGTAAAGGAAAGAGGCATGTCACCGATTGAGAAGAGGTATTTATATACACAGTATAACGTAAACCCAGAATAAGTAACTTCTAAAGATGAATATTTTTTTTAAAAAAGGAGCCAACCCAATAGGAAAAGGGCCATAACCCTACAGAAACCTAGTGTGAAAGAATCCCAAAGACCCGCAAACATGAAATGACTTACAGTCTCACCAGCAATTAGAGAAAAACAGACTTAAATAGAATAGAAAAACATGCAAAGTGAAAGGAGGCAGTCACAGGAGATCACACATTGTATGACTTCCTTTATGCAAAATGTCCAGAATTAAAACAAAAAGAGCGCTCATGGTTGATGAGGGCAGGGGGCGGGAAATGGGGGGTGATTGCTGGTAGGCACGGGGACTCTTCTTAGGGAGATGGGTTGGATTGTGTCGATGTGTACCCTACTCTGTGAATATATTGGAAAACATTGAATTGTACCCTTTAAGTGGACGAATTATATGGCATGTGAATTACATCTCAATAAATCTGTTTGGAAAATATGGTGATGATTGAATAAGTGGTAGAACAAGGCACTGAAAAATTTGAATGCTCAACAAAATACTATTACCTATATACGTGTGGGTACCGACCTCCACCGTGAGAATATAATACCACGTGGGAAGCGTCACAGGAGGTCAGACAGCATCCACCCCTGAGGAGAGGCGTCAGGGAGGGCGGTGGGTGTTCTCTGCATTTTTCTTTCTAAAAAAGATCAAGCATTGACATTTGCCAAACTGATGGGGTCCCGCGGAGCTCTGAATTTGATGTCTCTTCACGTTTGTTTCATCTTCCTATTTAATCACAGCTTCCCCACCCCTCAGCGTCGTGGTCACTCTCTCTGCCCCAGCTGTCATTGCTCTCATCACGTGACATCACGTTTCCTTCCTTGATCGCTGCCCAGACCACCCACGGGAAGCAAGTCGCCAAAGGACGGGACACAGAACAGTCTCTGTGTCTGTACATTTCTCGCCGAGAGGACATGCAGTGTGTGGTCTATAGCACCCGCCTCTTTCGCGCAGCACGCTTTTGAGGGTCATCTGTGCTGCGTGAACCGGGGCTTCCTTCCTTGATTGCTGAGTGGGTTCCATGTGTGGCTGTTGCACGCTTTCACCACCCACCTCTCAGCTGATGGGTTTTGGGGGTTTCCAGTTTTGGGCTCTTATAAATAAAGCTGCTGCAAACAATCATGCACATGTCTTTACATGGACGTGTATTTTCATTTTTGGGGGGTCGATTCGAGGAATGGAACGGCTGGGTTGTATGGGAAGCTCATGTTTAGCTTGTACGATTTCTTCTTCTATTTAACAACTCCTTTGGGTGCAGCCTTAGTCTCCCGGGCAGGAAAAGGAGTCTTATGTCATTTGAATCGTGCATTCTGCTCCAGGCCAGGAGTCAGCAGGAGGCTCTGTCGTCAGTCCTCGCTGCCGTTTGCTGGAAGGGCTTTCGCCCTCCGCCCAGCGTGCCCGCTCAGCATCTTCCCCCGCACCCGCCTGTCCTGCCCGCCTCACTCTGCCACGGGAGCCTGGGTACCATTCGGGTGGCTTCCTTCGTGTGTCAAACATACTCGCCGCTTAGGAACAGACCATCCACCCTCTTCTGATCCTGGAAGAGCTTCCAAGGCCACCACTGCCCATCAGGGACATCCAGACTCACCTTGTGCTACAGGTCTGCATGGACGGTGACCTGGTGGAGCGCACTGTCTCAGGATTAGAAAGGAAGCAGGTGCCACCGTCCACACAGACGCGTTTCCGCCGTGGAGACAGCAGGTCCTGGCCAGCCAGCCCTCCTCCCCACTCCTGCCTTGTGGGGGTGACACAGCTTCCCAGATGCCTTGGCCCTGAGGTTTTACTGCCGTTGTTGGCCCCCAGCCCTTTGGTGCCACATTGTCACTCTCCGCTTCATCCTCACCTGTGCCGTGGGGCTCACAGCCTGGAGGCCCCTCCCCTCCAAAGCCTCGGCTTTAGGCCCATTCATTGCCTTTAGGCCATTCATTGCCGCAGTGGTTATTAACCCATATTTCTTGCTGCCCAGGGGGCATTTCCTCCCTAACCTCAGTCTGTCCAAACTTGAAATGGGCTTATCCTTGCAGGGGACCCAGCGCAGCCTGACCGTGGCTGCCCAGTCTGCCAGCCCTGGAGATCGGGGCTGTGAGCCTGCCCTTCATCGCTGAACAGACACTGCTGGTGCCCTACCCACGTGCGCAGGGGTCCCTTTGTCCAGCAACTTCCCTGACAACTGCCCTGGGCACCTGGAGCTGCCTGTCCAGAGGTCCCTGAGCTGTGTGCCCCCCGGCACAGCCAGGGTGGCTTGGAGCCTCAGGGTGGAGCAGACGCTGTGGTGACACAAACTCCCCAGAGCTCCCATGGGATCAGGCTGAGGCCAGGCTTGGCCTGATGCCATGCTCCTGTTCTGCTTCTTCTCTTCCTCTCTCTGCCGTTTCTCTCGCTCCAGAGGCTTCTCCTGAGACCCTGCCTGAGCACGCGCTCAGAAGCCTTGTTTCTGGCTGTGGGGACTGGCTGTGATGTGGGCACAGGTGGGTCACAGCAAGAGGTAGATGCTGGAAGAGGCAGCCAGATCAGGTGGCTCAGTGGTGAGGGAATGGCCTTCGAGGTAAACAGGCCCCTGATCTGCAAACTGGGACATCATCAGCGCCCCCCATACACCCCCAAAAGAGGGTTATGTGGATTTAGTGCATCTCAGCATCATCAGCTGGACACAAATGCTGGAGCATAAACACGGCGAGCCCTGTGGCGACCCCATAGCCCACGTGTATGTAAAGAGAACCTACTGAGGAGACTTACATTTTGGCGCGATCCTGCTGGCAACAGTATGAACCGATGAGGGGAACCTGGGGGAGACAGCCGCAGTGACCCAGAAGACAGGGCCACGTCCTGGACGGGGGACGTGACTGCAGTGAAGATGTTTTGGGTTTAGAAATGGGAGAACTTGGCAACTGACTAAATTTGAGGGAATGAGGATGGGGGAGCCAAGGTCACACTGCGTCGGGGTCTCGAATGATGGGGTGTGTACGCTTCGATTAGAAACCGTGGGAGACGTGGGAGCAGGCAGCCCTGGCGGGGCGGGTGGGGCAGGCTGGGTCGGGGGGTAGAGGGGGGTCGTGCACACTGGACGGGCGGTCCACAGCGCCGGCAGCGACTGCTGTGCTCGGACAGCCGCAAGGGGGCTCCCACGCGTGCCCCGTGGGCTCACACCATCGGGCTGCAGGCAGACGCTTCCCTGCGCGCACACCCAGCTTCCAGGTACAGCTCCTGGTCGCCTTGCAGCCGCCCCATGTCACCCCCAGGCCCTGGGGGAACATGGACAGCGGCTGCCCCGAGTCTTTCGGGCACTTGGGAAGCAGAAGAGCGTGTGCGTGTGTGTGCGCGTGTGTATCACACACACACATATATACACACCTTCTACATTGAAGAGTATTTGACAACTATTAGGGTGATTGTGTGTCTCCTCACTTAGTTTAATTAGGCATTAGCTACAGTCTCCGTCCATCATGCCTCCCTCCCGGCATGACTGAGGGGTCGCACCGTTCCCGGTAAGCCCCCAGGAGGAGTCAGGGCAGCTGCTGCACCCCTCTTTCCAAAGAACATCCCTAAGCGCTTGTTTATTGTGGGCCTAGACAGGCCTAGGGGATTCACCCCTAGAACTTGCCCCGGGGAACAGACAAGCCCTCGGCAGGGCTGCCGTCCGTCTTCCCAAGCTCCTGGCTTCCGATCCACCTGGCGAAGAGCAGGCACAGGGCTGATGGGTGGCTCTGGGGCCCTTGGTGGCGATCCGGTTACGGCCTAATGTAGATATGGGGCCTTGGATGAGGGGGGGCCTTGATGTGGTCTGTTCAGTGGCCCCTGGATTTATGGGCCTGGAGTTGCTAATTTTCTGTAAAATAGTCATTGCTCTTATTACAGAAAATGGCCTATTTTTAAAAGTGGCAGAAGGCTCTTGAATACAAAAAAGCTTTTGCAATACTTTTGGCTGACTTATTTATAAGGAAGTATTATTTTTCTTTAGTTGTTTCAGACAGCAGCTGCGAAACTAGGGAGAGATGTCTGTGGAGCCTCAGTATGGCTCCATGGAACTACCCTGCTGTGTGTATACACTTATATTTATAGTTATGTTTATGTATGCTTGTATATGAGTACAACAAATGACTGGAATGATACAGGACGGAGGGAGAAGGAAGGAATTGGGACTATTCTGTTGTTATAAGGTGCTAACACTACCCCTGAGTGGTGCAGTGGTATTTGAAAGTAGACTTGGATTAGCTGTGAGTGTATACTGCAAACTCTAGGGCAATCAACACAAAAAGTAAAAATAAAAGTGTAAGTGAGATGCTGGTAAAGGAGAGAAAGTGGGGTCATATAAAATGCCCAATTAAAATCACAAAAGGCTGAAAAAGAGTGAAAGACAAAAATAGGAACAAAGGGCAACGAATAGAAAACAGTAAGAAATATGGTAGCTATTCGTCCAACTATATTAGTGATCGCTTTGAATGTTCATGGTCTAAATGCACCAGTTAAAAGATAGAGATTGTGAGTGGATCAAAAAACATGACCCAAGTGTATGTTGTCTACCAAAAAAGTGCATTTTAAATATAAACACACATAAAAATTAAAAGTAAATGGATGGGGGGAAATATACCATGCTAACACTAATGTAAAAGGAAGCAAAAGTAGCTATATCAACTTCAGATGGAGCAGACCTCGGAGCAAGAGAAGTTATCAGGGATAAAGAGGACATTACATAGTGATAAAGAATTCAGTTCTCCAAGAAGACACAACAATCCGTATGTACGCACCTAACAACAGAGCACCAGACAAGCTACATCAGGCAAGAACTGATAGAACTGCAAGGAGGAACCGATGAAGCCACTCTCACAGTTAGAGACTTTAACACCCTCTGTCAGAGATGGACAGACCCAGTGGGCAGAGAAACAGTTGAATCAATCACCTGTATATAATTGGCACCTTTAGACGACTTCACCCGTAACAGCAGGATTCACATTTTTCTTAAGTTCACATGGAACATGTACCAAGATAGACCTTATTCTGAGCCAGAAAACACACTTTAAAATTTTTAAAAGAATAGAAATCATACAATGTCTACTCTCAGATCACAATGAAATTAAACTAGAAATCAGGAATGGAGAGACAGCTGGAAATGCCCCCAGTACATGAAAATTAAACAACATACTTGTAAATAACCCTTGGGTCAAAGAAAAAAATCTCAAGAGAAATTTTAAAAAGTATTTTGCATTAAATAAAAATAACAACACAATTTCAAAATGTATGAGATATAGAGAAAAAGCAGTGCTTAGAGGGGATTTTATGTTATCAAATGCATACATTAGAAAAGATGAAAGATCTAAAGCCAATAATCCAAGTTTTTACCTTAGGAAACTAGAAAAAGAAGGGGAAATTAAGCCCCAAGTAAGTGAAAGAAAATAAGTAAGAATTACAGCAGAAATCAATGAAATTGGAAATGAAATCAATAGAGAAAACCAACAAAACAAAACGCTGGTTCTTTGAAGAGATCAATGGAATTAATAAGCCTTGAGTTAGGCTAACTAAGAAAAAAGAGAGAGGACACATATTACTAACATAAAAAATGGAAGAGGAGACATCACGATGGAGACCATGGAAATAAAAACGATAAAGGAATGCTACAGGAAACTTGATAAACACAAATGTGATCATCTGCTTGAAATGAACCAAGTCCTTGAAAGACACTATCTGCCAAAACTCACACAAGAAGAAGTAGATGATCTGAATAGGTCTGTAGCTGTCCAAGAAATTGAATCAGTAATCAATAACCTTCCACAAGAGAAGGCATCAGGCCCAGACGAGTTCACTGGTGAATTCTACTGAACATTTAAGGAAGAAATTGTACTGATTCTCTACAGCCTCTTTCAGAGGATAGAAGCAGAGGGAATGTTTCCTAACTCATTCTCTCCCATTGCATTGCCATAATGCCCAACCAGACAAAGACATTATGACTATGAAGATAAGAAGACTATGGAAGAATCTCTCTCATGAACACAGATGTAAAACTCCTCAACAAATGTTAGCAAATCATATCCAACAATGTATAAAAAGAATTATACACATTGAGTGTGACATTACAAGTATGCAATGTTGGTTTAACATTCAAAAATTAATTAATGTAATCCATCATATCAATGGATGAAAAAAGAAAAAGCACATGATCATGTCAATAGATGCAGAAAAAGCATGTGACAAAATCCAACACCCATTCATGATAACAATTCTCAGTAAACTAGGAATAGAGGGTAACTTTCTCAGCTTGATAAAGAATATCTACAAAAAATCTACAGCTAACATCCTACTTGATGGGGAGTAACTCAAAGCTTTACCACTAAGATCAGGTACGATACCCTCTCACTACTCCTTCTCAACACCGTACTAGAAGTCTTTGCCAATGCAATAAGGCAAGAAAAGGAAACAAAAAGTGTACAGACTGGGGAGGAAGACATAAAATTGCCTTTGCCAATGACATTATCATCCACGTAAAAGTCCAGGAGAATTCACAAAAACACTCCTGGAACTAATAAGTGAAAATAGCAAGGTTTCAGGATGAAAGGTAACATGCCAGAGTCAATTGCGTTTCTATAAACAAAAATGAACAAGTGAGATTTGAAATTATAACCACAACATTAACTTAGCACTCAAAAAAAAGAGAAATATTTAGATATAACAAAATAGGTACAAAATCTATGTAAAGAAGATTATAAAACTGATAAACAAAATCAAAGAACTAAATCAATACAGAAATATTCCATGTTCATGGAATAGGAAGACTCAATATTGTCATGGTGTCAGTTCTTCCATCTTAATCTAAAACTGTAATGCCATCATCCTAATCAAAATACAACAAGTTATTTTATGGACACTGACAAACTGATCTTTCTCTCTTTCTCTCTTTCTCTCTTTCTCTCTCCTCTCTCTCTCTCTCTCTCTCTCTCTCTCGTCTCTCTCTTTCTTTGTTTCGCAACCTCTTTACAATCCCTAAGCACATCCCCTATGTTGGAGATGAGGAGGGGAGGCAGGTTGGTAGCTACTGACAGTTATCTACTTATTCATTCCTGTAGTTCTTTTAATGAGCCCATTTTCTTGGTAGTTTTTTCTTTACGTTTTTCTCTACTGCATTGGGAGCCGCTGTCTTGGATATGAAGAACCTGCAGCTGATAATCTGCACATCACGTCTACAGCCATCTACATTTCTGGCAGGGTGGACGTTTATATAATGTTCTTTGCCACGGGCAAAACTGTTTTCTAAGGGACTTGAACATTCTTTTTTTCTCCCTGTGAAAAGGAAATCTTGGTTCATCTCAGATTATCCTCAACTGTGATGTGCGATTTCACAGTTACTCAGAAAGCCTTAATGTCGCGCTGCTCCAGGAGCCGTGGTGTCTCACTGCCTGTCCTCTCACGTGTCGGTTTCCTTAGGGACCTGGAGGAGCAGGTCCTCCCGTGGGACAGAACCACGGCCTGACTGAGGGGCGCTGGGCGGATGACACCGGTGCCCAGAGCGGGCTGGAGGCTTTGCATCACACCTAATGCCGCCTTTTCTGTTGGCTTGGAGTTTCCCTCTGGTCACAGCTGCTTCCTCTCAGTACCCTTTGACGGTTTCTCCTCTTCTCTCTGACCAGGGCACAGGCCTCGGACGGCTCTTCCATGCCCGCTCCCTCCCACTCAGGCATCCAGTGTCCTGCCTGACATTTCCACTTGGGTGTCTCGTGGAGCTCGCGTACTCAGCACCCACACGGACGCCCATCTGCTTGCGGTGGTCTGGATGCGCCTCCCGTCTCACCCCTCCGCTTGTTCCGGCCCAGCCAGCAGCCGTGGTTCACACCTCACTTTCTCCCACACCCACATCTAAACCGCCAGCAAATTATTCTCCTCTACCTTAAAAACACAAAAGCTGTCACGTCTCACTATGACTATTGCTACCCCTTGCCCCTCCATTACATACTCCCTACACAGGAGCCAGCGTGACCTCAGAGAAAAAAGTCAAATCATGTCACTGGGATGCCTGAAACCATGTAATAGCTCTTCACGTCACAAGTGAAGGCGCAAGTTCCCAAACGCCTCCAAGGTCCTCCATGGACTGGCCTCCTGTCACTTCTCTCCTGTCACTTCTCTGCTGCTACCTGCTCTGCACCTGTCAAAGAATACAGTCAAAGATGGCTGCCCTCCTTTGTCACCAGCTGTGGCCACACTGACCTCCCGCCCTTTCCAATCACGTGGCTCCGGCGTCTGCTCTGGGCATCCGCTCCGCCTGGGGCGAGCTCCCCGTTGGTATGTGCTGGGCTGACTCTATTATCACCTGCAAGTTTTCTTCACATGCCAGTCTCTCCACAGGTGTGCCCTCGCGTCCCTGCTAACCTCCCTCCTGTTGTATCCGCCCACCCCCCACAGGGTTTACCACCTTCTCGCATACTTTACAATGTGCCTATGGAATGTATTTGTTGTTCATTGTCTGCCTTTTCCTGATGAAGATATCTCTCTAGGGAACAGGTGCACAAATCCTTCTCCCATGCCTGTAACATCCTTTCGCACAAACTAGCTTTTCAATAAATACTGGTGGAATGAACACAGCCTGAACTGGATTCTAACCCCAGCTATGACCATCATCTTCTGTGTAAACTTGAGTGAGTTATTTAACCTCTCTTGATCTCAGAGTCTTCATCTGGAAATGGAGTCATGGATAAAGTTGTGAAGGTTAACCGGGGTACCACCTGCAAAGTGTCTGCCATTGGTAGAGAGAAGCCAGTCCACGTGTTCCATATCCTGCTGGTTCCCTTAGCAAGGTGCGTCTCCTTTAGCGTAAGTGATGGTCTCGCCACTTGCCTGCCTCGCCTGGATAAGGAGCAACCTACCCTACGGATCCCCTAAGGCAGGTGTGTGTGTGCAAGGCAGTTTCCATGTGTGACCTCACTGAGTGTAATAACAGCACTGCAAAGTCAGTACGTTGAACGGAGGAGGAGGACAGGACACAGAGCCATTCTAATTCTGAGCAGGTCACGTGAGGAGCCCGCAGGCGTCTTCTCCAGGGCCCCTGACTTCCCTTTCACTCACTGCTCCGCTCATCTGCCCATGCATCAATTTCCACCGAACAGGACAATCATCAGTGATTCTGCAGTCTGCACACTCATGCGTATTGTCTCAAATCCCTGCCTGATTATGTCTTTAGGATCAATTTCTAAGATTGTAATGCTTTTGAACATATTTTGAGCTCTGTGATGCCTGACGCCAAATTACGCTCCTGAGTTTTTCCCCCACAATCTACATTCCCGTCAACAGAAAATGACAGCATTCGATATACAACATTATTAAAGACCACATGTTTTCCACTGAATGTGTTCTCCATGATATGTTTTCAGATATGTACTTTAATTCTTAGCTGTATATATAAGACTCTTATTCACATCTTGATGAATAAAATAGTTTCTCTTTAAGATCAATACCTTTGATCAAAAGCTCATGATTCACATTTCAAATTACTTTCCAAAAGAAGATAATTATTCCTTTATTTTCCCTCAAACATTGACTGAGGACATGCCATGTGCCTGATTGTTCTGGATTCTTCCTCACGATGAGGCCCCCATTAGAGATGGGGTACCCTTTCCTGTGCCTGGAAAAAGCCTCATCTTCCCCCACGATTCTTCTATACTGCTGCTCGTGGGGGGTCAGGCCTCCCCCAGGCCACACGGGTGCCTGGGCCTGCAGACGTCGGGACACTGGCTGCCCTCCAGGGTCCGGGCGAGAAGACAGGTGGGCAGATACTTTTAGATGGTCATGCTGGTGAGGTGGGTGTAAAACTTCTGTTTTAATACATAACTTGTTTTATTTTTACTGCTATTCATCATTTGGCAACACTGAACTAAGAGATGAACATTTTTTTTCGTAAAAAATAAAAAGCTCTTCTAATGTTTGGAGCAGTTTTTAAGCCCCTCCCTCCGGTATGTAGATGTCTGCCCTGGCCACTTACGCTAAGCAAGCTAGTCAGATGCAGGTTCTGTCAAGAGAGAGCCTGTTTTGTGACCTTTAAGTTGTATTATATTCGTAAGGCGGCTTATCTCATGCAGCCCCTGGAGGTGAAAACGCCAGGAGGCCCACCTTCAAGTGGCGGCCGACAGCTGATGACGGCTGGGGAGGACCAGGCACGGCCGCAGCTGTGGCTAAAGAGCCTGTGTTCCTCCACCACCGTCCACGGCTGCCTTTGCTGAAAAGGTCGCAGCTTTCTCACTCCTGCTGCCACAGGAAAAGCAGACAGCGGATATGATTGGGTTCCGACCTTATTCTCCCTCCACTTTGCTGATAAGTTCTCAAGATTATTTCACTCAATGTCCTTTGGTTTCTCAAGTACTCGGTGAAGACTGCAGAGATTGCAAGGAATGATAAGACTGGAAAACATGTTGCATTCCTCTAGAAATGGTCCCCAGCCAGTCTTGCCCTTGCAAAGAGTTTAACAGGCTTCTCAGCTCCTGCTCCTGTCTGTCTGCACCCCTGAACTGGTGACTGTGCTGGAATTGTGGGCTGGCTGCAGCTCTCTGGGGCGGCATCTTCTCCATGTGCTCAGGCTGGTCACCCAGCTGTTCCTTACCCCAGAGTGGTGCCTGTGCAGGGTGGGACGGCCATAGTGAAAGCCCTGTTGGCCATGAGGCCCTGGGCGGGGGAGTACATTTGTCCACATCTGTCATTAGCACACATTTTTTTCAATCTCTGTCTCAGCTTTCCTGGCTGGTGTATTGACTTGTATCCAAGATGCCAAAGTCACCCACAGAGAGGAGTAGCTACCGCTGCTGACGGCACGGTGGAGTGTCACCGTTGGGGTTCAGAAAGTCCTGGCCACGGCCAGGGGTGACAGCCCTCGGGCCAGAGAGCTTCCATACACCCTTAATTTCAATTCGGGTCAAAAAATCATATTCAAATTAAGAAAAGTTTAGACCATTGAATGATGACTCAAACTGCTCTGGGTAAATATTATAGTTCACGGCGCTGGTGGGAGAGGGTGGAACTAAATGTGTGTTCTGGCACATTTAGGAAATGGGGCTGCTTAGTTTCTTTGTGTCCTGGTGAGAAAATAAAACCAACCGAAGTGACTCATGCCCTCCCTGGTATTCTGTGGATAAATGTAATGTCACAGCACTCTCACGCCCTGATAAGGTTTATAATTATGATAAAATTGTGACAGGAAATAAGTTTTGATCCAGGTTTGGTGGATTCGGAGGTTATAATGATAACACCGTAAAGTGCCTGCAATTCTGTTACAATAGATTCTGTGGGCAAGGGGCTTACAGGTGCTGACATCACCTCCCAAGGCCGCGTGAGGCCGGGGGCCACAGGCCGGAACACCACTGGCTTCCTGCTGCCCAAAGCAGCACTCTGTGGCTTGGGACCAAGCACGACATTCTAGGAAACGCCATATGCTTTTCACACACATTGGTTTTGTGCCCTCGTAATCACTGCAGCACAAACGTTTCAGAGGCCTGGACTTGGTGTGAAGCCCCGAGGGCAACAGGCCCAGGGCCACTGAGGGGACTGGCCAGTGTCAGGACGCTCCAAAGTCAAGCAACTGGTTCATCAGGAACCACGTATGTTCCCCAAACAAGCTTTATTTCTTTAAATGCATTTAATTGTATCGGCCTGTTCCTCCCTCACTAAAGGAGCTGCGGGGGTGAAGGGGTCCTGCAGCGGGAAGGTTTGCAGAAGTGGGGAGGGCCCGGAACGCAGCCTCTGCCCGCACCCACTCCTCAGAGGCCCCTCAGGCATGAGCTCCGCCTTTCGCTTGCCCGTCGCCTATACAGACGGTGCCAAAAAAAATGTATACACATTTTAAGAAAGGAAAAAACTGTATTAAAATTACACTGATGGGAACCACTTTGAGCACCTCTTGTAATTGCAAAAGTCAAATGTGACTTGTATTCATCTCTTGTTATCGGTATATACTGAGTATTACAATTTTAACACACAAAAATGTATACATATTTTAAGAAAGAAAAAAAACTGTATTAATTAGTTTTCCTCTCTGGCGGCGGCTGCTAGAGTCTTTGGAGTGGATGGACTGCTCACGGGCGCTGGGGCAGCAGCCGTCACAGAGCACAGCGTTCTTCCCTGTGATGTTTCATTGGGGATGTGACTCCTTCCCGGAAACACACAGGACTGCAGCTCCTGCTCCCGGTTTCTTTCCGTTTGCCTCATGTACTTTTTGTCTAATTGCTTGGTATTATCATTATGTTTTTTAAGCCTTTCTGAATCACTTTAAGTGTGCTCTTTGTGTGCCACACAGGCCTGGATTTTTTTTTCGTGGCCAATAGGGAAACCTTCTGTTAGTGGGTAAGATATTCCCTTTGCTGGCGTGACTGACATGTTTGCTCGTCTGAACCATGAATGGCCCCTGATGATGGGTTTACTGGTTTCTTTCTCTACGTGGCCGGTTTTCTTTTTCATTTAAACTATATTTAGGTATTTAGGACTGTATGCGTGTTTAATCTATGAAACCTCTGCACTAACACCCTCTTATCCCCCTCCGCCTTACCCCGGTGCCCGACCTGGAGGGTCTCCACGTCATTTCCTCGGGCTCCCAACTCCCACTGATGTGACGTCACAAACCTAACTCACTGTCTGCTTTATCCCTCCCTTATCTCTTTATCTGTATCGCTTCTAATTTTTTTGGCGCATATAACATTCGCACACCACCATTTTCCCATTTCCCCCGTTTTTCGTTTCATTTTAGGCAGGACTTCTCTTCTGGGCTGCACCCCCGGGCCCTGCTCCCCTCTCCGCTCCCCTGTGCAGTCGGCCCAGCTCCCAGCAGGCTCTGGGCTGGCTCCAGGGTGCAGTGTCGATGTCCGCACCCCCCACTCCCCGCGTCCCCGTCCTGCCTGCCGCTCTGGGCCCGGGGCTGGGAGCATCTCTGCACGAGCTCTGCTGGGTCTGGTCTGTGTGTCCATGGAGACGAGTTGAAGTGTCTGCTGCTATGGTTCTGGAATCAGAAGCTCCTTTCTCTTTTTATGTGAAGTTTCCTTTTCGCAGAGCTGTGTTCACACTGAAATATGAAACGGCGTGTGTGCGTGTGTGTGTTACTTTACACTGTAACAGGGTTTTTTCCATATCACTGCAATCTGCAAAAACGTCTTCGATGGATTCATACTATTTCATTCGGTGGATTGAATTATTTATTTAACTGTCCTGCTGTTGCTGGTCACTGGTGTTCTTCTTTCTTTAGACTTATTTCCTTGACTTAGATTTCCAGCAGTGCAATTAACTGGTAAAGCAATAGAGAAGGCTTTGAGATTCCTCACACACGTTTCAGATCATTTTCTAAACTCTCATAGCAATTTAAACTCCCACTGTCTACATCCGAAAGCCCGTTCACGGTGTCTGAGCAGTACTTGCCTACTGTGGTGCCAAGATTTCGGGGACGTCCTTCCCTGAATGGTGCAGGGTCAGATCGACCACAGAGGAATGTGCACAAGTGTGGGGGCTGGGTCAGCAGCCCCTCCCCCGCAAGTGGCGAAGGCTGATGGGGTCCCGGGCACAACAGCCTCTCGAGTCCAGGAAGCACCAGGCCTGCGACCCTTTAGGTCGTTGGCACATGCGCGCAGCTGTGACAGAGGGCCCAAGCCCCTCCCACAGGCCGCCATGTGTCACTGAGGTTGGAGGTGGTGTGAAAACAGTGCAGGATCGTTTGTCCTTAATGGCTCCAGGCCGTCCTTGCGCCCTCCCACTGCAGTCCGGCTTTCCTTCCCTCCTGCTGGCCTGAGGGCTCTGAGGTGACTTAGGGTCCAGGCTGATGCAGAAGGAACAGCGTTGCAAGGCCTCCTCCACCCAGGGCCACACGGTGGAAGGTCTCACCCTGATGAGGAATCTATTTGGTGTCACTTCTGGTGGCCCTGCATCTATGATCAAACCATGACGGTCCCACCTGCGCATACCAAAGGCGGGTCCCAGAAGGGGCTGGAACGTGATGAGTGTTTGTGAAGCACGGCTGTGGGGCTTAGGGTCAGCAGGGAAGGGACGTCCTGGGCACAAGCGTGGTGAGTGGCTGGGCTCCAGCCCCAATGATCACACACTCACCGCTCCCCTTTAATGACCTTCAACAGCAGCTGATCATCTCGAAGCCAAGCTCTGTCTCAGCCTCATGCTGTCCCAGGTTCTCTGCAGTGCCTGGCATGTGCCAGCTGCTAAACACCATGGGCTTAGCCTCCTCTCAGCCTCAATTCCTCCTTCTGGTACCAAAGCTACGCTGAGCCCACGGGACTGTCCTTGCCTTCTGTGAAAGGGATGGGGCACCCCCCACACTGACTGGAGGCTTTGGGGGCATAACGACACACTTGGTGTGCCCCGTCCTACTGGTAACTGATGACAGCAGCCTGACACAACCTGTGCAGCAACAGGAAAATGAAGCACTGACTGCAAAGTTTCTTATTGCCATTCTACTTGCAAATGCTGCACTGCAGACATATGTCAACAAAGTGCACCTCCAGCACAAGGAATGCAAGGGAATAGACACATTCTAATCTGGACTACAGCACGCGTGCCATCTGACGGTGTCACGAGGGGTCTCACAGCTTCCGGAAGCTGTTCACCTTCACTCCATGGAAAGCCACGCAGTGGAGGAAGGAAAGTGGTTTGCATTTCATTTCAGTAACTTGTCACAGGAACCCTGAGAGAGGACACTGTCCCCATTCGGACGTGGGAAACAGGAAACAGTCTCAGACAACACGAGTAACTTGTTCAAGTTTTCACCATTGTTTATTTTGCTTATGCACAAAAATAAAAAGGCTGCTCTCAGCAGGTGGACAAGGTAGAAAAGGTCCGGCACATTCAGTGATGGTACCTCTGTGTTTGCTTTGCCCCTGGGCAGCCCATTCCTGTAGCTCAAAGCACAGAGAACTAGGAAGATTCTCTACCAGGCCTCCCGTGGGCTCCGGGCAGGGGAGCTGGAAGGTGTGGCCTTCTCACGCTCTTCTCCAGGGGGAGGGTGCTGTGTCCATGGCAGGGGCTTGGGAGAGGAAGCGAGGCCTCCTGGACACGAAACCCAGTCCAGCGTGGTGGGTGGGCAGTGGCGGCTCTGGACAAGAGTCCCCTGGGCTTGAGTCCTGGCTCTCACTCACTGCACAGCCTCAGGCATGCCAGGGGGCACCGGCTTCAGCCTCCTCACCTGCAAAGTGGAACCCCACCCCTCTGCCCCAGGTTGTCCAAGAACCACAGAGGTCCCTGGATGAGCCCGGTGCTCAGGAGCAGCGCTGAATGACCATCAGCCACCCCCACTTTGAACGCCAAGGGGGCCCAGGGCACCAAATGGCAGCACGGAGCCCGGAAATGTGGGAAGAGGCAGGGGAAGCGCCCCAGCCTCTGCAGAAAGCCACCTGGGGCCCCCCACAGCTCACCCATGCCTCTGCACCACTGTCCCTCCGTCCTCAGGACTCCCAGGCTGGGCCCTGTGTGTCCTCCACAGCAAACTAAGGACTTCCCCTCTGGGCCTCAGCAGACACTCTCCTCCTGTCATTTACCTCACACACCAGAGGCTTTGAGGTAAATTCCTTTCCAAATGATTCCTGCGTTTTCGCCTCAGAAATCTGTCTGCATCTCCCCTTTCTGCTTATTTTTAGAATATAAGGGGTTCTTACCTGGGGCTCAGGGAATTCATGAAACCCTAAAAGTAAATGTGAAATTCAGTCTGTGTGCGCATGTGTGTCTGTGTGTTCGTGTCTGTGTGTGCACGTGTATCTCTGTGTGTGCGTCTGTGTGCACGTGTGTCTCTGTGTGTGTCTGTGTGTGTACGTGTGTCTCT
>NW_017731435.1:1564933-1570132 GCF_001890085.2 Hipposideros armiger
TGTGTGCGTGTCTGTGTGTGCAGGTATGCACATGTGTGCATTGCATTTCTGGGTGGGGAAGCCATGTGTGATTAGCAAGCCCTCCAGACGAGTGTGAGAGCCACTGCCCTAGGTGAAGATGAGGGAATGTGAGGGCAGGCTTCTGGGCCCTGCACCCCAGGAGAAGTGGGGGTGCGGGGAGCAGAGAGGCACGTGTGGCCGCCTCCCATCCTGGCTGGGCTCAGGGCAGATCTGAGCCATCACATGCTAAGTGACCTCTTTCTATCCCTAAATGCTCACAACCCATCTGCTTGTTTGGCCTACGGAAGAAATTTGTTTTTATAGCTAATATCAATATGTTGCAGCTGTGTAGGCAGAGAAAAGTATTTCCATATTTCAATCACATCACAAATGAGGAGCTGTATTGCCGAAAGGCACGGCGGGCACAGCACGTGCAATCCCTTTTGCTCATAAGCATTTGTCAGCCTCTCGTCAGAGGAGTTGGCTCCAAGAGCCGCCCAGCTTTGCTGCAAACGTTCTGCAGAGTCCCCCGCTGAGAGACCCTGTCCCACGGAGACAGCCTCCGTTTTGGCTTCTTCGTGACAAAGTCTCTTCCTAACCAGACTTCAGAGGGAGCCCGTCCCCACCCCCTCATTAAGACTGTCTTTCTCGGTTCCTGCACTCTGCTGTGTCTCTGTGTCACCGCACCCCCACCACCACCCCCCCATACACACACAGGCCCTGCCTCTGCCGCCCTCCCCTGGGGAGCCCTGCAAACACGCCCAGGATGGCTGGGAGCACCCTTCATGTCCCACCTCAGGACATCCCTACCCCTGTAAGCCTTGTGGACCAGGGCAAGTTTCACCCAGTGACCCCAGAGGGTTCCCTCTGGGCCTAATGACATGACCCACATGTCTGTATTGACACTGAACCCACAGCCTTTCTCCTGTCAGCTGTCCTGCCTGTTCAGGGCCTCCCCATCCCCAAGGCACCAGCCCCAGGGCCACTTTGGCCTTGTCCATCTGTCACCACACCCAGTCCCTCACTGCTTCCTGCAAACAGTTAACAGCCTTATTGGTCGCCAAAAAGCTGTTCGGAACCCCCGTGTCTTCCACTAAGTTTCCGCAATGGGTCTCTGTGCCTTGGTTTTAGAAACTACGCCATGAAATGAGAACAGCGCCCCCCGGGCAGCCTGTGCTTCCTCAGGCGCACTGTGTGCCGGTGCCTGTGCTGGGAGGGCGCCCAGCACCCGGAGTCATCAATGTGGCCAGGCCAGGCCTGGGGAGCCAGACAGCACCTACGCCACATGCCTGCTCCCAAGAGTCGATTCCGTACCTCAGAGCCTGCCTGGTCGTCTCTACGGGTCATTCACTCCGCTGTCATTCGGTGACGACCAGTGAGTCGAGACGTGTGTTCCTATTGTTAAGGCTTTGCTCATCAGGCCTGGGGGTACTGTCCCCAGTCCTTCCTGTTGGGTGACTCCTGCTGTGCTATTGGGCTAGGGGTTCTCCTCCAGGTCCCCACGCACCCAGAAGCACCTGACCATAAGTTCCCTTTTAGAGAAATGTGCATTGTAGAGCAAGAATGTTGGGTGCTGATGGCCCGTGAGTCTTGAAGTCAAAGGTCAGGGAGAGGGCGTGAGGAGCCCCTGGAAGCCCAGGCAGACCTCTGGGCCTCGGACAGACAGTGGCCTGGGCACTGTCATCCTTCCTGTCCCCACCCCCACTCAGGTTAGGCGGGGAGGCTGACACCTCACAGTGGCCGCCTTTGTGAGGGGACTGTCCTTCTCCCAGACATCAAGTGAGCATATTAGAGGTTTCTTCCCTAAAGAGAAAATAATAATACTTAAATCTTATATGGTGCTTTTCATCTTCAAAGCAGTTTCACGCACAGAGCAGTAAAAGGGGACGCAAACTTATAAAAATAACACTCTAAAGGTGTCTGGGAATTACGACACGCCATAAGTAGAATTAAATTGTAGTGATGGTAGAAGCGCTATTTTTATACCTAGGAAACTTTAGTTGCAGGTTAACTATAGAAAATATGACTCACATATTTAACGTCTGTATTTTAAAGCAACCATCAGCCACGCGTAACTGTCCCCCCGATTGTGTCCGCGTGGCCTCTGGTAGATTTGAGGTTCCCCAGGCAGAGTGCCCGTCCTGCCTCCCACTGCCACAGCCCTGCGGGGCCCCACTTCCTGCTCCACCGGAGGGACAATGACAATGGTGTTCCCTGTCTCTAGCCTCCCCTGTGGAAACACACTGGGCTTTGAAGACAGAGGCCTGCTCCAGGACCCGTTAGCGTGTGACAACAGGCAAATGGGGAGCCTCTCAGAGCCCCAGGCGCAGGTCCAGCAGGTGGAAGACCTGCCATGAACCCTCCCGCCTCCGCCACAGGCTGTCAGAACAGTCCGAGTGCAACGTGCCCGCAGCCTCAGGGATGCACTCGGAGGTTTGCCTGCTGCTCCCATGGTGGCCTCCGCCGCCTTCTCTCTAAGCTCTGGCCTCTGGCCCGCATGGCCATCAGCTCTGAAGACCGGGGGAGCCCTGAGGCCCAGGAGCCCACTCTGCAGCTGCCCTTTGTGCAGGAAGCATCCAGCCTGTTAACTGGGAACCACCTTGGGCCTGGGCCACAGCCCCACCCCTGCTGCCACCTCCCTGCCAGCAAGTCCAGCTCACCACTGGGCGTCCCAGCCGTGGACACTGTCAGCGTTAGCTGCCAGGACGTGAATGAAGGCTCCCACATCATTTGTCAAATTTCAGAAGTGAATCTCTGCCTCATGTTTTGGAAAAGGTTCTGACTGAATTTGATTAATCCCATCCCTCCCAGCTGCGTGCTGGGGGCCCCACTGTGTGCACCCCACTTTTTCCTGCCCTAGCCAAGCTGGGGCCCGGTGTTTCTCTCCCAGGCCTAATCCACATCGTAGGCTAGGTTCAGACCCTGGGGAAGGCCCCTGCCCTGTGCACAGTACGCAGACCCACCCTGCGGTGTGTCCCCACCCCAGCCCTCCGTACCTCAGTGGGGTGCATACAAGTGGGGAGCCTTGAACTGCTTTTACTCACGACACGTGTGACATCAAATGTGTGTGGCTTTTACACCAACAACCAACTCTCCAAGTCCCTGGACACCACCTGGGCGTCCTCCAGTCCATTTAGTTCTGACACCGAGAACCCGGAGGTAGAGGCGGGCCCCACAGGTTAGGGGCTCCGCCCCACAGGCTGCCCCCGCCAGTCACAAGCATCAGCACCCGGGTGCCCACTCATGCTTCCATCCCACTTGGCTACCAAGGCGAGGGTTCCACATCCCCTCCTCAGGTTCGGTAATTTGACAGAACAGCTCACAGAACTCGGGAAAGCACTTCACTTACTATAACCGGTTTATTAGAAAGGATGTGACTTTGGAACAGTCAAATGGAAGAGGCACAGAGGCGAGATCCGGGGTGGGGGCGCCTCCACCCCCTCTGGGCACACCTTCCTCCCAGCCTGGGGGCTCCCCGAGTCTGTGGTTTAGGGGCTCTTGTGGAGGCTCTGCTACACAAGCACAGTTGATGGAATCATTGGCCACTGGTGACTAAGTCAATCTCCACCTGCCTCCGGTCCCTGGGGGTCAGGGGTGGGGCTAAACGCTCCAGCCCTCTAATGACGTGGTCGGGTCTCCTGGCTGCCTGCCTCACCTGAGGCTGTCTGTGGGGCCCCAGCCATCTCCCCAGCACACGAAAGACTCTCTTACACTCTAGCGATCCCACAGGTGGTAGGAGCTGTGTCCCAGCAACTGGAGACAAAGACCAAAACCCACTTCTCATTCTGCCACAGGAGCACAGCTTCCTCACCTGAACACACACACAGCCCGCGCATGCCCAAGCCCACGACATGCTGATCCTAACAACGCGAAGGTGACAGTGACAAGTGGCCGATAGTTCTGAGCCTGGGCCAGCGCCTGACTCCGCTCGCCATCTACATTCCCCGCTGACCACTCGCATCGTCTGGACTGTGCCCACCTCTCAGCAGAGGGAGGGACAGACACATGCAGTGTCACCCAGTGCTCTGACAGCCTGTGGACGTCCGCCTCCGGGGCAGTGGAGTAGGTCACGGTGCCCCACGGGAGGGGCTGGCTCTGCCCTCACATCTGTCCCTGTCCCTGTGTGGAAGCAAGAGGTAGACTGGGCTTACCCCAGTGCTGGGCGAGCGTGGGGGTGTTTGTCCCGCAGCGGGCGCGCTGCTTGCCCACCTCCTGGAGGGAGGTCGGGGCAGGGACCTGTCAGGACTCAGAGCAGCGGCAAAGGCTCCGTGGCACTTGAAGCGACCTCTGCGGACAGCCCAGCCTGTCATTCACAGAGGACGCCAACCTCCGGGACAGAGCCATCTCCCACGTGGCCGCGGCTCACCCACCTGGGGGGCTCGATGACCAGGTCCCTCTTCAGTCTAATGGCCGCACAAAGCACGTGGAGTTTGGTTAAAGAGACATGGAATCTGTGACAAAGTGCCAGCGTTGCTGCCCTGAGGGGGCGACACCCACACACCGGCTGGCTTCACCGAAGGCTCAGGTTGTCCTTAGAGCTGCTGCTTCGAGCAGTCTCCATGGAGCCCTGCAGCGGGCTGGGGCAGGTCTGGGCAGGGGACCGGGAGCTGCAGGTGGCAGCTCGGGCAGCTCGGCCTGAGCAGCAGCAGGGGCTCCGTCCACGGCCGCCTCCGCAGCTGAGCGCTGCTCCCCCACGGACAGCACGACGTGGGGACGGGACACAAGAGGCACCCCGGGCCTGGGTCCAGTTCCGCACCGGTGGTGAGCTGGGAGGGCCGGGCAGGGCTCGAGGGCTCTGGCGCCTCTGACAGGCGAGCTGCCAGCTGCCAGGGCTGCCTGGCAAGGAGAGTGGCCTCGGGGGCCCCCGGGAGGCCCTGACAGGCCGTGTCCACGGAGCCCACAGCCACAGTGAGAATGCGAGAGACAGAGGTGATGACGTGAAGTGTGAGAGAAACCCACCTGGCTCAGGAGGGGCAACCTGAGGTCCTTTTATGAAAGGAAAGGGAACACTCACTCGTTTGGAGGTTTGGAGGCGCAAAACCTACAGAGCCAACCCGCTCAGCTGCTGAGGGGATCTCCCCGCCTCTGTCTCCCTCCCTCCCTCTCCCTCTCCTTCTCCTCCTCCTCCTCCTCCTCCTCCTCCTCCTCTTCTTCTTCTTCTTCTTCTTCTTCTTCTTCTTCTTCTTCTTCTCTCTCTCT
>NW_017731435.1:1570212-1596155 GCF_001890085.2 Hipposideros armiger
TTTCTCTCTCTCTCTCTCTCCCCCTCTCTCGGCAGGCCCCTCCTCTCACTGGTCTTCCTGGCCTCCTAATCTGGGGTCTGCAGCTTTCCTACAGCCCCTGACGGGGAGACAATGGGGACTGTGATGTGCCTGAAAGGAAGAAGGCTTCCAGGAGCCCGGGTGCCAGGACAGCTCTGCTCTGAAGGCTGCTCAGCGCTTCACGGAACAGCCTGGTCGCCTCTGCCGTGTTGCCGTCCAGCCCAGGGTCGCTTGCTCGGGGTGTCGCCTTCAGAGTCCGCCATGCATCTGGGAAGGCCCTCAGGGGGGAGACGGTGCTGCCCGTCCTCTCGTGCCAACGCCCCGCCCCGTCCACTCGCAGTTTCCTCTTGCTCTGTGCCCTGGGGCAGGCGGGGGCTGTCACCTGGGCTGCATCGTGGGGCCCCCTTCCCCCTGGTTATCACAGATTCGGCCACTAACATGACACAGGACAGCAGGAGGACAGTCCGTGCCCCTCCCCATCTGGCTTCACAGCGGTTGTGACTGCGCCTGTGCCACCGCGACCCTGCTCTCTCTTCATGGCCTCAGCTGCCACTAATGTCCAGTAAGCAGCACCATTTGCTTCCATTCTCCTTCGGGTTTGGGAGGAGTAACAGGGTCCTACATTTGCCAGTCCCTGGGGGCCTCAGGTCTCTTACTGGCTCCCCCAAGCCTGTCCTCACCTCCCCAAATAGTTCATTTGTTAAATTCTCTTAAAAGTCTCAGTTCAGTGTGTCTTTGTTCCTTCTGGGATCCTGCCTCTTCGGGGTGAATTTCATTTTAGAACCAACTCTATGCCATTAAGATACAGTTAAAGGAGAATTGGTCACTGACAAAAATTCTAAGAATATTAAGGGATCTCGGTGGCTGGAAACACGCCCCAAGCATCTCTCTCCTCTCCAGAAACCCTGCCCCCAACCTGCACACCAGGTGGAAAGAGTCATTCTCAGGTAAAGAAGGGACTTGTATCAGCCAAGAGAAGATGAACAGTTACCTTTCCTTGTAAGACCCACCCAAACCATAGACAGTGGAGCCACCCGCGCTCATCTGGACGGCAGGGGTGCCTGTGTCTCTAAGCCTCCTCGCAAGCAGGTGGGGCTCCAGCTGTGCGCTGGCTAATGATCGGTTCCAGAATGACGGACGCGCAGAAAGTGGGCGTGGGTCCTCCATGAGCCTCGTCTGCTGTTGGAGGGACCAGCACCTTCCAGATGACGGGGCCTCCATCCCTGAGTGACCACGTGGAGAAACACCCTCCCTCCAACATATGAGCTGCGACGTGTGAGCAATACTACAAGGTCAGATGGGGGGCTGCGCGGCGCTGTGCATCCGCAGTGTGGGGCGAGTCCCTCGGGAAAGCTCCCTCACTAAACAGAGGCTTCTCTGTGGACCCACCAGATGTGCTTTCCTCCCGTCAAAATGAGCCCAGCCCGGTCTCGCCTGCCCCAGAAGGCTTCCCTTACTCTCCCTGTTGAAAGCGGCCTGTCTGTCCCTAGTACTCCCTTCCTACATGCAGGATATCCGCCTACGTGGCTTACGTCCCTTCATGTAAGCGGCTCCAGTGAGTCACGTATGTGTGTGCCCAGACAGCTGATGGGGAGACGCTGGCACAAGCGTGAATCCCCACGTAGCTTCTGCCTGAAGGGACAAGAGGCGGCGAGGAGAAGCAGCACACCTTCCCAGGAAGGAAGTGCCCTACTGCCTTTTACGCCCCGCAGGGGCTGCCAGCATCCCTGAGCAGGAGAGACTGCTCTGATCACTGCCCGGAGCTGGGGTCTCCAGCTTTCACGAGCACACCCACCCCCTGAAGATCCCAGGGCCACTGTCTCGCACCATCATGAAACCATGTCCCCGAGAGGTCTGGGTGACCAGCCCTCGCTGGGAACGGTGGCGCGTACCTAAGAATGGAGGTACGGGCACTGGACATGCGCTGATCTGTAGGAAATCGGGGCAGCATTGGCTCTCACAGACCTCCAGCCCCTGCACCAGCACTCTGGCTGGATCACAGGTTAACAAGCTGGAAAGGGCTAGGGATGTGAACGCCACACCGAGTCCCTGCAGGAGGTGACAAGTGCTCTACAAGGGGCCAGTGAGTGTGTGAATGAGTGGATGAGTTCTAGTTATCCTGGGTTTATTACAAGACATTTCCCTGTCAACGTATGTCCTCCAGAGGAGCACTTACCATCGGCCCTGGGATGTAAGGAGAACCTGGAAAGATCGGACTTGGTTCGGGCATCAGATCATCAGGTGTTGGGGTGCTCATCCTGGACTCCAACACGTCCACCAGACAATGGCAGTGACATGGCCAGTCCCAGCTTTTTTCTGGGGTTAAGAAGCAAAGCAGTGGCTGCTTTGCTGCAGGACCCTCTCAGCCCTGTCCTCAGCCTGTCCCGGTCAGTCCCCATGGCACCTGCGGCTTCTCTGTGAGCCACACAGGCCTGGCGTGTCCACAGCCACCTGGTCTCAGGCCAGCCCACACCAGACTGGCCACTCTCTTGTTTCAGAGCTCCTCTCACCATAGGCGAAGTTCCCAGAATCTCAGCCTTCCAAAGCTTCCAAAAAAGGGTGTTTTTACAATCAGGCTTCCATGTGTGCTTCTGATGTACTCACATGGCTCCTAGGTGGAATGTCACAGATGTGTGCAGTGTGGGCAGGCCAGAGCCCACAGGGGTGGGAGCATTTTGCTAAACCCACAGTGCACACGCGTTCCCTTTACAACCCAGGAGAGCCGATGTCGCCCCCTCCCAACTCTAAACAGAAAAAAAAATAGGCTTTATCCCAGCAGAGTGCTCCCTGGAAGTGTGGGCTCATCTGACCTGTACTCCAGGGCGGCTTGTGTGTTGTGCCATCGGCCACCCCGCATGGGGGGGCGGGGATGATGCCCCCGTGTGTGGACACATAAGCAGAGATTTCCCCTGGGCTTGCACATTCGGCCTGAATGTTGACGTGCTCAGAGAATGTCCCCTGAAATCAGTGGACAGGCCTTTGTAGGATTAGGCCCTTCCTAAGGCAAGGGCCACTTGCTGACAGCGCTGTGCACAGGAAGTATATGGATTTTTTTTCCCTAAAACTTGGCTGACTTGGTCCTGACCCCCGGGAATTATATTACTGATATTGTTTACCCAATTCCCAATACTTGGCAGCCAAGTTAGAAGATAAGACACACAATTATCTAAAACTAAAAGGCAAAATAAGGGGAGAGGCCCCTACGCAGAGCAGCATTTTTTCCCTTCTCTGTGAAAATTATTGTGCTCTCTAAGGGCAGAGGAGAAAAATGCATCACTTCTGCTGAAACTCCAATGGTCTAGCAGAAAATTTTACATGGACTGCCTGACACATGAGCTTTCAGCGATAATTTTCCGAGACAAAACCTTGCCATTAAGTATGGTGCTTATCGTGTAATGTAAAATATCGCACAGCACTTCCCCGTGAGGGGTAAGGAGTGGGAGGAGACACACAGAGCAAAGCAGCAAAAGGGGCCCGTCTGAACCCACGTTTTGCTGGCTAGGTCGTCACAGCGCTAGGGGAGCTTCCGGCCTCTGCTGCTTCTCCCTGCCGGTGACATATGAGCATCTTAGCAGGGAGCATCTGGAGACAAGCCGTAACTCACCGGAATGGCGCTAATGTGGAGTGTGGTGCAGGGCTCTCTCATCAGTGTGGCATCCCCGCCATCCATTCTGAAGGGCTGCCTCAGCCTTGCAAAGGAAGCCAGCCCACGGCAGCGTCCCAAGAGGCCCTTCTCACATGGGCCTGGGATGGAGTCATCCAAAAAGACGTCGGCATGACATGTGCAGGTTGGACTGACAAGAGGGGTGTTTTTCTCCAAAGGCAGCTGCACCCAGGATGCGGGCATACGTGAGGTTCTTAGCAGCTGAGTTTCTTGCACTTACCCTGTGGGGTCTGAGAGCCCGAGACAGGGAGCAGGAATTCCTGGAGGTTCCTGAGACTAGAGAGGGCAGGGTGAATCCAAACTCTGTGCCATGCCGTATGTGTTCTGGGGACATGGAAATGACCTTGAGAAGGTCACTGTTCTTACAAAGCTCAAGGCTAACACTTAGATGGGCACTTCACTAAAAGTAGGTGCATTATCATGGGATGTATCCCACACAAGAGGTTTGATCAGATGCTCAGGGAGCAAAAGAATGCCCTACAGGTAAGGGCAGGTCTCCAAGGGGTGGAGACATCAAACCAGGATGGGGTGGGGACAGTGAGCTCTCACATCTGGGTCCTCCAGAAAGGCATGCTGTAGCAAATGCCTCGCTAAGAATTATGCAGACTAATGAAATATGGACAGGATCCACATGCAGACAGCTACAACACTCTGATGAAGGAAATCAGAGATTTAAATAACTGAGTAGACAGTCATCGTTTATGGACTAGAAGACTCAATATTGTTAAGATGTCAATTTTCCCCAAATTCATCTATAGACAAAGCACAATCTCATTCAAAATACCAGCATGTTTTTTTGTGGACATTAACAAACCAATTCCAAAATTTATATAAGTGAAAAGATCAAAATTAGTCAACATAATACTGAAGAAAAACAAACTTGGACACTATGCGACAAGAGAGTAATAAAGACAGGCTGGTGCTGGTGAAAGACGAGAGATCAATGAAGCAGAGGAAGAAACCCACACAAATACAGTCATCTGATCTTTGACAAAGGAGCGCATGGAATCTAATAGAGAAAGGACAGTCTTTTCAACAAAGGGAGCTGGAATAAGTGGACATCAGAAACGAGTCTGACAAACCCACGGCAGCCACGCGAACCAGCTCAACATCTCCTGTCATCAGTCGCATCGACAGGATGTACCTTTCATGAAATGGCACTTTGCCTCTGTGATCGTCCCCCACACTCATCACCTGACTCAAATCATGCAAAAAATACCAGGCCAATTTCAATGGAGGGGCATGCTAAAAATACCTGATCGTACTCCTCAAAATTGTCAAGATCATAAATGATAATGAAATGGATCCTGGTAGAGAAAGATATCAGGCAAAGACTTGGGAAATCTAAACAAACTATGGATTTTTGTTAATAATAATTTTGGACATTTTTTTCATTAATTATGATAAATGTATCATACTAACTGAAGATGTCAACAATAGGGGAAACTGTGAATGTAATATAAGGGACTCTATATGATAGCATCTCATTTTTCTGTAAATCTAAAACTGTTCTAGAAAATAACACCTATTTATTTTAAAAAGTTACCCAGAAATGAGAACGGAGCCCACAGCAGTCCAGTATCACCGGCAACAGAAAATGCATCTGTGTTCTCATTGTCAGGATGGAAAGTGAATGAGTAGACTGCTGTCACACAGGCGTTCGTTAGAAGCAAGTTCTCTGGGTTTGCTTCTGCTTAAATTTGTTCCGAAACTGCTCAACTCCAGAGCTGACGCAGGTTGTAGAATCGCTTCCTGAAATGTGCCGTTGTGAGAAGAGAAGCCGTCAGCAAGCCTCTGGGAAACTGGGCGAAGTTGCGGTGAGCATGTCCGAGGGTCGCCCCTGGCATGGGGGGATGTTCAGGACGTTCACCGCTGTGAAGCTTTCTGTCCCGTCAGGTGCAGAGGCAGGACCAACTATGCCCTCCTGTCCCGGAAATGAACCGGGCCACCTAGAGGAGTTCAGAGTTGAGCAGCGTGCTCTAAAACTGCAGGTGAACCTTCCAGGGATCATTCCAGAGCATCCCTGAAGTCAGCCGGGTGAGCCTCTATCCACACCACTGTCCACACCCTCCTGCCTTCCCCAGACGCTCGCAGGCAACAATAGCCCCTCCAGCTAAGCGCTGGGAGGGAGTCTGTCTGCTCACGTGCACACCTCAGGGTCCCCAAGCCACCACCTTTGCTCGGCCTCAGGCCAGCTGTGAAACAGTGAATGTCTTTATTTTTATTTTTATTTTTTTTGTTTTTAGCTGAGCCATCCTGCCACCTGTTGGCAGCTCAGTGGCTGCTCAGCTCAGGCTGGGACTCGAACTGCTGTTGCTCAGAGCTCAAACTCTTGAGCGAGCTCTTAACCAACTGAGCCACTCGGCTGGCCCAACAGTGAATGTGTTTAAGTCTCAGTTACCGCTCTATAAAATGTGACCTCATAGCACTGGTGTGAGAATTCAAATGAGAACCAAGCACACACGTGGGCATATAGATATGAAGTGCTCAGTGCATCCTGAGTAGTCTTATTTTCTCTGCATTGTAAAGAACATGGAGCTTGGATACAGTTTGCTCTACGCAGCTGGCACTGAGAGAACTGAGTGTAGGCAGCATGTTCTCTCCTGTGTTCACCTGAGCCAGGTGTGCAGGGCTGTTGAGAACAAAGGCTTGTGCTCCCCAGCACTGGCCTGCAGGCGGCAGGGGGCTGTGTAGGCTCTGGGCGGTCATCTCTTCTCCTTGTGCTCTTCACAGAAATGACAGAGGATCTTTTTAAAGATGCTGGTGGCTTCTTTGTGTGTGTTTTTGAGCATGGTAGGCAGGTGGGAGAATCTTCCAGGCCATTTTGGGCCCAGAGGTTCGAACATTCTTTCTTTCACTGAAACATGACGTTGTTGTTAGCGTCTCTCCATTACGATGACCCAGGTTCAGAACCTTCCCCTCAACTCAGCAGCACGAGGAGGGTTCTCTCGTGTTCCTCAGGGGGTCTCTGCAGCCTCCTCCACCCAGGGCCTCTCTGCCAGGTCACGTGCTCCACCTGACATCCCACAAAGACCCACCTCCTGCCTCTCAGCTTTCAGGAAACACCTGCTGTTCTCAGGTCATCCTTACGGAAGGGACAGGTTGTTCCTGGTCAAAAACACCTTGTTTATTCACACATTGAACTGCTGACTTTTTCATCCATTCATGAGAACCTCAAGGCTGCCAGCCTCTGGAGAGCTGGAGCTATTGGACGGGGAGCTAGAGCCACTGGATGGGGAGCTGGAGCCACTGGATGGGGAGCTGGAAAGATCAGATGGGGCAAAGCGTCAGGTGAGGGGTACAGACATGCAAACCATCCATGGTGCTTTTAGGTTGAATGAAGTAAGTGTGACGCCCTGATGACAGCAACATGTCTGGGGTGGGTTGATGCCGCGGAAGATCAAGGACAGAGTCTGATTCAACAAGCGTCTGTTCGAGCCTGAGCCTAAGGACCTGCCATCTCAACAACAAAACAGGAAAAAATGTTGTGGAATGTGGCAAAACATCAGGAAGGCAGAGGTATAGCTTCCACATGTGAGAGAAACGAGACAAATCGTGACATTTTGATGAAACATCTCGATGGTTGAAAGATACAGTAGTTTTATGGTGATGCAGGTACATTGTAATTGATCAAAAAGGCCTTCTCCACGGGAAGCACTCAGGTCCATATTTGATCTGGGCCATAAATCATGTGGATTGTGTCTCTCGGTTCACACACCTGACAAGCAGAGTATTGAGAAAGTTTTTGATGGATTTGCTTACTTTCCTCAGGTCTCTAAAAGTAGCCACGGGGTGTAATTCACACATCATATCTGGGGAGGTTGAGGCCAGCTCCTGAGGTACCTGGTTCAAGATATTCATGGTAGGAATGTGTGGGAACCTCCCTGGGCTGGGGGCTCCCCAAGGAGCATGGGGCCTGATAGGACAGTGTCCTACAGACAAGGCTGTCCCTGCCGCTTGGCCTGGCCTGTCCACAGGCAGCTCAGGGCTGATGTGGGTCCATTCGCAGAGCCTGCACTTGCATCCACGTGGCTTCCAGTCCAGCACTGATGCTGCCTATTGGCTGGACGGCTCTCCCAGCAGAGCTACCCACTGAACAGACCAAAAAGGTGGCGCCATGGTCTCACTATGCCAGGGCTTCTCTCTGGGTCAAGCATTTTAGGAGCCCACAGTGAGGAGCTGAAGGCAAATCCCATCTTTGGAAATTTAGGAAAGTTTGCCCTCCTTAGTCTGTGGCTTCATAGGTATCCAGCCCATCTCAGAAAGAGGGAATATTCAGGAAGTTTCAATGATGTGTGTCACCTCCAAGTCTTGTCTCCCTAACAGTAGTGCAACTCCTACCCCTCAGGCCATCATGACAGCCCATCCTGGGAGAGCTGTGGGTGCTGGCATTTCTGAAATAACTTCTGAGGACTTCCTGACATTTTAGGATCTATATCACCAACTAATATAAGTTGTAGACATTTTCAAACATTCTTCACGTGAAACTGGAAGTCCTTTTGTTACTCCCACCAACATCCACTGGCCATGGTCATGCAACTTGTAATTAATTGGCCCATTCATTTGTTTGACCACTCTGGTTTGAGCACTGCTGTGTAGCAGGTGCCATCCTGGGAACTGGGGCTGAGTGTAAATCAGACCAGGCTGTGTCCCCACCAGCCTCACTTGCTGGGCTGAGACAGACTGCTTTTACGGAAATATAAAATAAGTGTATGCATGCCATAAGCAAAAATGGGTACAGACCTTAATGTTTGAGAAAATCTATAAGCAGTATAATCGAAAAGCGGGGACAATGAAAGAAATTCATGCATGGGTAGGGAGGTGTGACTACAAATATGAAGCAGACTTTACAGAAAGAAAGGACCTATTTTTCATGCAAGGCTCAAATATTATAATGATGAGTCCTGATGTCTGTATTCACACATTCATGGTCATTATTCAAAGGAGACCACTTATAAGTGTCAGAGTAAAACCCCTTCCCTGGTGGGGCTTACATTCTAGTGGGGAGGAGAGTGGAACGTATATAGTACACACACATCTCCGGGGGAGCTGCTGGGACTAGGACACATTTACTCAGGCGTTTTCCAACCCCATGCTCCTTCGATTCTGCCAAGCTGCCTGGACAGAAACTTGGGGAACAAGTGGCACAGGAGGTGGGAGTGGAGCCGGCAGCGGGCCAGGGACCGGGACACCCACTGCAGAGCCTCAGGCAGAGTGGAGCTTTTCTTGTCACTTCCCCAGAGATGAGACTGATTTCAATGCACAGAACAGCACTAAACTTACAGAAATGGTACAACGGGTGAAAGTTCAGTCAGAGAGAACATCCAGCACGTCTGAGAGAAGCAGTCAAGACCCACAGCCTTAACTGTAGTTAAGGGGGGCCGTGGGAGGCTTTATGGCAAAGATGTACAAATAAAAACGGAGTTTCAAAGAGCAACAGGGAAACATTCCCCAGTGAGACAACCATCACTGGGAAAATTCTTTTTAAAATAACCACGAAAGTCTCTGGGAACTGCCCTAAGAGCATACAGCAAATAGGGAAACACTTGTTCAAGAAAGTTTATTAAATATCAAGCCCACATGGGACACCCTCTAAGATAGAACATATGTCAGAATCTAAAACAAGCATCAATAAATTGATAAGGAATGAAATCATTCAAAGTATGTTGAATAAAATTAGAAATAAATAGCAGAAGGAAATTTGGTAAATTTACAAATGTATGGAAATGAAGCCACACACTTCTAAGTAACCAGTGGGCCAAAGAATAAACCACAAGAGAAATTAGGGAACATTTTTAGATGAATAAAGATGCAAACACAGCAAGCCAGAGCTAATGGAGTGCATCTCGACTGTTTAGAGGGAGATTTATAGCTATAACCTCCTGTATTAATAAAGAAAAAGCTCTCAAATCATTCACCTAACCTTACATGTTAGGAAATAAGAGATGGGCTAACAATTCCCAAAGCAAGCAGAGAGGCTTACAGATTAGAGTGGAAATAAATGAAACAGAGTCCAGAAAAATCAAGGAAAATCCATAGACACACAATAAATTCCTTGAAAAGATCAACAATATTGGGAAACTTCATTAGACTACAAAAGAGAGAGAGAGAGAGAGAGAGAGAGAGAGAGAGAGAGAGAGAGAGAGAGATAAATTAAGAAAATCAGGAATAAAGGAGGAGACATCACTACAGATTTTAGAGAAGTGAAAAAAGATTATAAAGGAATACTATGAGTAACTGTATGCCAACACATTAGATAACTTAGATGAAATGAAAATATTTCAAGAAAGACACAAATTACCAAAAATGAATAAAAAAGGAATAGAAAATCTGAATAGATCTATAGCAAAGAGAAAAGTTACCACAAAGAGCATTTGGTGGCACTCACTAGGCCCTTGTGGTTTTACTAGTGAATTCTACCAAATATTTAAAGAATTAATACCAATTCTTTGCAAACCCTTCCAAAGTTAGAAGAGGAAAAACTGCCTCCTAGCTCATCCTATGAGGCCAGTATTACTCTATACCCAAATCAAAGACTTCAAAATGTCAGAACAGTACAAAGCTGTATCTCTTACGAATGATGACTCAAAAGTCCTCAGCAAAATAATGGCTAACTGAATCCAGGGACACATACGAATAAGCCTACACCATGTCCAAGTGTAGTTTATTCCATGAAAACAGGTTGGTTTAACATTTGAAAAATCATTTAAGATAATACACTAAATCAATGGAACAAAGAAGTAATAACACATCATCACATCAATAGACACAGTAAAAACCAGTAACTTTCCATGATAAAATGCAAAAAACTTGGAATAGAAAAAAATTTCCACAACCTCATAAAGAAAATCTGTGGAAAACCCACAGCTAATCCTACTTAATGGTGAAAGACTGAATGTTTTTCTCCTAAAATCAGTGACAAGAGGAGACATCAGCTCTCACCAATTCTACTCCACATTGTACTGGAAGTTCTAGACAGGGCAATTATGAAAAAAAGAAAGAAAAGAAAAGTAATTAATATTGGAGGGGAAGAAGTAAAGCTATTTCCAGCTATAGATGATGTCATGTTCTATTTAGAAAATCCTAAAAAATCATAAGAAACACTTTTAGAACTACTAAAGGAGTTCAGGGAGGTTGCAGGATACAAGATCAATACACAAAAAATATCAACTCTATATATATTTGCTAGCAATGAACAATCCAAAATTGAAATTAAAAAAACAATTCCATTTACAATAGCATAAATAAAACCCTTAATAAATCTAGCCAGAAATGTAAGACATGTACAGTAAAAACTATAGAACATTTCAGAAAGAAATTAAAGAGGACTTAAGTAATTGTAAAGACATTCTTTGTTCATGGGTTAGAAGGGTTAATATTATGAAGATGGCAACATTCCCCAAATCCATCTATAGATTAAATGAATCTATATCAAAATTTCAGCGGCCTCTTCTTTGGGTGATGAAATGTTCTACATTCAGATTATGGAGACGGTTGCACGACACTGTGAATCCATGAACAAAACCTCTGAATTGCTCACTACAAATTGGTGGATTGTATGCTGTGGAACTATATCTCAATAAAGCTACAAAAATGAATGAGTTTGTAAATAGAATATTGGTCACATAAGCTAGAAGAGATTCTGAGGATGAGGAGATATCTCTAATTAAGAAATAACCAACAAGAGTTCTGATCAAGATGGCCGAGTAGGTAAATGCTGTGCTCCTCCTCTCAGGACCACATCAATTACAACTGAACCACATTACAACCATCACTGAGAATCACCTGAAGTCTTGCTGAACTGGAGCCTGACAACTAAGGACATACAGAAGAAGCCACCTTGAGACTGGTAGGAGGGGCGGAGATGCGGAACGGGCTGGTCCCACACCTGTGTGTGACCATTAAAAATCAGGAGGGATATCTCGGCAGCGGAGGTTCCCCCCCCCCCAGGAGCAAGGGGTCCCAGCCCCTCCCCAGCCCAGGTTTCAGTGCTGGGGAGAGAAGTCCCCATAGCTTCCAGCTGTGAAAACCAGCGGCGTTTGTGGCTGAGTGAGACGGAGGTCAGCTGCACTCCCAGGTGCTCCTCCTAACTGGCCGGCGCACAGACTTACCTGCTGATGACGCACTCGCTCTAAGCTCCCGTGCTGGGGGTGGGGGGCAGCTCAAAAGGCAACAGGAACCTATGAGGAGGAACTGAGTTGTTTGGCCTCAGGGTAAGGGCTGGAGGGGCAACTTCCACCCTGGAGGAGCTGGCAGAAGCCATTGTTTCTGTTGAGCCCATCCGCTCCCTGCGTGCAGACGCACAGACGCACGCATGCTCTCATACAGGTAGACATTACACTTGAGTCTCTATCAAGCTGGCTAACACCATTGGCTCCACTCTAGTGATTCTGAGACCCCGCCCCACCCAACTTTTGGCACACCCAAGCCGCTTCCAGTGGCTTTTATGTAAAAACCGCCTGCTTTGGCTCATGCTGCAGACTTTCCTAAGGTCTCTCAAAGGTTAGAGGAACCCAAATAAGCAGCATCTGGCTTGAGCATGTCCCGTACCTCGGGCTGAGCAGCCCCAAGCCCAGCAGCTGGCCTTGGTTTGTGGCTTGGCCTCTCAAGGCACCACGCAGGCAGTGGCCACCTCTGGATTGCTTTGTGCCTCATACCAGGTGTCCCCAGGCAGGGCCTCAGGGGTTGATGGGTAAACAGCTGACTCCTCTATCCACAGACCCCCCCAATCCTGTTACAGCTGGCTTGCTGGGGCTCATGGTACATTCAGGGTTAAGAGTCGCATTAGAAAATAGTTGCCAAAAATGGTATCTCCTTTCTATTTGTGATTCAGGAAAGATGAGGAAATGACCTAGAAATCTTGACAGAGAACAGCTCCCCAGAGTTGTAGCCTCCAAGTCAGATTACGGAAATGAGACAACGGGGTTGAGATGAATCTCTGAATTGTGGGCCACTGATGTATACTTTTCTCTGGGTCAGGGACTTTGATCAAGGTAATTTTCAGTAAGTGTCACAGAGGTCACATGTGTGTGATTTCACAGTGGCAAGTGACTTAGTCCACCCCATCCTGCCTCCCGTAATCATAAAGCCATTGTCCTCCATACATCATCATTTCTATTGAGCTTTCACAATTTTTGCCATTCTCAAGAAATTGCAAAATACTGAAAATGTACTTTTTTTTAAGTCATGTCGGTCCCCACTGTTAGGCAAAGCTTGCATTGCCTCAGGAAGGGATTGAGGGTAGGCCCAAGAGCCTCTGGGCAGACCGGCCAGTCTTGGATTAGCTGCTGCCCCTGGGACTCCTTGAAAAGCTATCTCATCCTGGCATTTGCTCAGAGGACCTCAACAATCTCTTCTGAGTCCATAGGAAGCACCTAGGAGGCTGTCTTAGCTCTCAGATGATCCCAGGTTTGGAGGGGACCACAGTCATAACTCATTCATCACTTCCTGAGTTCTCTCTGATCTGCAAGAGCCCGATAGCCAGAGTCATTCCAGAGGCGACAGCAGGGTCCCCTGTTTAGTCCCCAGCACTGCACTTTCCCTGAAGGAAGTCCTCCTGGCTGCTTCTGCATGCTTCTGTTGAAAGAAAACATTTAAAGGAGCCCAAAGGGCCGGCTGAATGGCTCAGTTGGTTAACAGCTCGCTCAAGAGTGCAAACTCTGAGCAACAGGGTTGCCGGTTCAATGCCCGGCCCAAGCTGAGCTGCTGCTGAGCTGCCAACAGGTGGCAGGATGGCTCAGCTAAAAAATAAAAAATAAAAATAAATAAATAAATAAAAAGGAGCCCAAAGAAGTAGCTGAAGGAGGAACCCGAGTTCCCGCCCCAGCAGAGCCACCTGCAGACAGGGCCAACGCAGAGGGCTGGTGGCTTTCCTGTCAGCTTCTGATTTGGGAAGGAGTCCTGCTCCCCCGAGCAGCAGCAGGTCATAACACGGTGCGCAGGGGAGGAGGCTGGCTTGCATGGCCGAGGACAGAGAGCTTAGCCTCCCCTGGAAGACACTCACGTGCTGGCCACACAGTAGGGGGAGCCCACCTGGTTTACAGCCCACGTCCTAGGATTGCCGTCTGAGTGGCTCTGCTCTCCCTGAGATCAGTCACCAGGCTGACAGCCTGGGACACGTAAGTCTGATGGAAGCCGTTCGCCACGCGAATCGTGGAGCAGGACACACGCCCACTTGGGACAAACGAGGAGGACCAGGCACAGCTTCACCCCAACTTGCAAAGGAATGCGGCTTTACTCGGTGTCAGGTCATCGCAGGGGAAACCTTCCTCGATTAGCTCATCGGCGTCCAGACAGGGATTTGAAGTGAAGCGTGTTTCCAGAGCAGCTGGAATCTGTTATTCTCCCCAACAACTCTCTGTTCCAAAGTTCATGCCCATGTGAAGGGCCCTCCCGGAGGGGGACTCCTGCCCCTCACATCTCCTCAGGTGGGTGGCACTTCCTCTACACTAACGTCTGTGACGACAAAGGTGCCGTCGGGACCCCCCATTGCTGGAACACCAGGTGTCCTAACGCAGCCTCAGGGGTCTCCAATGCAGCCCTGCAGGGGCTGGCGGAGGTGGTGAGGCGAGGAGGGGCAAGTCAACCCACAGGGTGGGCCGCCGTGGGGAGGGGCTGTGACAGAGACGGCAGGCACATCTACCCATTGCACTGCCCTGTGTCCCCAGAGGACAGAATCTCCACTGCTGACCAAAGGGTTCCAGCTGAGCTTGGGTTAGAAAAATGGGAACAGGGGCTGGCGCCGAAGAGAAACTACGCCCAAAATGCACAGTGTGGCACACACGAAATCCGGTGTTTGCTTGTCTGTCAAAAAGGACGGGCCAGTCTTGCTTGGGGACATTGACTGTTAAATAAACACTGTAAAGTAAACCTTTTCCAGGGAAACAATCCTTGGCCTTGTTAGGGAGCGTCAATGAGAAGTGGAGGTCTGAGGGCTGTGCCCCTAAGGTCCCCATCACTGTCCCACAGAAAACGCCTCCCAGGCATTGCTTTGAAAGTCCCAGCCCATCAGCAGTGGGCTGGGGGTGGGTGGTCGCTCCAGGCACAGGGTCCTGGTGGGGCTTCTGTGTTTGTCCTGAGCATCAGGCAGGGACACTTGGTGCTCACTCGGCCCTCCCCACCCGAGACCACGTTCCCGTCTGTCCTGAGTCAGGGGGTTCGCACGTTTGCAGCTGTCCTGGCACCACACTCACCCCATCTGCTCTCAGCAGTGCAGCCGGTGCCCAGTCCCCCCAGGGCAGCCAGCAGCCCCTCCTCCTGCAGCCAGGTCTCAGCTCCTTGCATATTTGGGAGTCATGTGACATGGAGACTTGAAGAAACATCTTCACTTTTCTTCTTGGAATTAGTTTCTCTCTAAATTTATATCCAGCTGGACTACTAAGAAATCTGGCCTCAGCCTTCTCTGGGTGAAGTGTAGAAGGATATTGGCTCCAAGGCCATGGGAGGTTCCTCCAGCCATCAGACAGCAATGCACCGAGATGCCACGGGGACACCCCTGCCCCGACCCACTCAGTTCCCTCAGGGGCCCTGGCCTGGGGGGCAGGATCTTCCGGGAGGCTGGGACTCCTCGACCTTCTAGACCATGCCCCCTGTGCGCTTGCATCCCCCTGGTTCCCCTGGTGGTCTCTGAACCACAGACAAGACCTTGGACTTGAGTCTAGCCTGGGCTGCTCCCACATGCTGTCCAGAGCCTGAGAATACATCTTATTTGCTGGTGCAGACCTGCCCGTGCAGGGGCCAGCAAAGGGCAAGGGTCATCGTGGCTCAACAGAAGTGCTGCAGAGCGGCGCTGCCCTGACAAGTGACGTGGGCACCAGGAGGTCCAGCTCACAGCCCCTCCTGGGGCAGGTGGCAGGTGTACCCTGTACCACGAAAGCAGCTGGACGTCAAGTGCACAGCTGGATCCCGGCCACTCCACGTCTCTAAAGAGCCCGCGGCTGCCAAGTGCCTCGTGAACAGAGCAGTTGTGCAGTTCTGCACAGGAGGCCGTCACCTTCTCCAAATGCTACTGCCCTCCTGTCACACGCCTGGACTCACAGACGCCCCTCACTGCATTCTCACATCCCTGTGGGTGTTCTCTCAATGCTGTCTGTGCCAGAACTGCCCCCCCCATCACCCGTAGTCACAGCCCGGTATCCGCTGTCCCCCCAAAGAATCTGTGCCAGAACTGCCCCCCCCCATCACCCGTAGTCACAGCCCGGTATCCGCTGTCCCCCCAGAGAAGGCTGCAGACGTGGGTGCTCAGAGGTTCCCCAGGAGGCAGCGAGGGGACAGAGCAAGACTTTGTGCAGAGAGGTCCTTGTGGGCAGGGCCCTTGCAGAGGGGGTGGCTGGGTGGCCTTGTTGGCTTAGTACATTTCAATAAAATGATGCTCTAAACTTCTGTTGCCATGGACATAGGAAGAGATTCTCACTCTCCACCATGCTTAGCAAACACGTGGGTCCGTTTATTGAGTGACCTGTGGTCCAGGCCAGGCAGGCCCAAAACTGATAAAAGTGCACGTGTGTCAGCTAGAGACAGACGGAGAAGGAGAACACGAGGGCCTCCTCCGGTCGTGTTCTCGGAACACACACGTCTCCTTGCATCCCGCAGGCTCCAACCAGGAGTTTCCAGCCAGCCAGGGTGTGTGGGCCGTGCTGGGCCTCTCGGGGCGCTGAGCTGCACTTTCGCCAAGCACAGGCGATGACATTCACCGCAGGGCATTTTAATTCCACGGTCCTCACCTTCACCTCCGATCCCAAGTGCAGCCCCTCTGGCCCCACAGGCCCCATCCTGGTCATGGGGTCTCTCGTGAGCCCTTTCCCGTGCCTGTGCTGTGCTCAGGGCTGCGGATGTGGTTTCTTTTTTTCATAAATAGGTGAAATGATGAAAATGCTGAAAAACTTGTTTCAAATTGAATACTGTGAAGTCAAACGAGTCACTCTGAGCCTCTGTGTAAATACTGGCTTGTGTTGACCGAGGAGCAAGGCTGGGGACCCAGTGCTGGCTTGTAGGTGGTTCTTTCTACATAATCTAGTGATTCTTTTTCTAGCAAATTGGTTCTTGATGTTGAGCTACTGAAAACACAGTGCCAGTCGCCTTCCCGCTACGCCGTCTGTCTGCTGTCTGATCCTGTTGCTTCGAGCAGGGCTCAGGTAATTACCTGCCGTTTACTCACCATCACCAAGGGCCCAGCACTTTCCCCATGAGATGTGCCAACACTTGGAGCCCAGGAGCTCAAACAGAGGCTTGTCATGGTTTTCAAAATCCACCCAGGAACAATTCAATCTCACAAGCATCTCTTTCTAATCCCCTCTGAAGTGTGGTCAATATTTTCAACCCTGCTACACCGCATATTGTGTAATCTTTATCTTTAGTTGACTCTTTAAAAATACTCTGTTACCAGAAAATGGGCAACCTCTTGCATTGCTCCTGCACACCTGACCTCAGAAAGGGGGTGAGCCATTGGCCAGGTGGAGGGCTCGCCTCCTGAGTGGAGATGTGCTAGGAAGCGTGTTTGAGGCTGGCACCACAGACAGTGCATGCTCTGTGGCAGGTGAGACCCCCATGGACTCTGGGCAGCACCTCAGAGTCAGAAGCATTAATGTTTCTATAGAGGAACGCATGAATATTCACACTGAGAGGGACGGATCAGGATTATAAACGGCTTCCATCAGCTCAGGTCAGGATTTGTGGCCAAACGAGTTCTGGGCCACAATGAAGCACCAAGAAGGGATGAGCGCGCTGGACGGGGATCTACAGACAAGGGGTGTGGCCTCTTCTCCCTGCAGGTGCCCTCGTCACCAGAGCCCAGGGGACTGCCCGATGGCGAGAGCCCACACGTCCCCCCAGCCTGACTCACAACCCCACGTGACATGGAAGACATGGCTGGAGGCGCGTAGCTCCAGAGAGAGACACAGGGCCAAGGACAGTGGCCCCATAAGGTGCCCCAGGAAGGACAAGAGGAGCAGAGACCACCCCTCACGCTGAGGGGGGAGGCAGACGGCACGGAGGGCCTGGTGCAGCGGCACCAACGGCCCCATCCGTGTTCCAGTCTGGAATTCCATCTGTGGTCCTCCTTTTGAAGCTGTTAGCATCTCCACAGACCAGATCTAGACCTAAAATGCCAAAGATTCCCCCCAAGGTGATTTTTCTGGCTCTTTGGTGATGCTCAGTGGGTCCCTTACCACTAATCTGTCTCCCGTATCCTTCCTCCATCTGTCTGACTTGATGGCGGTGGCTTATTCCTGTCCCCATGACCTGGCCTGTGAGCAGAAAACAAATACACTTTCTTTGCTGTGACAACAACTCCACCAACCCCTGGGGGGGATGGAGGCCGCCTGTCCTCGCCTTGACACCCGAAATACAAAACATTCTCCTCCAGCGTCTGTGAGAAGCTGTGACCTAAAATCTGGACTCCTGGCCCCAACACCAAGGGGGAAGGAAGAGACGTGGCAGCTCCTCTCAGCCAAGAAAGCACTTCTGCCCCCAGTCTGCTTTTTATGTTTTTCCAGGAAGTGCCAAGAGTGGCTGATGGCAGTGGGGAGGGCAGATGAAGGGGGGGCTGAGAGCTTTGTTGTCTGAGCCTCTTTCTGGGATCTGAGAGAGGCAGTTTTCATTTAGTCCATGCTATTTCTGCAAAGACCAGGACATGCAAATATTTACTTGGTTCTTAATCCCACCAGACATCTGTCCAGTATAAGAACTGAGCTACCATATGTCACTTCACGTAAGCACAGCCATTCTTTACACAGAGGACAGCTTTTAACAAAAATTCTGAAATGCTAAAAAAAACCCAGCCCTTTATTGAATCAGTGGCAGATACGAGAGGGACTATTCCCGGGACAGATGCACCTGAGTGGAAAGTGCGTTTGAAAGGAGCACACAGGACGTTGTACTGACAGTTGCTCCTTTGCTGTCTGCAAAATTATGGAGCCTTTGCTGAACCTGTTGGAGGACACTTTAGGGTGACACCACCTGCACTCCTAACTCCCCCAGCCTGCCCGGCTGTGTCACCAAGATAGGCTTCCCGCCACTCCTCAGGTGACTGTGCTCATTGCAGCCACGTCCACGAGCTCCTGAACTTGTCAGACCTCAGTGAGACATGTGATGTCTGGGGCCACAGAGGACTGAAGGATGTTTGTCACAGACCGGCAGACACAGCATCTCCACGCCGACGACAGTAACTAGACAGTCACTGAGAGGACAAAAGGACATGTGTATGCATGCATGTGCGTGCATGCGTGCGTGCATGTGTGTGCATGTGTGCACGCACATGTGTGCGTGTGCGCACATGTGCATGTGTGTGCACGTGTGTGCGTGTGCGCATGTGCATGTGCACGTGTGTGTACATGTGTGTGTGTGCGTGTGCCCTGCACACACTGCAGGTTAAGACGAGCACGCTGGCTCAGCCAGGACAATAGTAATGACAGCGTGGGGCTAGGCGTGCCGCTGCCACCAGACTCTGCGCTCCCTCCGTCATACAACGTGGGGTAGGACGCGTGTTCACTGATGCGATGGTCCCTCACCCACTTATTCGGTCGTGTCTTATCTGCCAAACAGGATCTGGGCGCTAGGACGCCGCCCTCACTTTAGAGTGAGGGAAAAGGCTGGCTGAGGGCTTTTGTAGGGAGGGTGGTGAGTGCTGGGTCAGCGCCCGGCAGGGCTGTGGGGCGGCAGCGGGGACGGGCCAGCCAGCGGGGTGTGGGGAGGCCCTGGGAGCGGGTGGGTCTAGCTGGGTGTGAAACCCCACACCTGCACCGTGCCCGTCGGGTGTGTGCCAGGCACGTGGGACACTCCACGTAGAATTAGGCTGAACAGGACCCACTCTTGGCAGGATATTTTCCATTTTAGAGAGAGAGCCGGCCCGGGCCTGGCCAAGGAGTGCTGCGTGGGAAGCGGGGTGCCTTCCGTGTGCCCCCCGGAAGGGTCCGAGCTCCCTCTCTTACTTCCCACCTGCTCTGCTCTGCCTCCCTTCCCCCCGTTTTAGCTACAGAGTCATCACCTAGCTGTTGGGATGTTTTCTGCTGCCTCTCACCTGCCAAGGGCACGAGGAGTCGTCCGAGACAGTGGGAGAGGGAGCCTTCGTCATCTCTGTCCAAGCGTGAGGCTTGTGGGCTCCGTCAGGAGACGCCAGCCCGAGGGCCAGCCGTGGCGACTGCGTCAGGCACAGGCTCCCCGAGGTGTCCAGGCTCAGGCCCTCATCTGGGGGTGGGGGGGGAGGCAGAAGCAGCGGCCGGGCTGGGGCTCAGGCGACGCACAGTGAGTCACGGCGCAGGAAGCAGACAACGCTGAGCGACGACACACTGTGGCTTTCGCTGCCCGTCAGCACAGACTGCGGTTACAGCTGCTCAGGGATCATTTAGATACATCTTCCTCAGCCGGATTTTTACTCTGTTATTTAGACAAGTGTTTAAGGCAAGGGTTGGCTTCTGTTTCCCTTATAAAATCTCAGAGTCTGTCCAAGCACCTGGCATGTGCTTCCGCTGCCAGAGTCCCAGCCGCCCACGTCCCCTCACTGGGCAGTGAGCGGGACTCAGCTACCCGGGGAGGCGGGCTGCAGGAAGGAGGCCAGCGCCCCGACTTGCTGTCCACAGGAGGAGGCCTGGCGCCCACGGCAGGACGTGCCCCCGTCTCTCAGGTCCAGCTCCCACCAGGACACAGGTCTGTGTGCTTCCGAGGGCAGGTGCTCTGGGCGAGCGTGGCAGTGCCTCCGACCTCATCCAGATGCATCCTGGATTCAGCACCCGACAGGTGGATGCCGGTCTTACACCACCAGGAGGGCCTGTGGTCTCACAGGGAACAAACAGCAGGTGTGCTGTGGCGGTCATCCAGGTGTGGTGTCCCCAGCGTCAGGGTGTTCGTCCCCGCCTTCCACAATCTTGCCGACCCCTGAAGTTCTGTTTATTCTTATGCTCAGGAGCTGGATGATGACGGCTCTTGGGAGCCCTCCCCTGTCTGTGACACTTGCCATTGTCACACTGGGCCCTTGGTGACCACATACCCGCTGATTAGGCCATGGACCTGAGGAAGGGGAGGGCACAGTACAAGGCCTAAGGTCCAGGCCCCTGATCCAAACACAACCTGGTTCCACTATCCTGGGGATCTTGACCTGATCCGTCCCAAGGACAGAGTGAGCCACCTCTGGGAGCACACACGCACCAGCTGGCTTCTGCGATGCCCTCACCACCCTGGTCATGCTGCCCTGTAACTCGGGTTCGTCTCCTCGTGGAGCTGCGGTAGCCGGCCCTCCCTGCCCGCTCTCGGACAGCTAATCCCAGGCTTCGGGCTCATCCCTTCCATCTGAGAGCTGAGACGGAAAGCTGCCCTTCCCCACATAGCAGGCCTAACGTGGAGATGGACTGGAAAGCAGGGGTGAGTCTCAAACCACGACTTGAGTTCTCTGTCCAGCCGGTTTCTCTGTGGGTGGAGGTCCGCTTCCTTCTCCCTGACGCTCAGATGCGCTCTTTGAAGAAGTAGACAGGAAAACACGGCCACAGGGGTTGAGGTTCATGAGGGATCAGCCCCCAGGCTTGGATGGAAGACAGTCTGGACAGGCCTGTCTGAGGCAAGGAAGGGGCCCACGGTGTCCCTGGGAAATCTGTCCCTCTCTTCCATCCATCCATCCATCCATCCATCCATCCACTCACTAACATACACACACACACACACACACACACACACACACACACACGGAGGCAGACATCCCAGAGAGGCTCAAATCCTATTAAGAGGCCCCGCCTGATGCCCAGAGGAAGGCCAGGGCCGTCACCCACATTTTCGGTTGATGGATGAGGCAGTGCTGAACCTGGGCTCTCCCCGACTCCCCAAAAGGCGTCTCACTGGAGCTTCTTGCTCTGGTACTACAGGCTGATGGATGGGGCTGCTGAAACCAGAGAGGGCTGTGTGCCCTCAGTTCTGGTGCTCTGGCCCCCGAGGTTCAGTAAGGGCCATTTGTGCATCAGAAGCAATTTGAAAACCCCAGCTCCTCCTGTCAAATGGAAGGTAACAGGGTTTCCAGGACATATCCTGAGTCTTGATCTTTGGAAAGTTTCTTTCTAATTTAACTTAAGGATGACACACTGAGATGCTGACCCGATTCCCGCTGATTTGGAAATCTGTGATGTTTTATAAGTTAGGACAAACACACGGTCCCCAGCTGAGAATACCTGCAGTCTTGGAAAAAGTTCCTTCTCTGTCCCCGGGGTGCGATGACGCCAGCTCACAGGGGCAACCAAGGAAGACGAGCTGCCAGCACAACGTGCCCTCCGCAGAGCCAGCGCCCAGCGGGCACACGCGGCTATGCCATCATTACCAACGCAGGCACCACACCTCACATTTACTCTCCACTCGGGGTCACCAGGCCAGTGACTCGCTTTATGTCATTTCATCTGGAATTTCATGTCCCCCATTTTCCATCGAGGTACACAAACCCAGAGACAGAGAGGAAATGACAAAATCAAGAGGGCCAGGATTCGGGTCAGGTTCCAAACCTTACTGCCCCTCCCCTCAGTCAGGTCCCTGCGGGTCTTAGGCCTGTCAGGGACATTAGGCGGGAAGGGGAGGACTGGGTGCCCCACCCCGCGCCCCCACGCCTCTCCCCCAGGGACCCAATCAGCTCACCAACAGGGACGGCACAGCTGATGTTTTCATTTCTGAAATAAGAAAATGCAAAGAAAGGTACCACCAGGGAGAAACTGTCTACATCGCTAACAGAGGGTCAGTGTCAAGAATAAACAAGGAACTCCCCCAAATCAACAACGAGAACACAAACCGCCGTACGGAAAAGTGGGTGCCACAGATGGTTAGTGGAACAGGAAATGCAGGTGGGGACAAGTCAGTGCTGGGGGCAGCACCGGACCCTGTATGTCCTGTGCTTCTTCCTACACACAGACACACATGCACACTCACACATGCATACACACACACACACACACACACTCACACTCACACACACACACTCACACACACACACTCACACACATCTATAGAAAGTTTAATTTATAAATTAGACACATAAGAGATCAACAAAGCTTACTAGTAATACAATGGGACAATTACACCAATATCCTATAATAGAAGTTCTGTGAATGTGTCTCTCTCATGTTATCTGATTGTCCTGCACCCGCCCTTCTTCCTGTGACGATGTGAGATGACACAGGCCTACGTGATGAGAGGAAGGGAGGTGAGTGACAGATATTTTCGGACTGTGGTTGACCGCAGGTTCCTGAAACCGTGGACAGTGAGACTGGGATAAGGGGACGGCTGTGTGAGCCTCATCATGCTACCTGACACTGAGCTGCTCAGCCCGGCCCCACACTCAGCACCTGACGACTCAGAAGCAACGCTCCGGGAGGTGCCAGGCAGACCTCTGGCTAATGTCTGACCACAGAGCCCGTGCCCCTCAACTCCACTGCACAGCCTGTTTAACTGTCGCGCTCCCCGGAACCCAGCGGCATTCACTGAGAGCAGCCCCTGACCACAGCCGTGAGGGGCGGGGCGGCAAGGGGGGGCCTCTGACCCAGTCTCTGCGCACGACGCAGCCGGGTGGCCACAGCATGCCCACGGCCCTGCCTCCGCCCCTGGTGGGAGGCCTGTGCACAGACGGCACCGGTGTCAGGGCTGCAGGCCCAGCGGCAGGCCCCGCTCCCGAGCATCTGCCTCCACGGCCCAGTCCCTGCTGACTTGGAATCTAGGAAGCGGTAGCAGTTGTCTTCCAGATGGTTCTTCTCCTGGGGGTGGGTGACACGGGCAAGGGGACACTTGAGTCCATCAATGTCAAACTGGGTCTAAATTTTAGCTCTGGTCCTGCGCTCCTGATGAGCTGGGACCTCGGCCAGGCACTGCTCTAGTCCCCTCCTACAGGACCAAGGTCCCTTCCAACCCTCACCGCCGGTGTCTTTGAGACACACATGTGGCCAGGCCACCTGACTGCTCTTAGAGTCTTCAAGTGCTTCTTTGCGATACGTGGTTCACTTAGACAAAATCAAGTGGTTGGAACCCGGGCTGACCAGATGGGAAATGGTGTCACAGGGTGGCAGCTGGGAGAGTGCTCTTTGCCCCCAGCAAGCCCTCCAGGTCCTCACCATCATGTGACCGGAAGAAGCCCTCGCCCTGGGAGCTGATGTGTTGCCATGCTCGGTGGGTTAGGTCCCGTGCTCCTGAGCTGTAATTCTGGGCTCATTCAAACAGCCTCATTCATGGTGCCAAACTGTTGCTGCTGATAGCCTGTTGGAGGCTGTGAAATTGCTTACTGTTTGTTTGTAGGAAAACACTAATTTGTGAGTAGAGAAGTTTGTCACAAGTGATCCTCTCTAAGTTGCATAAGTGAAATTTGAAGCTTGTCTCCCCCTCCCACTGAGACTTACAATAAAAATTCAATCATTTTGCTATGCTCTGAGGAAGACGTAGACACTGGCATCAATGCCAGAGTGACATTCTTTGTGTCATTTGGAAGGAAGTGTCCTGGGAGAAAACAAAAAACACATTTATCCAGACTATGGAGTGGCATCAGTGAAAGACTGAATAGTGATTAACTACAACTTTTAAAACAAAACAATCTATGAAATGCTCTAGAGGTGGCTGCAACTTCAGTGGAATACATAAAGGCTTATTGTGCGTGAAGCAGGAGCGTGTGGGGTCAAAGCATTGTGGGTGGCGAGATAAGCTGAGGGCTGGTGCCACAGGCAGCGTTTCTGGGATGAAGACCTGCTCTCCTCCTGGCTGCCTCCTGGCCCCCCGTCTGCATCTTAGCCAGACTTGTGCAGCCATCCCCCAGTCCAGCCACAGGCCCCCAAGAATGCGATCTAGGGTGATGCTCATTCCATGTAGCCCACCAAAGGATCCATGGGACCTCACTGCACCCTCACGATGTTCGCGAGACTGGGACACATCCTTCCAATAGCCATGGAGACCAGCCGAGCATACTGACACCCGGGTGACTTGGGTGCAGTTCCATGGACCCCACACCCAGCACGGTGGCCGGGAGCTTGTCGACTGCTGACTACGTGTTGTTGTTGGGTAGTTTGTAAGGGTCCTGGGAAAGGCGAACAGCATACTTTTAAAAACTCTGTCTGTCAATAGAGTTAAAAGTGTGTTCTCTGTGGAATACCGATGCAGGTGACATTGTTAGAGCAATGGCCCAAGCCGAAGGCAGCATTAGGTGTGATGCAAAGCCTCCAGCCCGCTCTGTGCACCGGTGTCATCCGCCCAGCGCCCCTCAGTCAGGCCGTAGTTCTGTCCCACGGGAGGACCTGCTCCTCCAGGTCCCTAAGACCGACACGTGAGGGGACAGGCAGTGAGACACCACGGCTACTGGAGCAGCGCGACATTAAGGCTTCCTGAGTAACTGTGAAATCGCACATCGCAGTTGAGGATAATCTGAGATGAACCAAGATTTCCTTTTTACAAGAATTTTCACATCTCTTGGAAAAAAGTTTTGCCCATGGCAAAGAACATTATATAAACGTCCGCCCTGCCAGAAATGTAGATGGCTGTAGACGTGATGTGCAGTTTATCAGCTGCTGGTTCTTCATATCCAAGACAGCGGCTCCCAATGCAGTAGAGAAAAATGTAAAGACAAAAGTACCAAGAAAACAGGCTCATTAAAAGAACTACAGGAATGAATAAGTAGATAACTGTCAGTAGCTACCAACCTGCCCTCCCCAAGGGGATGCGCATAGGGGTTGTAATGTGCTGGACTGGAGGCTGAGTGCTCCTTGAATGCAAAGACTGAAGCTGGTGACACTCCTGAGAGCAAACGGTGTGTTTAATATGTGGCTGGGGGAATGCTGGCTCTGGGAATTGATAAATCCAGAATGCCGTCTGAGACCACTCTGGCGTCTTCACTTAAAAGTAGGCATTCCTACATGATACTATATGGAGAGAACCCTAAAGACTCCACCAAAGCTATTAAAAGACTCCACCAAAGAGCTATTAAACTGATAAATGAATTCAGCAGGACACAAAGTTAATATTCAGAAGTCAGTTGCATTTGTATACACCAATAATAAACCATCAGAAGGAAAAATTAAGAAAACAGTCCCATTTACAGTTACTTTAAAAAAAAAACAAAATATCTAGGAACAAATTTAACCAAAGAAGTAAAAGACAGAAAATTATAAGACATTGAAGAGAGAAATTTAAAAAGATACAAATAAACGGAAACACATACCATGCTCACGGATAGGAAGAATTAATATAGTTAAAATGTCAATACTACCTAAGGCAATATATAGATTCAATGCAATTCCTATCAAGCTACCAAGGACATTTTTCTCAGAAA
>NW_017731435.1:1596820-1609494 GCF_001890085.2 Hipposideros armiger
AAAGAGGACATACAGATGGCAAACAGGCATTTGAAAAAATGTTCAACCTCACTAATCATCAGGGAAATGCAAATAAAAACCACAATGAGATACCACTTCACTCTGGTCAGAATGGCTATCATCAGTAAATCAACAAACAAGTGCTGGCGAGGTTGTGGGGAAAAGGGAACCCTGGTGCACTGTTGGTGGGACTGCAGATTGGTGCAGCCATTATGGAAATCAGTATGGAGGTTTCTCAAAAAACTGGAAATGGAACTACCTTATGACCCAGCAATTCCACTCTTAGGTATCCAGAGAAACCCAAGACGCAAATTCGAAAAAATATATGCACCCCTATGTTTACTGCAGCACTATTCACAATAGCCAAGACTTGGAAACAACCGAAATGCACATCGGTAGATGACTAGATTAAAAAACTGTGGTACATTTATACAATGGAGTGTTACTCCGCTATAAAAAAGAAGGAAATCGTACCATTTGCAACGATATGGATGGACCTAGAGAACATTATGTTAAGTGAAATAAGTCAGTCAGAGAAAGACAAATATCATATGATCTCACTTATATGTAGAATCTAAAAAAATGAATGAACAAGCAAAGTAAACAGAAGTGGTTTCAGAGACATAGGGAAAAATCTAAGTTTGCTAGTTGGGAGAGGGGTGGGGATGAGGGAGAAGGGGAAGGGATTAGACAGCATAAATATGCAACTACAATATTGCCACAGGGATATAAAAGACAGTTTGGGGTATATAATTAATAATATTATAAAGATTTTGTAGGGTGTCAGATGGTCACATGTCTTGTTAGGGATACCACTTCATGGATGGTATAGATGCCTGACCTCTGCACTGTACACCTGAAGCTGAAGCTGAATAATATTGTGTTAACTATCATCATATATATATATATATATATATATATATATATATATATATAGTCACAGGATGTGGGGTACAGCATAAGGAATAGAGTCAGTGGAACTGTAACACCTCTATATGGTGTCAGAGGGGTAGTAGATTGGGGGAGGGGGTTATCACTTTGTGAGGGGTGTAAATGTCTAACTATTACATTGTTTTGTATGCTTGAAACTAAAAAAAAAATTCCAGGCATAAAACAAATAAGTCATGAGGATGTAGCTAACATACAGTGCAGGGAATACAGTCAATAATATTGTGATAGCATAGTACAGTGTCAGATTGTTGTTGGACTTATCATGGTGATCACTTCTTTAGGTATATCAATGTTGAATAACTATGGTTTACCCCTGAAACTAATATATTACATGTCACCTATATTTTTAATAAAAATCTTAAAAAAAAAGTCGGCATTCCTGTTTTCTAATTTACATGCTATTAATGGTGTTGGTAATTCTATAAAATGGAGTATCTCCCTCAGAGGGTCGCAGCGAAATGTTATTAACATATAGTGTTCTGAGGGATTGCTCCATCTTCCTTCCACTTACGGCTTTTCTTTGGCGGTCCTGCAGGGGAGACACACTGTACAGCTTAGCGAAATGAATAAAGGAGATTTATAAACAGAGACTGTTTAGATAAAGGCCAGCATCATCCATCTGGGAGGAGATGCTTATCTGCAGTAGATATGTGTTTATCAAGGGAGATGGGCGGCACATTAAGCCCTGCTGGCCTGTTTTCAGAGGACATGAAACCACTGCTGACGAGCCGGTGTCGAGCAGGCAGCCTGTCCCCTGGCTCCAATCCAGGCACGTCGGCCTATTTCTCTCCAGGGCAGGACGAGGGTTATTCCAGTGCGACGTCCAAGTGAAGAAGAGGCTCGAACACACATCTAATGTGGGCTGAGCCTCACGTCAAGCTCGCAGAGGCAGAAATATGATTTCTAAAGAGATGCATGTGGACTGCTAAATTTGAGGCTGTGTTTAAATGGTACATATAACCCAGTCATGACTTGAGACTAAACTCATCTCTTTCTTTGCCTCTGCAGCTGAAGGAGGCAAAGGGATAATTTTCTTAGACATAACATGGTAATTTCTAAATTTTGTCTCTTGCAAACTCATCTAACTTTTCTCTCTCCTGCAATTTGGAAGATTCTTAAGCAACTGTGAAGGCTTTGTACCCAGGGGACAATGTGTGTCACCAGGCCTTGTGTGTTCTTGTGTCAAGGGACATTCTCTGAAAGACACTCAAGGATTCCCAGAGCGTGCTCAGCCATCATTCCATCTAGTAGCTTCAAGGCTATTTCTAAAGTATAAACGTAATAGAAATTCTTTCACTTTGTTGAATGAGGATCATTGTGTCCTGAATAAATTTCATGCTGTAATTTATTTTCCTTTGCTTTTGCAAATGGCATCGAACGTCTGATGGTTGTCACGGTTGTTGAACACTGAAGCAGCAGGGTCACCATGGAAGGAAATGATGGCGTGTGGCCTGTCAGATACCAGTGCGTTTCGAAAACTGCAGCTCAGCTCACACACACAACCACGTCCCTTTCCAACTCTGCTCTTGCTCATGAGGGAGCAAAAGACATTTGTCATGTCTGCTCTCGATGCAACAGTGCTTCTCCTGGTCCCCTCGATAGGAGTGTCAGCTGTGCATATGGGAGTTCTGGGGGAGCCACGCTCGCCGGGGGGCCTTGGCATGGCATCCTCCAGCAGGACCCAAAGACTGCCAGACTCGCACCCTCTGGTAGCAGAGGCGGCAACAGTTACTGTTCACTTGAAGAACCAGCATTAATACAAGCTGTCAACAGTCGTCGGCCGTCATGGCCGTGGGGTATGCTTCACAGGAAACTGGGCTCCGGTCAGCATCCCCCAGCCTCGGGCCTGTGGCCTGGAGTCACTGCAGGGACTTCACAAAGGCAGAGTCCAGTTATAAACCAGGAACCACACTGTTATCCAGAGGAGATCCATTAATTCGGTACTTTCAAAGTAGACACTGGAATGTTTTCAAAAGCAAAAAGGAAACGGCGGTATCACAGAGGCGGAAGTCAAAGGAGCAGCTGGGGTGGCAACGGGGAGACACTGGGACCGTTCACATTTAGAAGCGAGGGGGAGGCGGGGTCCACAGAGCTGGTGCACAGAGGAGGGACACTGTTCAGCGGGCACGGACACCTCAGGAGCGCAAGGAAGGGTCCCCAAGTTTGTGAGACTCAGATAACTAAGGAGGAGGGGCTGGTTGGCTGGGGCTGGGGTCTCTACACAAGGAGGGAGGTTCAGGGAGTGACGGGGAAATCAAAGCACCTGAGCCGAGTGTGGCTGTTGAAACCAATGCCTCTGCCAGGGGCAAGGGCCTCTGCTGAGTCGGCCTGGCAGCCACAGGAAGCAAACAGGGAGGGCTGAGCCTCGTCTCCCTGCTCTGGCCTTGCCGCTCCCCTCCAGCCCCATGGGCAGCCCCAACAGGAGCAGCTGGCCAAGCAAACGTGTGACCTGCAGAGGCGCGGCTGCAGCTTCACGAAGCGCAGGACAGCAGCGCGTTTGCAGCTGGCAGACCACACGTCAACACCCAGCACGGCCCACCCACCGGGCCACTCAGTAGGCCTGTTCTGCAGGTTCAAGCAACGTGCAGTCACACAAACAGCTCCTCCTCAATACGACTGACCTTCACACAGACAAGGAGGCTCTTAGAGGGGTCACGTGGGAGGCATTCACTCTCTCCTTCTGCAGGAGTTTCCTGTGGCTTCTGTGACAAAGGATCACACGCTTCGTGGCTCAAAACATCACAGACTTTCTCTTCTGCTCTGGAGGTCAAAAGTCCTACTCATGTTTCCATCTTCTTCTTCCATCCTGGTAATTTTCTGTTAACTTTGACTCTCGGGCATGGAAGTACTAGGAGGTGCCCCAGAAAGCTCCCTGGGTGTCAGGCGTGTGCCCCTGCATGCCTGGTGCACCAGCCTACCTGATTTTCCCTCTCTAATGGATACCAATGAGCCCAGCTTGAGGGCAGTTCTCCCTCTCTTCTTGTTGTTATAAGAAGTCCCAAACAGTCAAGTGTTGGTCTCAACTTCCAAGTCCGTGGGCCCTTTGTTACGTTCCCTGGTGGCAGTGTTCCTTCCCCTCAGGGGTATTCAAAACTTCCAAACCAGCAGAGCTCAAATTGCAAAGACAAGAAGAAAAAATGCTTCAGGTGGTTTGGTCGGTATTGTTGCAAAAGGAGCAATTTCGACTTCCACCCCTCAATTCCTGCACCACCATATTCTGGTTGAGGGATAAATGGTTCCACATACTGGTTCCTATTCAAAGTGTGTAAACCACATCCTGTACTATAAAACTCCATCCATTTAGGGTTTGTGTAAAATATGGTGCTCTAACTGAGTCTTCTGCAGCTCATTAAATCTTTCTGATAGACCCAACCCTTCCGGGTGATGGCATGTGTGGTAAACCCTCTGAATGCCAAGGGCACACGTCCGTTGTTATGCTCTTGAACTGTGAAACAAGCTTGTAGGTGGGAAGTGAAGGTGTGTATAACCATGGCGGTGAGCTGGGATGCCGTGACATCCTCACTTGGTGTGCTGGTGAAAGCATACCAGTCAGGGAATGCGGACGCAAACCCAGAGTGTGTGTCTGCACCAGTGAAGGAAGCGTCTGCACCAGTGAAGGAAGGTTCTACCTTTCCATGACGGAGGTGGCAACCACCGTGATCTCTGCAACCAGCCCAAGGAGCGGTATCACGGAGGGGCCGTTGGCAGGTCAGGCATTCACTGGCGACACCAGCCAGGTCACCCGGTCAGGGGAAGCCCATGTTGTCAGGCCCATTCTCAGTCTCCACCACTGTCACCGTGTCACTCAGCCCAGTGGTGGCTGAGATTGACAGAATGGGTCCCATCGGCGACTTAACTGCTGATGGCCAATTCTGCAGTGAACACACTTTTGTGAACACGCTCTTGAGACAAATGTCTTTATACTTACTCTGTGTCCATCCCAAGAATAACACCCTTATGACTCTTCCTCAGAGCTCCTTGTCACCAAGATTCCAATTCTAGTCTTTCCAAGTCCGGGGCCATCCAGGGAAGCCCTCAGCAAGCGCCCTTGAGTGACGGCTGTCCCTGCTCACAGACCCCCGGAGCCAGTCCTCAGGGAGCTCAGCTGTCTGCAGACGGGGACTTCCTGTGCCACTGCCCCCCTGACTCTCCGTATTCAGTGTCCAACATTTTCGTGTCCACTTGGGGTTGGTGTCAGCACTGCACGCAGACCCATCTATAAACCAGGGGCGACTGTTCCCTCCTCAGTCACTGGTCATAAGAAACCCACGAAGAGCTATTTGTGTGAGCTGAGACAGAGGAAGGATGTGGTGAGAGGCGATGTCACAGAGCCCGAGTCACATTCATGGGGCTTAGCCGTCGCGTGGGGCCGGCTCCCACCCCCACCTATGGAAGCATTGCCACTGCTCACTCCTACAGGAGGGCCAACCACACAGCGTGTGACGTGCAGCCCAAATCACGTGCCCCGCGACGCCTATGACTGGCACGTTACACTCTGAGCTGTCTAACCCCGTGCCCCCAGTGATATGTTGAAGTCGCAACCTCCAGTTCCTCAGGACATGGATGTAATTAGTTAGGATGAAGTCACACTGGCTGGGTGGGCTGGGCGCCTACTCCAGGACCACTGCTGTCCTCATAAGGAGGTAGCCCTTGAAGACAGACACACAGGACAAGGTCCTGTGAAGGCAGAGGCAAGGACCCCAGCTGTGGCGGCAAAGCAGCGGGTGCCGGGAGGTGCCCTTCTAGGTTTCAGAGGTAGGATGGGCCTGCCACTACCTTGCGCTCTGACTTCTGGCCCCAGATCTGTGGGACAGCTGTTTTAAGCCACCTAGTTAGTGGCAGCTTGTTAAGGCAGCCCTGCAAAATCAGGGTGTGTGTCCAAAGGAAAATCATCACTGCAGAAGAGGGGCTGCCTTCACCCTGAAGCACTGAGGCGGGATACCTGGGAACTCGGTACAAATGCCAACTCCCTCACCAGACCGCTGAGTCAGAAACCCAGGGCAGGACCCAGCAATCTGTCATTGGACGTGCCTTCCAGGTGATCCCGACACCTGGTTAAGTTCCAGAACGCTGCCTTAGAGACATGGGCTCTGAGCCCTTCTGGGCATGGCATGGGGTACCAGACGGCACCCTATTTGCTACAAAAGCTCTGGGCGTTTCTGTTTCTGGGAGATGTGCCTGCACGTGTCTGGACTCCTTCTGGAGCACGCCCGGCTCCGGTGCCCATGTGGCATCTCCTGGGCTGTTCAGTGAATGCATCAGTGTGCGGTGAGCACGGTGCCGCTCACCTCTATGTGTCGTGTGGATTGGCCCTAAAATCCAGAGCCGCCTTCCTGGCACATGCTTTCTTTTTGGCGGACAGTCCAGCCACTCGTCTCTCACCTTGCAAGGGCTATCTCAGCAAGCTCCAGACTCCAGAAACATCATGATGTGATGGACGCCTACATTTTCATGGGCATTCCTCTTACCCTCTGGCTTACAAGCTTCCCCAGGCGTCTAAGGTATTTGTCTTTTCCTGGTCACCAGGTCCAATTAGCATAGTTGTATTAATGTAGCGAGCCAATGGGCTCTTCCCTGGAACGTCAGGTAACCAGGTTGCTGAGGACTTAATGGCAGAGGACGGGGCGCCTGAGCCAGGGGTGAAGGTGTGTGGCTGTCCGTGACAGGTTAGGCCGACCTGGTGGGCTGAAACTGCAAATTGATAAGGAGAAAAAAGGATTTGCCGAGTCAATAGCTAAAAGCCAGGTTCAGGGGCTGTGCTGATTGGCTCCAGGAAAGAGAGCAGATCTGTAGCAGCTGTGATTACAGCCACCAGCTAAGCTTTGTTTTCTAAGAAATATGAATACATTTTTATTGATGTCATTGTTTATAGGCTGAGCTGGGGACTAAGTCCTGAGTGGACACTTATTCCAACCGAGTTGTGTTTCATTCCAGATTTAAGGTCATGTCTTCCTAACGAGGACTGTCTGAGGAACTGTTTCTTTAACATGAGTTTCCCATGGTCTTCTGAGATGCGTAAGGAAGATGGACAGTCCGTTGAAAAGCAGGTATTCGTGGTAATTGCATTTCTCCATCCACTACTGTGTTTGGCCAGATTTCATTTAGGAAAACGTTATGGGATGGCTACTGTGTGCTCAGCTCAGGTGCAGACACAGGAAGGGGGGATGGATACAGCACGGCCGGTCCCTGGGGGGCCCAGGGCCTGGTGGGAAAGGAGAATAGCACAGCACAGCCCGAGGCAACTAGCTCTCCCCTGGGATTTTTGCGGAGGGCTCCGTGGAAGAAGTGTCCTGTGAGCTGGGTCCCGACGAATGAGTCGACACCTTCCAGGCCTGAGGCAGGAGCCTGGGGTTTGGGCAGAGAAACAGGGATGTGTCTGCTCCTGCTCTGCAAACAGTGGGACGTCCCTGTGGAAGTCGGGACATTTGTGTGACTTCAGAACAGGGTCCTGGTGTGTCCTTGCGGCACAAGATGAAACCAGAAAAGCGAGCTGGAATCGGGTGCAAAAGGGCCTGTGTGTCTCCCGGGGAGGCTGCTCATCAGCCCGTGATGGAAGAGAGGCTGCCGGCTTGCAAACCGGGAAGTGCAGGGACATTTCTTTAAGACACACTGAGTGCAGCACAGAAAATGGATTTAAGCGAGAGAGGCTGGAGGCAGGGAGACCAATTAGAGGTCCTTGTGATAAACAAGGGAGTCGGCTTAGGAGTGATAGCGGCAGGCAGGGCGGGAGAGGATGAGATTTAGGTCAATTCAGGAGGTAAAATTAGCCGGAAGAGGCTGTTGATCGGATGTGAAAGCCCAGAGAGAGAGAGAGAGACAAAAGTGGGCTCCAGGGTGTCTCATTAGTTGCTGCAGGATGGTGTTGCCATTCATTTAGAAAAGTAATTTAAAAGGAGTCAGCAAAGGGAACGGAGGCAGAATGAGAGTGGAGCTGAGGTGGGGGTGAGCCAGGGCGGTGGGCAGAGCCCCAGCCGTCACTGTCCAGACCCAGGACGAGAGGCTAAAGCAGGAAGTGATCAGAGAGGAAAACTCTTAGCTGCTTTTGCTGGCAGCCGACTGTTTACTGAAATAAAACATGGGCAAGAACTTCAGGTGGGAAAAAAACCCCACAAAAGTTGGACTTAAAGAGAAAGATCCAGAATGTGTCTAAGTATCTGAACACCATTCAGGGAAACCAGGTAGGATTAGACCCCGAGATAGAACATTCTGGATGACAGCACGCTTCTCGCCTGCACTTAAGTGTTATCTTCTTGAAAAGTTTGCCGTCTTCATAAATGACTGTAAGTATGTTTCCTAGTCTATGACTTAATCCTTCTGGTGGACGGTTTTTCTGGCGACTTCTCTGTTTAAAAACCAAAGGAGGGGAAGAGGCGAACTTTGTGAGGCTTGCTTTGTAAGGAGGTCGTGCTCCCACTGCAATGGCGCCCCGTTGGTGATGCTGCTGTTTCTGTCCCATGTGGCACACAAGACATTCATATTTTCAAATTAATTATTTGTTCTTTAGAAAATCATCTAACCATGCCATAAAAAGCAGCAGACAAACGGCCCCCACTTCATCCAAACAATCACAGGGGTGAGCCGGGCATAGGCCCCGCACCCTTTTCCCCATCACAATCGTCAGCCGTTAGCCGTCCGTTCTTTAATGGCGTCTTATTTACACAGATGTGTTTCAGGGGCCGTAGTGTGCAGAGCGTGCCTCGCTCACTAACGTGCATCGCGGGGACTCTCCTGTGATCCCCCCAGCCTCCCAGCTCCATCAGTGACCTCCGTGTCCTGAGCTGTCACCTGCTGGAAATTTCTGCTGCTTCTGATTCTCACGGTCACAAAAAAAGACCAGTCCATTACTTAGGGGACAGTCACACTCTGCACCCTGGCCCCCGACCCCTCCACAGTCCCTTCACTCTCCATGACAAGGAGGCAGTGGTGCCACCCTGAACGATGTGGCCCCTTGTCGCCAAGGACCCAGCAGGCATCTGCGCTGTCCAGTGGCGCGGCTCTACTGTGTCACACCAGGCTCTGACGGGGACAGTGTGTGGCCTGTGGGGGCCACCGGCACTGCCGGGTCTCACTTCCAGGTGTCCCCAAAGGTCACATCTCCCTGCCTGCAGCCCAAGAAAAACAGCCTGTTCAGGAGTTCTTTCCCAAATCCTTATTCTGGGCTGTGAAAACTGAAATATGGGTAAGGACACAGGAGTGAGCCCAGGGAACTCCATCACGGGATACTGTGTTTCCTCCCGGCTGTGGTTTGGGCAGGTACGGCAGCTCACTTAGCTAAAGGCAGTATTTGAATGACAGGGAATAAGGCGGCCTTACGGTCACTGTTGTCAAGTATACATTTATGATCACATCGGAGGGGCTGCCGGGCCTCATGAGTGACACGGGTAAATCTCTCCCTTAGGCTCCGCGCGTGACTGCACTGCCCTCTCCCTGCAGCTCAGGGGCGAGGGGCGGCCCCTGGAAGGCTGACCCGGTGGCATCCCCTCCACTGACAGCCACACCCCTCCTTGATCTGACAGCCTGGTGCTCATTTAAACCTGTGGAGCTGCTCTTCATCAAAGCTCAGACTGCCGGGCAGCTGGGTGCCCCGGGCGCTGGCCAGGAGGGCTTCTCAGGCTTCAGCGCTGCCTGTATTTGCATGCTGACGGGGAGCCTCGTCAGTGGTTCCCCAGGATTTTGTTAATGCTGACATTTCCAGCACACGACGGAGTAGAAAGGTCATCAGCTGGCTAATTTTAAAATAGCATTTTGATCACTCATCTTTCTGGAGTGTCAAACCCCGCAGGGCTGCTGGAATTGACATGTACTTATTACCACATTTGGGTTCCTGAAACCAAACTGAGTAATTTGACGGCCGTCTGGAGCGCGTCCTCAGAAGGCATCAATCAGAGCTTAGTCATTTAGAACAACCCACCGTGAGCCAGAGGCTGAGGACTCCGGTCCCCTGGCTGCCGTGGAAACACTGGCTGGTGAGTCTTCCTGCAACCCAGTGCTGGGGGTCCGGGTGAGGTCAGGGAGAATATTAATAATTTATTAGACACTCACTAGGTATTAGGTTTTAGCGTGAATTTTCCACTCCAGCGTCTAACCACTCCAGCAGCGGGGCACTCTCACGAACTACCTGTTTTACAGGTGAGAACACTGAGGGCTGCAGAGGCGGCCCAGCTGCCCGGGTCTCGCGCTCAGAAGGCAAAGACGTAGGTCTGAATCCTGCTCCATAAACGGCGGCCCCAATTATTTCTCTGTCATCTATACTCTCCCTTTTTAAATTATAACAAGAGGCTGGGGCAGCTCCCCATGCTACACAGAGAGGGTTTACATTATGGAAAGAATGAGTGAAAGAGTAAAATCGAACGTCTCCGGAGCCCTCAGCACGAGCCCATCACTGCACGGCCTCCATTCCTAACTAAACCCATGGGTGGGCGCAGCATTTAGCCCCGTTCTAAACACGATGACAATGACTTGTGAGGATGTGAAATGACTGCCCAACCGCCCAACTGGTGAGTGGCTGAATTTGGATTTGAACCCATGACTTCTGACCGCCAAGCTCCATTGCTTCTAGGATTTGACTGGACACCACGTGAGCACAGGGGCACAGGGGCAGGATGTGTGTGTCATGAGAATCGCTGAGCCTCAGACTCTACTTGAGAAGTGAGACGTGTTCTCACATAGGGTCCACGTCTGATCAACAAAGCCTCTTCTTAAATTGTGTGATAAAAACCAGTGTCTGTTTTGATGAGTTTGAGTGCCTTCTGCCATTACTCTTGGCCTCAGTGTGGGGGGCGAAGGCCAGGATCAAAGCATGAGAATTTACTGAATAATTATAACTAACAGTTATTGAGCGATGTCTGCCAGCCCTCCGTACCACGCTATGCAATTGCTACGACAACACTACAAGTCCTGCTCTCTTGCAGAGGAAGAAAACAGGGCTGAGAAAGTCCTGCCCGTGGCAGACGGTCTCAGCAGCCCCTGTAGACCAGCCTGCTAACCTGCCCTGTGGGCTGGCTGGGCGTCCCACTTTGCCTGCCTCAGGCATTGGGGCAGATCCAATGGGTAGATGGGTAGGGGGCCCATTAGGAGAACCCAGCTGATGGCCCACTCCCTAACCTGGGGTCTCCTCGCTGAGCAGCCGCCAACAAGAATCCCAGTCCCAGAGAGCAGGTCTCCACGCTGAGTCCCTGGGCCCCTCTCCTACTGTGAGATTTCTTCCCGCCTGAGGTCCCTCCTCACCTGTCCCTTTTCCAAGATCTGGCAGCTTGAAGCACACATTGTCCCCAGGGGAATTCTCGGCCTATTTGGGGAGCTTCACATTTCCAATTTCCCACCTCCTTGGGCCCCTTATTCTGCACCTTGAACTCTCCGCTCTCACCTGCCCCAGCCACGCCAACCGTCGCGTCATTTACGCAGGCCCAGTGACAAAGGTCTCCTCGTCATGTATCTATTTTGTTATGATGATTAGCAGCAATGTCCCCAATCCCAGGCTCCTTGGGTCTCTCTGTTCCATGTAAATGAGAACACTTCCCCTCCTGTTGGTAGAAAGCTTATTTTACTTTATATAATTACAACTTTGATGATCGCTCCGTGTCTCTCAGTAGGAATCTGTTTATCCTCCATGTAAACCTTTTTGTTTTCCTATCTAATTTCCACTGATAGTTAAAATAAGATAAAAGCATATTTCATTTTACCCAAACCTTTAAAAGATGGGTTTCACTTTTGTTTCTTCTGACTTTTATTACCTCTGCGAATTACATAATTACTTTCATTTATTTTTCTTAGCAGATGAGAAAGTACAAGTCTCTGTAATTAAAACTTGGATCCCGACTGCCACAATTTCGGGTCATCTGTCACAGAGTCCTCTAATCCCAGAACTCAGCCCTTACTCTGGTGGGAGAGGGTGTCTGGTTATGCTGCAGTAACAAGCCACCCCACTTGTCAGCTGAGTGACAAGCTCATTTGTCACTCATGCTACATGTCTACTGGGTGTCAGTGGGGGCTATGCTCCCTGCCATCATTGTCGTCACTCTAGGGTCCCAGATAATGGGGCACCTGGGCTGTGGCAGGTGCTGTGGCAGAGAGACAAGAGAGCTGGCAGGAAGCAGGCTGACACTTCAAGCTCTCCCCACCAGGGACACAGACCATGTCCGCTCACAGTCCATCGGCCAGAGCTAGGCAGTGATCTTACATTAACCTCTCGCAGGCAAGGTTAACACCGCAGATAACAAACCCAACTCGGCTTTTGCAAAACAGAGGCCTAGGGAGATGACATCACCTGCCCAGGAACAGCCACCAGCGCAGCCAGGACTGGAATGCACACTTGCTCTCTCCTGGGAAACCAGCGGTTCGCTGCATCACTCCACTCACCCCGTCGATTCAGGTGCTTGGCAACGTGGCTTTTCCAGCCACTCTACCTGGGCTATTCACCCCCACACAGACCCTCAGGCTTAGGGTTCCCTTGTTGGGCCATCAGTGTTTGTAAGTCCTGCCGACATTTCAGTAAATGGCATTTTTTGTACAGTGACATTAGGTGTGCCTCTATGTCATTCTTACTTATTGAAAACTCAGGGTGCCCAAGAAGATCCTGACAAGAAAGAGCCCGGGTGGGGCCGGCCGAGTGGCGCGTTGGTTAGGAGTTGGCTTGGGGCGCCAGCTCTGAGCAGCAGGGCCCCGGTTTGGATCCCACATGAGGGCCAGTGACACTGCCCTCTACAGCTAAGATGCTGAACAAC
>NW_017731435.1:1609719-1669247 GCF_001890085.2 Hipposideros armiger
ATGGTGCCAACTTGGGCCAGTGAAGCAACATCCTCCACAACTAGACTGAAGAACAAAAGGACAGCAACTTGTCTGTTCTCCTTCCCCGATTCTCCAGCACTGTTCCCCTCCCCCAATTCCCCAATAAAAATAAAAAAAAGAGTCAGGGTGCCCGGGAGCAGGACCCAGGCTGGAGGAGAAGGCAGCTAGCAGCCGCAGGAGCAGATTGTCTGGCTCAGAGAAGACGAAAGTGAACAAAAGGCAGGACTGTGGTCCGCCTTGGTCTGATCACCGTCATTTTCATAACCCTGGGGTCTGGGTGTTATATTGGAGGCAGAACCAGTTGACCCTCTTGGGACCATCACCACAACCACCCAGCTGGCTGGCAGACTGAATTGTGCTGCCGCTTTACCTACACAAAAGCCTGTGTATAAGTACATCCCACCCCTGTCTGTCTAGCCTACTCAGTTACGTGTAATGAGCTCAGTGTCCACCCTCGTGACCCCAGCTCCTTGAATACTGGAGGAAAGGATATTGAGCCCGTGTGCACTGCTGTGGCTGGTCACCACTGGCTGTGTGTGATCTGCTGCTAGGCAGCTGTTACAGCCTGCAGGACTAGAGGCAGGATTTGTATGCACATGCTTCTTCCCAGCTCCCTTATCTCAGGTCCACAAAAACTGAAGTTTTTGGCTTTGAAAATAACAGCAACTAGAGAGACCCACGATGGCAGAGTAAACACTGCCTGCATCCTCCCGTGAACACATTGACATTACAACTAAATTACAGAACAATCAGCCTGGAGAACCATCTGAAGTCCAGCTGAACGGAAGTCCTATGACTAAAAATATAAAGAAGCCACGTCAAGACTGGTAGAAGGGGCAGAGGCACAGACCCACACCTGCATGTGATAGTTGAAAATTAGGAGGGATATCTGACCTTGGAGGTTCCCCCTGGAGGAGTGAGGGACCCCAGCCCCACACTAGGCTCCCCAGCCTGGAGTATGGGTGCCAGGAATAGGAGCCCCACAACATCTGCTGTGAAAACCAGTGGGGATTCTGACCGTTCAGGTGGGGTGGAAGGTGGCAGGTAACTCAGATGACCTCTTACACAGCCTGCACACAGGTTCACTCACTCGCAGACACTCACCTTGGGCTCTGGCGGAGGGATGGTGACTAGGGAGGCATCGGAGACATACAGAGGGACAGATTGAGGTGTGTGACTTCAGGGGAGGACTGGAGGACAGTTGGCATTTTCCCTGTGTGAGGTCCTCCTCCCAGGCAGCCGGCGGGCGCTATCTTTCTGTGTTGAGCCCTCCCCCACACGGCAAAATCTGAATCTGATTGGCCTGGTGAGCTCCACTGCTCCACTCTGCTGACTCACTGGGACCCCCCCACCCAAGTCCCCCAACACCTGGGCACTTTCTCTGTGAGCACCCAGTCCCACTCGCATTGCACGCTTTCTTAGAAAACTGTTGGAGGTTGGCAGGCCCCCGCGGCAGTGACTGGCCTCTGTTTTCTGAGACTTTTGCTGAATAGCTCCTGATTCAGCATAGCCCCAAACCAAAATTTACACTAACCTGGAGACCACAACTCTTCTCACTCTAGTGACTCCCTGAGATCCTGCCTCACCCAACTTGCATACCACATGAGGTTCTATCAGCAGCTGAACAAACAAAACAGAAACAATCTAATAGATACAGAGAACATTTGATGGTTGCCAGATGGATGGGCGGTTAGGGATGGTGAAAAAAGGGAAGGGATTAAGACGTACAAATTGGTTGTTACACAGCAGTCATGAGGATGTAAGGTATAGCATAAGGAATACAGTCAATAATATTGTAATGACTATGTATAGTGCCAGATGGGGACTAGACTATTTCGGGGGGGATCATTTCTTAAATTATACAAATGTCTAACCACTGTGCTGTACACCTGAAATAAATATAAACTAATATTGAATGTCAACTGTATTTGAAAAATTTTTAAAGGAGAGAAAAGGTGAAGGGGAATAAGAGGTCCAAGTTTCCAGGTATAAAACAAATAAGTCACAGGGATGTAATGTACAGCATAAGGAATATAGTCAATAATATTGTGATAGCGTGGGACGGGTCAGATGGTTGCTGGACTTGTCACTTCTTTAGGTATGTAAGTGTTGAATATTGTGTATCCCTGAAACTGATTTAATATTGTATGTTAGCTATATTTTTAATAAAAATCTTAAAGAAAAGCAACATCAAAAAAGAAAATAATGCCCTCCAGAAATGTGATTGGGACACTCGAATTCCATTCTGGTTGAGGCTTTAGTCCGTTGCTAGTTCTGCATAACAGTGACGAGGTCCTAAACATAAACCACGCGTTTCACTTAGAGATGTGTTGTCACAGCACGTGATCCTCCCACTGGTCATCCCAGAGAGATGTGCACTCTTCCCGTAGGCAGAGCCCGGGTGCTGACACGCCCGCCCTGCATCTGGAAACACGTGCAGCTCCCCTCTGCACAGCTGGCAGAGTCTGGCTGCTTCGCTCAGGAGACATGTCCCTCACACAGGAGGAATTATGCCTAGTGAGCCACCGATCCCCGCGACCCTTGGGAGACTGGGTCGCGTCTGTGGAACCTTCTGCCGAAGGTGATGGGAGGCCGAATGGTGCTGCCCATGGCATGGCCAGCCCTCCCTGCTCCTTACTGAAGAAACAGGTAATGAGTTTCTCTTGGAGATAACCAGTGCGTGTCCACCAACGCCTCTTTCTGTAAAATGGACAAGGCCAGCAGATGAGGTCAAACCCAATCAATGGTTCCCGTGGGGGAGAAGCACTGGGTTCACCTGCCCCTGTGACGGGATGCTCTCGGCGCTGCCAGCAGTACGGGTGAGGGCAGCACAGTCTGTCTGCTATGAGGGGCGGCTGTGGCCTCGCAGAGGCCAGACATGCGCTCCTCTGCGGGCCTCTCAGGGCCCCGCTGACCTTGGGCTCAGTGGGTTGTGTCTGAGGGCAAGCAATGTCGACGCATTTGACTTTAATACAGGATCTCTTCTCAAACAGCACCCCACTGCTTGGTTAAAATAAATACGATGTGAGGATCCCCAAAACTCAGTGTCACCACTCCTGCCAGATGAACCTAAAAGACAACAGTGACACCTGGCAGTGAGGTAGAGCCTCGTGGGCAGGAGTGCTGGGCCCAGAGCCAGGACCAGGTTGACCCACGAGCTCTGGGAATGATGCTGGAAAGGAACTCAAATCTTCTGTTCCTTGGTGATCTAATCCATAGAGTTGGGACCTACTTTATGGAGTTGTTCTGAGGATTAAAACAGTTAAAAGATACCTGGTATCAATAACATCCCCTGGGCCACAAGAGCAGTAGACAAACATCAGGTGTTATTGTTATTATTATTATTATTATTATTATTACTACAATTGTTATAAAATGCAGAAGCATACTCTTCAAAAGGTAAAAAAATGTTTCCCAAGTCTTAAAAACCTCTTATAATAACCATTAGTGATATTATATTAACATTAATGCAGGTTTTCCCACCTACATACAGCCTGAATGGAAACAATGTTTTGAAGAATAAAATTTTACTATAATTGAGTCATACACTACATCACTTTTTCTTTTTAAAGATTTTATTGGGGAATTGGGGGGATGGGAACAGTATTGGGGTATCGGGGAAAGGGAACAGACAAGTTGCTGTCGTTTTGTTCTTCAATCTAGTTGTGGAGGATGTTGCTTTACTGGCCCAAGTTGACACCATCATTGCGCTCTTTCCGGGTGAGGCAGATCAGTCGCCAGCTTCTGGGGCCGCTCACTGCGGCTGCTGGCCACACATGGTAGCCCATGGCAACCCACTGCAGCAGGGGCTGCAGCCTATGCCGTCACCGGTGACCCACTGCAGCCCAGCTCCAGGTCGAGCTGTTGTTCAGCATCTTAGCTGTGGAGGGCAGTGTCACTGGCCCTCATATGTGGGATCCGAACCGGGGCCCTCTGGCGTCCCAAGCCAGTTCTTAACCAACGCGCCACTTGGCCGGCCCTTTTGTTTTGTTTTGGTTTGGTTTTTTTGTTTTTGTTTTTGTTTTGTTTAGCTGAGCCATCCTGCCACCTTTTGGTAGCTCAGCAGCAGCTCAGCTTGGGCTGGGCATCGAACCGCTGTTGCTCAGAGCTCAAACTCTTGAGTGAGCTCTTAACCAACTAAGCCACTCAGCCGGCCCCTGATACATTACTTTCTAATAAGTTGTATTAAGTTTGATTTTACTAGAATTAAACAGAAATGAAAAGAAGTAAAACTGAGGAAACTGCTGATTTTTAGATAAATATCTCTTTTCTTTATATTTTGTTTCATGCAGATCCCTCTAAAATTAAAAAAAAAATAAAAACACTATAAAAATGTTGAGGTTTCAGTCCTTTGTTTGGATAACATTTCCATTTTACTCAGTAATGATTGAGTGATTTTTCTGGAAGAAGCAATTTAAAAGGCATAGTTTTTATGCCAGTACCATGCTGTTTTGATTACTATAGCTTTGTAGGGTGATTTAATGTCAGGTATCATGATACCTCCCACTTTGTTCTTATTTCTCAAGATTGCCATGGCCATTTGGGGTCTTTTATGGTTCCATATAAATTTTAGGATTATATGTTCTATTTGTGTGAAAAATGTCATTGGTAGTTTGTAAACCTGAAGCCAAAGTTGAATAATACTGAATGTCAGCTATAATATATACATATATATATATATATGTGTGTGTGATTGTGTGTGTGTGTGTGTATATATATGTTACGGGATGTGGAGTACAGCATAGGGAATAGAGTCCATGGAATTGTAACAGCTATATACGATGTCAGAGGGGTAGTAGATTGGGGTGGGGAGGTTATCACTTTGTGAGGGGTGTACATGTCTAACTATTGCATTGTCTGTACACCTGAAACTAATACAAAAATAATTTTAAAAAGGCACAGTGTTACGCACTTGCTCCTTACCGCCTTCCACGTTTGTTAGAGCTAGTACTGTCATTCTGATTGTTGTTGTCAAGGCTTACAGGACATGCTGCTCTGTGGCTGTAATTCCCACAGGTGCTTGTTAACAGTGCTGTGAAGACATGGTCTGTGTTCACCACAGCCCTGGTACCACACGTTTGCCATTCCCGAGAGCTCCATTTTTATTCATCTCTTGGTTTTCAGAATTCAATTGTCACATCGACATTCAGGAGGATGTGTAGGAGCCATATTCCCTGAGCTCTTCTGGGCTCCAGCACTGGCTGCTGGTGATTCAACAGGACACACACAACACGTCCTTTACAATTATGTATTATACTCTGGAATATTTCCTTCACTTATTGTTGTTCTCTTAAACTGACAAGGAAAATATTCTGTAACAAGTTTAAAAAAATGGATCAAGTTGCAAAGTGCTGTGTGACCACCAGCCTCACTACTACAACCAGAGCCTTGCTGGTTTGGCCATAGAGACTGGTGGTGACACACACGCCCCAGCTCCAACCCCGCTGCCCCAGGCATGTCCACCTCCCGAGGCACGTCTCTGCATGACCTGCTCTGATGGAGGGCATGTGTCCTGGTGGGCGCGACTTGGGCAGAGGGACCGAGGCCGTCGCATGAGGGTCTCCATGCCTGCCCGTCACCCTGGCTCCTATCTAAGATGCTGCTTCTCGCTGCAAGGATGCCTTTTACTCGCACTGCGGACCTCATGATGCACTTCTCTCGGCAACAAAGTCTCCTGGCTTTGCTTTCTCTGAAAACATCTCTATCTTACCTTTTTAAGAAATTGACTTTGAGATATAATTTACGTGTACTAAAAGGCACCTATATTCAGTTGAATGAGTTCTGACAAAAGCACACATCCAGGTAAGTACCCCCACCATCAAGACATGCAGCATTTTCACCACCAAAAAAGCTCTCCTGCCCCTTTACCCTGGGTTTCTGGGCCACCACACGCCTTGCCCAGGCACTCCCTCACCGTCCTTCCATCACTACCTCAGTAACAGCTCTAATTTCACGAACGTGGGACCACAGCGCGCCCCCTTTGTGCCCAGCCCTGGCACTTGGCTCGCTGCGGTCCAGGCCGATTGGGGTGGAACCGAGAATGCGTCAGCAGCAACGCTACGCAGAGCTCCAGCATGCTTGTCCATCAGCTCTTCATCAGCGTCTGTGTTGCTTCCAGTTTTCTGAATTTCATTTCTGAATGATAATTTCACTGGACATAAATGTCTAGGTTGGAAGCATTTTTCTCTCAGCACTTTATAGGTGTCATCCTAGCATTTCCAGGCAGCTGGCGTAATAATGGCCTCCTAAATCTGAATCTGTCACACAGCCTCAAAAATAGTATACAGAAGAATAAGAAATAAAACATCTCCCACATAACAAAAAGGCAAAGAATGCTGCGAACTGCAAATTACCTATTGGCAGAAAGTTAATGGGCAGATTTACACGATACCTCTTGAGCTTCCCTGCAAGTCTTTGTGGAAATCTTTTGGGATTTGGGGGAAATGCATAAAAAGGAGAAGAAAACAAAAGGTGCGACATGTGCTGGAAAACAGCCCTAAATGTAGCACGCCCACCCTAAATGTAAATATTCTGATAAACATCGGTGACTACAAGGAAGGTTCTTAAATGAAAGTGACTCAGAAAGGCATTGTTCTGGGGGCGCCAGAGGGTGAAATGGAGAGAAAGGCGCCCACTGGAGATTGAGAGGTGGGAGGAAAAGGGAAAAGAAAATGTGGGATCCTGAAAATTAACATAGATCCCAAAACTCAAAGGCCACAGGGCCGTCCACCCATCGCCTCCAAAAACTCCGTTATACAAGCCACACTTTGATACAGTTGCTCTTAAAATGTAAAACTTGTAATATCCTTCAAACAGTCACAATAAAAATAAAAAGGGGAAGAAGTCAAATGAGAATTTACTGAATTCAGGGAAAAAAATGGAAGGAAAGATACTGTTGTATCAGACATCAGCTGTCCGAGGGAGACTATATTTGAATAGAAATGTATTAAAATTCATAGAAGAAAACTCACTAGGAAAATAAAAATAAAAGAAAGACATGAAAATGGCCAGAGAAAAGTGGTTGAAATGAAGGGCAGTCAAGGAAACAAAATCCAAAATATATCTAATTGGAGTTCCCAAAAAGAAAAATAAAACCATGGATGACAGCTAATATTTAAAAGAAAATTGATCCACAATGATCAACTCTAAGACCTTATCCTGGTAAAGCTATTATCATTTAAAAGTTACGAAATAAAAATCTCTGGACCTCAGGGAAAAAAATCCAAAAATAACCTGCGAGGGCAAGAAAGTTAGTCTGGCATCCGACATCTCCAGGCAACAATGGAGAAAATTTTTCAATAAATTTGAGGAAAGAATGTGTGAACCAAGGATTTCATATCCAGCTGAAAGCAGACTAATTTCAGGCTCGAGAATAACAATTTGATCATGAAGAACACAGGACTCCTTTCTCATGGGCCCTTCTTGAGGAATCTTCTGGAAGATGAACTTTGTTCAAACAAAACATGATTGAAGAAACTTGGGCAGAAAGACTGATGATGATTATTTAATATATTTCATTGAATATGTAAAACTAAAACAATAAAGTAGGATGAAAGTGGAGGAATAGTATATAAGTATTATCTATTTTGGTAAAATGGAAATAATAACATTAACGAGGGATATAAAACTAAAAGAGAAGGGGGAAAGAAAATATGCTTACAGCTTGTGGTGTACTTAGAGGAGAGGCAATGCAAAGGACACCACCAAAATGATTTTTTAAAAAGGCAGCAAAGGGCCGGCCGAGTGGCTCGTTGCTTAAGAGTTGGCTTGGGATGCCAGCTCTGAGCAGCAGGGCCCTGGTTTGGATCCCACATGTGGGCCAGTGACGCTGCGCCCTCTACAGCTAAGATGGTGAACAACAGCTCGACCTGGAGCTGGGCTGCCGTGAGTCACCAGCGACGGCGTAGGCTGCAGCCCCTGCTGCAGTGGGGTTGCCGTAAGCTACTGTGAGTGGCCGGCAGCCAGTGCGAGCTGCTGTGAGCCGCCATGAGCAGCCATCCAGAGGCCAGTGACAGATCTGCCTCAGCCAGGAAGAGCGCAATAATACCAACATGAGCCAGTGAAGCGATGTCCTCCACAACTAGACTGAAGAACAAAAGGACAGCAACTTGTCTGTTCCTCTTCCCTGATTCCCCAATGCTGTTCCCCTCCCCTAATTCCCCAATAAAATCTTAAAAAAAAAAGGCAGCAAAATCCTAAATAAGAACACAGAAGACCAAGGGGATTTAAACATGTTCAAGCACAAAGTTCCCACTAGAGCAAAACACAAGCCAATGAGAGAGATGAGAGAGAGAGAGAGAGAGAGAGAGAGTAAAATAAATAAAAGAATGGAGAAAATCATTACAGAAGAAAATAAAATAGCAAAATGCATGAATAGCTCTAGCAATCATGACATAAAATAGCATAATTACAGGAAGACCCAGCACACAGCCATATAAATAAATATGAATGACTTCAACTGACCTATTACGAGAAAATTGTTTCCAGTTTGTTTCAGAAAATGAGACTCAACTATATGCTGCATGCACAAGACGCATCTGAAAACAAAGTGATTCCGAAAGTCTAAAAATGTGAAGAAAGAGAAAGCTATGCCAAGCAAAAGAAAACGAGAAAGCAGAGGCTCTGATCCTAATGTAAAGCATTATGAAAAACGATGTTTAAATGCTAAAAACACAATTCACAAGTAAATGACAACTGAAATATCTATGCTGACAATAACATAGTAAATGTCCCATAAGGCAGAAACTCAGACGTGGATGAAAATAAGCAAGGACCTAGGAGACATTAGTAACAGAATCAAGACAGATTGCATTGAACTATTTGAAAGTCACTCCCTAGCACGCATGGAACTTTCACTAGAATTGATCACATATTCGGTCATGAAGAAAATATCGATACATCCCATAAAGTGAGCAATTGCGAATAATCTTTTCTGATCACAATGCAGTAAAACTAGAAACTAATAACAAATCCACAAAACAAAAATTTAATTCAGCCTGGAAATTTAAAAAACAAAGTCTTCAATTGAACAGCTCTTAGATGCAAAAAATAATAATAATGCAAACTGAAATTATAAACTTTCTTTAAAAAAATGATAATGATTATGAAATCCATTGAAAGCAGTAATCAGAGGAATGCCTGTAGCCTTAAATGCCTAGATCAATATAAAAAAAATAATGAGAAGGCTAGGAAAAGAGCAAAAAGTAAACCAAAGTAAAGCACAAAAAAGCAAACATAAAAGAAAAGCAGAAGTTAATGTGATAGAGAATAGAAAACTACTAGATCTAATTAATAATCAAAATTCGAGTTTTTTTCCCAAAAATACCAAAATAGACAAACAACTAGCTACCTTGATTAGGAAAAGAGAGAAGAAAGTCTCTCTCTCTCTCTCTCTCTCTCTCTCTCTCTTTCCCTCAATATATATACTGGGGGTGCCAAAAAATGTACACAAGTGGACACTTTGGTTAACATTGCTCAAGCAGTAGTTCTCCATAATCAGAAGTGTCTGGACACTGATGGACCACTTTGAGCACCTCTTGTGATTGCAGAAGACAAATGTGACTTGTATTCATCTTCTGTTATCGGTATTTATTGAGTATTACAATTTTAATAGTTTTTTCCTTTCTTAAAATGTGTCTACATTTTTGGGCACCATTTTTGGCACTATCTGTATATATATATATGACTGTGTTTGGAGATATATATATATAGTCATTGAGAGAGAAAATGCACATATGATAGAGAAATAGAAATAATTGGTGACCAATATCCCTCCATTTCCCCCAACCCCTCTGCCCTGGGCAACCACTACTCTGCTCCCTGTTTTTCTCAGTCTGACTTGTTAGATTCCACATATAAATGGTGTTATGCAGGATTTGTCTTTCTGTGCCTGGCTTACGTCTCTCAGCATCATGCCGTCCAAATTCACCCACATTAACAGGATCTTCTTCTTTTAAAAAATGGATTAAAGACTTAAATGTAAGACCTAAAACTCCTAGGGAGAAAAAGAAAAACTGGGGAAAAAGCCCTTTGACACTGGCTTTGAATATGACACCAAAAGCACAAGGAACAAAAGCAAAAATCAACACACTGGATGACCAACCTCAAACTAGAAGGCTTCTGTACAGCAAAAGCAGTGGCACAGTGAAAGGGTGACTGGGAGAAACAAAATGGAACGAATGGGAGGAAAATCTTTGCAAACAATGAATCTGATAAGGGGTTGATACCCAACATACATAAGGAGCTCATACAACTCAATAGCAAAAAACAAACGAAAACAACCAAATTACCTGATTTAAAAATGGGAAAGGGCCCGAACAGATATTTTTTCCAAAGAAGATGCTCAAATGTGAGCCAGCTGTCAAGGCTCCAGGTGTGCGCCCATCACAGGGCCGCTGTGGCCCCGACCCCTGAGCCTTGGCGAGCCCTTCCCTCCTCAACTTCCCCAGCCTGTGTGCGCTGTGTCGCTCAGACACGTCACCTGCCCACGGAGACCAGGACAAGGACGCCAGTGCCCTGGACACCAGAGACCCCCAGAAGGGCCTCAGGGAAACACGGGCATCACCGTCCTTAGAATGGCAGACCCGAGGCTACTTTATCCCTGACGGTCCCCTTTACTGGAACAGTGCATGTCCTTTCTGACTTGTAAGTTTTCTTCAAAAATTTTAAAATACAGACGTAGTAGGAGGTACTGTACTCTGAGTCCTGCTGAGCTGCAGACCGGTGCACCGCGCCTCAGCATGCCAGCCAAGGAGCATCTGTTTAAAATAATCATCTACTTCGGAACCGGTACACTGGAAGTCGCAGTGAGGACAGCAATTCACGACAGACTCCCCCGGGGGCTGTTCCGCCCCCACGTCTGGATTGATTCACAGTCTTGGATTTTAGGAAGATTAGCTGAGCCATTCCAAAGCGGCCTGTCAGCTCTGTGCCATTTTCCGACACTTTCTGAAAGATGCTTCCCTCTGATTGATGAAAAGAAGTGCTGCTTGCGGTGTGAGGAGCGAGAACCGACAAACGCCAGCAGCGCTGCTCCTGTGAGTCACCAGGGGCCACCCCAGGCTCAGGTGAAGGCCCAACCCCGGCCACACCAGCCGCTCTCACGTTCCCCTTTTGGGTGAACCCCCAACCGATGGCCCTGGCTGTTCTGTCAGCGCCCCTTCCTGAACTCATTTTGGTAAAGCGATTGGCATTTTAGTTTGAAAAGTGAACAAACGGAGCACAGATTGTCACAGGAGAGCTTGCTAATTATTTCTGGTAAAATGTGACGTGGATTTAAGCGCCGAGCATTCCAGTTATGTTGGAAGTTGACACAACATATACAGTTATTCTGGAAGTTGATGCAAAGTATAAGAGGATTTTAAAACTGTCGTCCCAATCTGAATGTCAGAAATTGAGAGAGTTATAAAGTACACGTTAGTGTGTGTCCCAGAAAACACTGGAATTGTTTCTTGCCTGAGAGTGAGGCAGGCTGTGTAGCTCTGGGGGCTCAGAGTCACTCTGTGTGTGTGGGTTCCTGTTCCTCCTGACTACACCCCCATCTCAACCTGACCTGGGGTTTTGGCTACTGATGGAGGACAGAAGTGGGGGGCGGGGTCCTCTTTCTATCCCGTCTGCAGGAGCTGCCGGGGCTGCTGGAAACAGTGATCATAACTCAGACCTAAAACAACATACATTTATCACCTTCCGGTCTGACGTCAGATGTCCATGGGTCTCACACAGTGGGCGACCCCCCACCCCGGCTGCCCCATAAGACTAAAGTGTGAACCCGTCTGGGTGTTTCCAGGGGAGCCAGAGAGAAGACCCCTGAGGGGTTAAATGGTACAGGACCTCACAGACACAAGGTGGTGACATGGGGCACCCACAGAATGGCAATCCAGGCAGGGGGACAGCACACTCAGAGCCCTGAGGTGGGACAGGGCTGTCTCCCAAGGCTGGCTGGGGTCAGGGAGTGACTGTGTGGGTGTCAGAACCCAGGGCTCCTGGCAAGCAGGGCGGCCCAGGGCTGAGGCTTGTGAGGGCCAGGCGGTATGTACGTGAAGCCAGGCGGCGTGTACGCGAGGGCCAGGCGGCGTATACATGAGGGCCAGGCGGCATGTACGTGTGGGCCAGGCGGCGTGTACGCGAGGGCCAGGTGGCATGTACGTGAGGGAATGTGAGGGGCGTGGATTCAGGGAGCCCCACAGGTGATGGTGGCTCCACACCTGTCTGCACCGCGGGCCACAGCTCCTTCCTTCACTTATGGCTTCTCTCAGTGGGACATGAGAGGTGACCGTGCATGTGTACACGTACACACGTACACACACACACACACACACACACACACACACACACACACACACTTCCACTGTTTTTAAGGAAATAGACGGGAACGCAGAGGGTTTGCACAGCCCACTTTCGCATCTGACTTGCTCTCCCCCTCACCTGGCCAGTGTGCCCTGAGCACACAGATCCTCTGTTCTCTCTCTGTCCAAGGCCAGGGTCATCAGGAATGACCACAGAGCGGTGGCAGCCAGACGTCTGCCCGGTGGTGCCAGTGTGCCCTGTGCGGCCGTCCTGGTGGGCACCTGGGCCAGGCTGTCCCCTGCTGGTGGCCACAGCCGGGTCACCACAGCTCAGGCTCAATCTCAAGGACCTGAAGGGCCGCGCTCCAGCCAGGAGGGCGGCCTCCATGTGCCTGCTCCATAGAAAATCGGCAAATAGCCTTGAAATGGGAGCCTGGGCTTTATGAAATTACCAATTTTCTTGCTGTGCAAATTCAAGCCTTTTTAGGGCAGTCGCGCAGTCTCAGTAGACATCACCTTCACACAGTGGATGCTCACTTTCTGTCTGTAGTCAATTTCTGCCCTGCTGCTGGAAACATCACGGGGGTGCGGGCGGTGATGCCAGCTCACAGGGGCCCCTCCCCAGGAGGCTTGGCCTGCAGGGTGGGGTCAGGCTGCTCACACGCAAAGGTCGAGAACTTACTCTGAGTTATAAAAGCAACATTTTGGTGAAAGGAAAACAAAACCCTGTAGGACGACACGCCTTGGCTGCCCTGTTGTGCTGAGAATAACTTCACCGTCCTGGAGCTCAGCTGACGCACGCACTCAGTGCCACCCCCAGCCCACCCCACCCCTGTCACTGAAAGTTCCCAGTTGTGGAGCGGTTATCCCGGGGTGGTCCCCTGCCCTAGGGGGACCCCACCTGGTTGGTGAGAATGGACCCGCCCATGAGGCCCCTCCCCGACACGCAGCCTGGAGGGGGACTGCGATGGGACCATGGAATCGAGCCGGCAGCAACAGGCCGCGAGCGGAAACAGACGGGGCCATAGCTGGAAGGAGGTTTCATGGAAGTTGGCCCTGCAACCTCATCTGTCTGACGGGTCCAAGAGAAATCCCTGACTTCCCACTGGCCCTGCTTTTCCTTGTGTTAAGGGCAGAATGACGACATCCGTGCTCTTTGTATGTCAGAGCTGAGGCTGAGCTGCTGCTCGGATGCTTTGAATCCCTTCTGCCTCACAGCATGTTGCTGGGACCGTGGGGACATCAGGCCCTGCCGGTGGGGCCAGGCATCCCTGCTAGAAGCCGCTGCCAGATGTGGCACGTTTCACAGCCGAGACAGGCTGGCGACTCACGTTTGCTGGGGGACCGTCGTCAGGATTCAATGTTGACAGTGTGCCTCTAGGTGCTTTAGACAATTCTGTTTGATAAACTAAGTAAAATGTTATTCAGCAACTGGAACATAATTAGGAAGCAATTAACTGAAACAAAAAGAAACCCTGCGTACACAGAGAAACAATTAGAGCCCAGTCCAAATTTATGGTCACGCCCAGAGACTCTGTTTTAATGCCTGCGTGGCAGGAGCATATTAGAAAATCCAAATTAATGCCTCCGATGCACAACCGACCTACTTATCATGGAAATGTAGCTGGATTTCTAATTGCCCCGTGTACAGGGAAGGGCACAGGCCCTTTTTCTCCACTGCGTTCCTGGGGAGTGCAGTGCGTGTCCCCTGCCCCCTGCCCCAGGGGGACAACCGCCTTACGGGCTTTTGCCAGAGCACCTAGAGCTGTGCCTCTCACTCAAGACAGGGGAGTGGGTTACGGCCCACCTGCTGGTGAAAGGATGGCCTTTGATCACTATTGCGTTTACCCGTGCCTCCTGCCAGGACAGTATTGCTGGGCGGGGGTGCACCCTAGCATCAGGGCTCAGCTCCTGGGGGCTTGACCTGGGGGCTGCAGGGGCCATGCTTTGTCAGCACCCTCAACCTGGGAAGCCTGCGTGTGGTCACTCAGGGCCCACAGCTTAAGCTGCCAAGGGCTGCACTCTCCTCACCCCGTCTCATCCGTCTCAGGATGTGTCCACCCAGGGCCCAGCCGCCCTCTCACACCCAGGCACCGCCCACTCTGGAGTGGGGAGGCCTCCCAGGAGGTGCCAGGACATGGTCTGGGGCCCATTGGGGGGCTGCTGTCATGGTCACTTAGAGACAGGCCCATTGGAGGTTCCCTGATGTGACTCTGGGGGGAGGGGGAGGCAGGAAGGGGGGTGACTAAGTCAGAGGAAGTGCAAATGGCATCCTGACATTGTAGAGTGAGACTGTATGGGATGCGTGTGCTGTATCTGTGTGTGTGTGTGAGTGTGTGTGCACGTGTGTGCATGTGTGTGTGCATGTGCGCTGTGTGGGTGTAACTGTGTGCATGTGTGTGTGTGCACGTGTGTGTGCGTGTGTGTGTGTGCGCGCTGTGTGGGTGTAACTGTGTGCGTGTGTGTACATGTAAAAGAGTGTTGCTGCGGCCACCCCCCACCCCGTCCAGGCGAGTGCACACACTCCTCCTAGCTGACTGAGTCCCTAAAAGAATTAATTGCCGGACAGTGTGACGTGCCCCTGATCAGTTTCCCCAGACAACACCGAACTGTGTGGCAACGTGGTGGCACCACTCACCCCCCACCAGCTTGGCAGGAGCCCGGTCCGCGGGTGCCCTGAGTCCTCGCCCAGAGCCCTCCTTCGGGCAGCGTTTGGAATCCATTGTGCTTCCAGTTTGCATCTCCCCATGACTACTGACACGGGACACTTTTTCATGTTCAATGTCGACTGGGATAGTCATTTTTATAAAGTCCTGGTCGGGCTTTTGGTCCACTTTTTAAACTAGGTCTGCCTATGTCTTTCTTATTGGTTGATAAACTCAATATCAATCGTTGATCTATTCCAGGTATGAGTCCGTTTCCCATTTTGTGTGTTGTGAATATCTCCGCCTCTCCTGCTGTTTGCCTTTCGCTTCCTTAATGGAGACTCTTGGTAATGAATTTTTCTATTTCAATGTAGCTTAGCTTGTCAAATTTTTCCTTTACGTGAATGACTATTGTTTCCTGTTTCAGAAACCTCTGCCTACTCCATGGTCTGGTACGCGCGTTTCCTGTGTTATCTCCTAAAAGCTTTATTGTTCTATCTCCCGTATTTAAATAACTTCCTCATCGATTTGGGGGTTACCAGCTTTTGCAGACAGTATGAAGTAGGGGGTCAAGATTCGTTTTTCCCTTGGAGGCCCTCCACGGACCCCCCATTATTCTCTAAAGTGACAGCCTTTTTCACTTCACTGCAGTCTCATCTGTGCTATAAACCAGGTGACGACACGTGTCTCCCTCGGCTTCTGGGCTGTCCTGGTGCTCCTGTCCTTGTCCCTACACCCCACGGTCTTCATAACTATTGCTTTGTAATAGCAATGCTATCTGGTAACATAAAGGCCTCGGATTTTAACAAATATTCTTTAGTTTCCTCATTGCCTATTCTTAACTCTGCATTCCCATGTAAGCTTTAGAGTCAAATATTTGATTCACACCCAAAATCCTGCTGGTATTTTAAATGAGACTGCAGTTTGCAGTTTCAACTGTGCTGTGTTTTTGCAGTTACGGCAAGTCTGGGGGCTGGGCTGTCAGAGGTAGCCTGCCAGGTTGTCAGAGATTACAGCCTCTCCTGTTTTGCTCTGTTTTTAAATCTGTGTTTAGCTTATATTATATTTTTTTCATATGGTTTAAGAAAGCGATAAGAGATCTCATAGGTACAGTTGTACATGAACAAAACACCATGTCTGTGGTCTGCATGTGTGTGATTTGCATGTGTATGTTTCCTCTAGTTTGGGGGAAGTCATCTTCCATTCAACAAAGAATACTATCTTTGGCCATTAGCTGTAATTGACAAATTTCAAAATGTTGTTTCCCTAGCAACCAACCAGCCATTTTTATGGTTTTTAAACATAAATCTGGACGTTATGAAATCTGGACTCTTTTTACAAATGATGTTTTAAATAACGAATGCCCAACGAATGCCTTCTACGTGCAGGTCACACTAAACATGACTGTGATGCCCAAATGCACAGTAAGTTATAGTCCTCATCTTCTAGAACTTTCCCTCTGGTGGGGAGATGCACACACAACCTACACACAAACATACATGCACATACACGTACACTCACTATGCACTCAGCCCCACCTATATTCACATACACACACACACACATTCACACACACATACGCAACACACACACATTCACACACACACACACACACACACACACACACACCACACAGCTCTAGAATAAAAAGGGACAGGGGATGGGGTGCTGTGGAGGGCCTCCTGAGTCCCAGAATGGCGAGCTGCCAACCTCAGGTGCCAGGTCACTGCGGGAAGGACACTTTTAGGTCTCTTGGCCGAGGTGTCGCTCGGGGTCAGCCCCCCCCCCACGTGTCTGGAGAGCCCCCCCCCACAGCCTGCTGTGTGGGCGAGAGGCCCGAGCTCGGATGGCCGGGCTGCGCTGAGCCCCTCTGACCCCAGGTTCCCCCAGAGTCCAGGTAGAAGCCATATGGACACGGACTCTGCACAAGCATTGCGTCGTCTGGGAAACAGGATAAGGTCCTCTTAACACACGAACAGCCAGCGTGATGGGGTTTAGACAACAGCACAGTCGCCGCCATTTCTAACGGCGCCCTTCACCTCGCGCACCCTCGCATCTCCCCGCTTCTCCCGGTCAGCTCAGGGCAGGGCGATGGCCCGAATGGCAGTGCCAGCAAGGTCCCTGCAGCAACAAGCCCAGCACGTTGCTGTGGGTGCCACCGGCACGAATGCATGGGTCTAAGCACCTCCTAGAACAGCTCTGACACCCCGAACCACCACACATGGGCGGAACAGAACCCGGAACTGTGCTTTTTGTCCCTGGCTGTGGCTCTCCGGACGCGGAGGTGACAAAAGGCGCCGGCCATGTCCGGGGCCGCCGTGCACGCCCACCTGTGGGTGTCGCAGCGGGAGGCGTGCACATCCGACCCACACACACTGGTTTATGTGTTTCTGTGCTCGCCGCCAGCTCCCTCTAAATGAAGCCCATCTGTGTGCCCTGCTCGCCGCCCCGGAACTCACATACTGGCTGTCCTGAAATGTGGATGCCTGGCTTGTGTAAGCTGGTAGCAAAGTGAATTTTAGGCTCTACTGTCATAATGTTTCATTAAAAGAAGCACCAAAGGCAGCCACCTCAACTAGGAATGGTGCTCCTGTCACAAATTTATCCCACAAAGAAACGGTCTGCGCAGAGGCACCCTGTGAAAAGCTCACTGAGCTTTGGGGCTGCAGACGGGCCCTGGGTAATCGGGGGCTGGGCAGCGTGGCACGTGAGGGGACAGGGGCCTGAGGAGGAGGCAGAAGTGGTGCTGTTTCCACTGCCTTCGGGCGGTCACCCTTCCAGCTGCCAGCACAGGGATGTGGGGACCTGGCCCACAGAGCCACTGCTGTGAAAACTGCCCACGGACATTCGTGTCTGATGCTGACCAAGCATGGGGAGAGCGAGGGCCATTTAAGTCACCGGTCGTGCCAGTGCCTAGCAGGGGGCCTGGCTCAGGGCAGGTGCCCAGTGAGTAGTGATGGCTGCGGAGGGGCCGGGTCCTGGAATCACCTGCAGTCAGACCGCCTTGGCCATGGGGATGGTAGGTTTCAGTACAGACGCCCATCCCACTGCTTGTCAGAGCACCGCTAAGAGCACCTGGGGGTCACACCCTGTCCCCGTGAGCACTGAGCCCCGGGGCCCATGGCCACCCCACATCCCAACTCCTCAGCTGCAGAGGTGGGCTGCCGTTCAGGCTGCTTCTGGAAACGGTAGGCTCGGGCCCAGGCCTTGCCTGTGCCCTTCCCAGCTCCCCGCCCGGCCCCGAGCTGGCCTGAGGGTGGCAGGGATGCTGGCGAGAACAAGTGCTGACAGGGCCAGCGCAGAGCGGGTGCTCAGTGAATGCAGCCGGTGCTAGTGTGGTGACCATGATGGGACCTGCTCGCAGCTTTAGACCTGAGCGTGTCTGATTGGCACGACGTGGAAGCCGCGAGGGCACACGTGCCGGACATCTGGCCACTCCGAACCAGGGCTGCTGCGGGCGTGGCCTCCAGTGTGAATACTCCGCCCTGCGCCGGCACCAGGTGGGGTCTGGGGGCCCAGCAGGGACACAGAGACAGCACTCAACTGTCATCATGAGCACGAAGTGAGTCACCCAAGTGAGTACGAGAGGCCTTCCCCAGAGCAGAGGACAGAGGTGCTCCAGGCGCAGGAGACGGTGGCCAGGGCGCCTCAGGAGGCAGGCTCATGCCCCTTCACGGACCTGCAGGGACCCAAAGCTCCGAGCGAGCTTCAGTGAGGAATACATAATATTTTTTATATAAATGATAAAAGATTTTAGAAAACATTATTAGTAGCTTGGTTTTGGCTGGTTTTGATTTAAACTTCCCCTTGATTTTTATAAAAAGCACTCCCTTCCCTAAACAATAAGTGATAAACTGATTGTATCATTTACATGCAAATTCATGTGAAAACAATATCTATGATTTTTCATTTCTTGCTGTTTAAACTTTTTTAAAGCAAATTGAGACTGATGACTCAAGTTATTTCATTTGATTTCTTGGAAAATACAGGCTTCAAAAGAGAAGTAAAGGGAAGTTATTTATTTTTTTACCTAGTAAAAACACTGAGATGAGACTTTAAATTTAAATTAAAGATAAGTATTAAAATATAACTAATTAATGTAGGAGAAATAATTAAAACTAATGAGGCCATTGAAAACTTCAACATTAAAATAAATTGAGTTCATGTAAAAGTTGGGCAACATTGAATAATATTGTATATTTAATCAGATCTCAGTTGAAATTGATTAAATATGTCCTTGAAATTACCTATTGAACATTTTTAGTTTGTTGGATGTAGCCAATTTATTTTCCTAAAGACTTGGACTAAATTTCATAACTTAAACAATTTCCAAAAAACCACTTATTTCATTTTTATTGAGAGTGCAGCGTTCTGACGTCAGCGTGGTGCTCCCTGGCGGGGAGGACGTTGACAGAATTACGTTAGCGAGAGGCAGCTTTTGTGTGGCTATCGGTCTCCCTGTGGTCCGAGGAAGTGACGGGGAGGTAAGGCGCGGTTCTATATCTGCTCCTAGCCTGTGGATCAGTTAAGCCACCAGCTGACATGCCTCCCATATTTCATTTTCAGACAGGATATGATGTGGAATTCAGTCTCCAGGAGCCATTTCCACGTCCTAGTTTGTCTTCGTGGTCAGCTCTTCTTTTCGGGAACTTCCTTTCCTTTGAGAAGACCCGGCAGCTGTCATGGGACCTTCCCTTAGCCTGCTGGACATGAGGCAGAACTCAGATACGGACCGGTCTCAATATTAGGACACCTCGCTGCCAACAGTGTGACAAGGGTCTGGCTTGTGGGGCTGGAAAGTCACCACATGGTGAGCTTGCCCAGCATCCGAAGAGAGGATGGCTAAGTGACTTGTTGGGCCGCGGGGGCAGAGGCATTTGAGAATGAAACCTATGTGTGCGGTCAGTTACTGACTCAGATAAAGTTTATTACTCCATTTGGCTGGTGCATTCTTAGCATTACTGAAGCACAGAGAGAATTTTTAAAGGTCTTATCCATAACAATCTTATGGCCATCCAGCACTTCTCTGCATGCATTTACCCTCCCTGAGTCCTGAAGACACCGCTCAATCCTGTAAGTGTCTTCTGAAGAGAAAATGGACTCTGTTCTGTCTTCTCGAGGCTCTACTGGAGAGAAGCACATGAGTTCAGACGAGCTAAGTGGTGAGGGATCTGGGTGTTCAATCAAGGCCATGTCTAACCTCCACTGTGCACGTGTGTCGAGTCTCCCATGACGCAGGCTGATGTGTGTCTTGGCTGCTGGGTGGGAGGGCCGGGCTGTGTGCAGGTGCAGCAGAGGTTCCTGTATGCACACACCGGTCACTGGTCACCATGGTCACCAGGAAGGGCCATGTGACCTGCTGGACAAGTGCTCACATTACTACTGAGTGTCTTCTTTCATCTGAAACATAACGGGGCTGAACCAGGAAACACGGCAACAAGACCAGTGCTTTTCAAAGTTCTACACAGAGAAACCCCTTAAAAATATTTCCGAACCTGTGAATATTTGAAAGAAACCCCAGCGAGGGTATGCTAACACCAAGTTCATGGCAGGAGCCTCCACGCCTGATGCGGGACACAGTCTCCTGCAGGGAGGTCATCCTGCCACTGAGTTAACATCCAGGGGACAAAAGAGAATTGCTCTGAACGGGTCACGGCTCGCAATGCCCGCTGTGCACACAGACCTTGACATTGATGAAGTGATGAAGTGGCGTGCTGCAGCAACCTGACAAGCACAAAGGGTCTACTGTGGGGTAAAACAACTACCTTCGGCGATGTGTGTGTGTGCACGCGTGTGTGTGCATGTGTGTACATGTGCCTGTGTGTAGAGGGCTGTCATCTGGGCAAATGTCTCCAGGAGCTGAGGACGACATCCAGAATTGGTGAGGAGAGCGCCAAGCTGTGCTTCTGGAAAAAAACATACTTCCCCTTCCTGAGACAAAATTTTTCTTTGTGGTATTTTCTTATGATTTCTGACTCTGTCTTGTGAGCAAATACAGGATGTACTTAGGGGTTATTTATTATAAATGAAGTAAGCGAAAATGCTCTGGAAAAGAAAGAAATATGACCACCAGGAAGACCCAGAAAATTGAGCTTTCAACAAATGTACCTATGGCTGGTTTTCCATCTGCTTCCCCTTCTCTTTTCTCTTCCTCAACTGCTACTTGAACTGACAAGAAGGTAATTAGATTCTGCTTTTTCAGGAGTGAAAGAGTCATTAATTTTAGTATTTAAGATTCTGCACTTCTCCTGCCTTTCCCGAGGACTGCCTGCACCTGTGGTCGGCACCGTCCCCTGCAGCCTTCTGAACAGAGACCCTCCCCGTCATCCGTCACCCAGCAAGCAGCAGGGAGAGAGCCTGGCCGCGGAAATCCCACAGGGGACCTCTGCCTCTGAGGGAGCCCCCACGCGTGGGCTGGGCCTGGCGTCTGGTGACTTTGGCCAGACGGGGGTCTCCAGCCCGCATCACACAGCCCTGCACATAGGCCAGCTGTGCCTGGCCCAGCACCACTCGTGTAGGGAGCCCTGGGGCCCAAGTGTGCCAGAAACACTGCCCATTGAAGGTCCTTCCTTCCTTCATTCACTGAGGCATTTATTCCCTCAATACATATGTACTATATATTTATGCCCTGGAGGAAAATGCTGCACTTTTTTTCTTGTTTTAGTTCACTTCATTTTTTTTTAATTAATGTACTGAGTGCCATGTTTTCCCTGAACAAAATGCTCTTCTCTTTCAATGCATCACGTGGAGCCCGCCCGCCACTCTGCCACGCGGCTGGGTGGAAACAGGCTTATAGGGGCATTCGCTCTGATCCAAGCAGCCGGCCATCCGTCTAGTGAAACAGCAGGACTCGGCCTGTGGGAAGACCCCATCTGCCCCCGTCCCCGGCAGCCGGGTCGCCCCTCCCCAGGCTCTCCAGTTAGGGGGTGCCTTCTCCTTCCTGAGCCCTGGGCTGTGGCTGCCAGTTTCCTTCTTGTTACCTGAGCCACTTGGGTCCAGCACAGCACTGGGCTCAGTTCATGTCTGATGAGCTAACTAATCCTGGTTTTGATGGTTAATCCACAGACATTTGACCGTTGAGCACAATTCTTTACAGAGGTCCCCGAGGTGATAGGAAACGGGCGGCAGAAAGTGGGGGGTCTTGACGGCGGAAGTTCCCCACCTCGGGCCTGGGCCGGGGAGTTTTTCCATGTGTATGTGTTTTGAATATTAGAACATTTTATTCATAAATAGCGAAAAGCATTTTAAAATGGAGACAGAGTTCTCTACACAATGCAATCCTGCTTCCGGACAGCAACGCAAAGACGGCATCAGGGCCGGCCAGGTGCTTCCGTCACCAGGTTCACCCTGCCCGGTCCTTCCTGACCCTGCATCTCCAGCCACGTCTCATGTGTAGCGAGCCCTGAGGCCCTTCTCCCACACACATCTCATCACACCTGCTCAGCATCAGGCCCAATACAACCAGGTTTGGGTCTTGCCCACCGGCCAAGGGTCGGCGTGCCCACTCCTGGGCCGGGTCCCAGTGTGGAGTGAGGACTGTCAGCTGAGTCCACAGACCAGGCACACACAGCAGGACCCACACGTACCCAGGCGCCCTTCTCTCGCCAGATCTACTCCTCGTCACACAGAGATGAGAAGGGGGCATGGGGAGGCCGCCTCGCTGCTTCTGGGTGTGTGAGCTGCCAAGGGACCCCAAGCTTTTCATGTTCTTCTAAAACAATCGGACAAGGGAAGGCCTCAGCTGTGTGCGGGTCACACACCGACAGCCACTCTGAAAGCCCGTGGTGCCCAGAGCCACCATCGTCCTGGGCTCTCCAGCTCCCTGGATGAATTTTTCTGAAGCCAGAATCTTAGCTGTTTGCAAGGTGTCTGTGGCTGCGTCCTCCATGGCGGCTGCAGTCTGATGGGAAAATACGATACAACTCCACTCAGGACACAGCCGTGGAGTGTTGGGTTTTCTCTTTTAGCTGAGAGTCAGTGAAGCTTCAGTTAACATGTGGAGATGAGAGGAATCTGTTCTGAGCGGTCTTTACCACGGTGTCTAGGAAAAGGTTCCATCACTCAGTGGTTGCCTTATTTCCAAGCCCAGAAACCCACCATCCCGCCAACAACAGGGCCCTTGGGAGAGCTCGCTGTCCCCTTCCCTACTCCACACGGGACTCTGCATTCTGCTGCAGGGGACACGTGGGTCTGCAGGCAGCAGCACAACACGTCACGGTCCCGCAAAAATAACAAAGAAAATGAAGGCCAGGGACCTGCAAGGTCTGCGGGCGTCTGGCAGGGTCACCCCACAGGCGAGAGGACTCAGCGTGCACAGCGGGGTCCGAGAATTAGGGGCTTCTTATCGCCTTGGTCTCCCCCAAATCCTGCTTCTCATGAGACCCCGTCCTCCTCCGCCCTCCTCACTGCCAGCTCAGGTTGCCTCTTTCTGGCCATAAGCCTGAGCTCACGTGGTGACTGTTACCTCCCCACACAGGCACAGAAACTCCACGCACACAAGACCCAGCCCACCTCCTCACCCACGTTCCCCACGGAGCATTCAGGGGTCCTACAGCTATTAATTATACACACGTTCACGCGTTCATTCGAGAGTACGCATGTCATTTATATTGGTTCAAGACTGTAGATACAACCCACTCACTCATTTGCATGTATATTCTTGAATGAATAAGTGAATTGCATCCTCATGGTTATCTTTTACTTTTGCTATGTGATAATGGCTTTCTACGTAAGGTATCGACCTACATGCTACTATTTAAATACATTTAATTGCGGAGATAACTGAGTTACAGGAAGTACTGAATACATAATAACCTGGGAGTCGCTTGCGTGTAGAACCCGAGGGGGGCCTCTCACATGGCCGGTGTTAGGAAACCACGGGTCTGCAGCTCCCTTCTGGGAAGCTATCAACGAAGCTTTCGCTGAGCCTCTGCACATCCTCTGAGGCAAACACTCCTTAGATTAAATATTAAAGACGGTGAAGGGGGAGGGAAAGGAAAAGCCCAAGGCACGAATCCTCCCTAAAGGCAGCTTCCCTTTCAAAAAGCAGTGGGCAGCCAAAGCTTTGGATGATCTCATCAAATGGTTGCACAGATGCTTGATGTGCATACAAGTGGAATTGTGTAAACGGGGAGGGGCCTCTGTCCATCCAGCCTCTTCTGGGTGGGTGGGAGGCACTGCGGGTTGAGCGCCCCATCTGTGCCCAGCTCCCCAGCAGGACTGGCTCCAACTCAGGTTGGTGAGAGGAGCCGCACTGACCACGCGCCTGGACTGGCCAGCTGGGGTAGCAGCAAAGCTGCGGGGCGCATACGTGCTGTCATTACAGGCACCGACTCATCTAAAACCCACAAGTCCTATCAGGTAGTTGTTAATATGTCCCCATTTTTACAGATGAGAAAACTGATACACAGTGTGGTCCCCCGGCTGGATTCATTGTGTCCCCGAATCAAGTTCAGCTCAGCGTGTGTGGGAACAACCAACATAAATTCAGAGGCGGAGAGCTCAGCCTGTGCCCGGTAGCTTAGACGGACAGGAAGTGACAGGAGATAGCTCTTGATAAAGGAGGAAATCCATTTGTGAAATGACAGGGGCGAATTCGAAATGTAAAGATTCAATCATCAAGTTCTGAGCTGTGGAAACACAAAACCCGAGTGTGAGGGATTTGACCGGCGTGCATCCTGGAGACGTGCACACTTCTATGCCTGCGTGTCACAGCGTCTCTGCTGATTGTCACACCACCTCACTTCCCCCCGCAGCTCTGCTCCTGACACACAGGGGAGGAGGGGAGCCCGTGCTGTCAGGAGCCCGCAGCCCCTCTCTAAATCCCTGCCTGTTAGTGCTTCATTTTGAAGGCACCTGGGGATGAGAGAACAAGACCTGCTGGTGCCCAAACCCGTCCCCACAGGGGGCAGGGCCGCTCAGGTCCATGCCCTATCAAGAGGCCTTGTCTCCAGTGTTTGGCTTCAAACATGCGGGAGCCCATGGTGGAAAATGGTGGGTGGAGGAACTCGTTAGGAACGGCAGAGGTGCTCTCAAGCCCGCTTCTCCTTGGGAGCCTGAACCATCAAGGAGTGGGAAGAGGGGGGGACGCTGAAACCCCAAGAAGGAAGGTGAGTCGGAGGCCGTGTAAGCGTGAACCTGGAGGCCGGAGTGGCGACAGTGCAGATCGGCCAGGAGGCTGCACAAAAGTGCGTGGGCCCCTGGCGGGGAGGGGGCCTCCTGGACGGCAGCGCTTGTCACACAGCAGGCTCGGGGCCTGGAGCTGAAAGTATAGGGCTCTAAAGTAAATAGGAAGACAAAGAAGTCAGGACAGATGGTAAATCTACAAGTGCTGAGAATGCCACCAAGATTATAAAATAAAACTTTAAAAAGAGCATAACTTTTTTATTATTTTGGAGACCCCCTAACCTGTTCTCTGGCTGTATGGTCTCATTTCCTAGGGGGAAGACAGCGTTTCTTCCAGCACAGTTCGGCAAGTTCTTTTATATTCCGACAGGTTTCTCTCTTCGTATCTCAGTGTTGGCGATGCCATGCCGTTTTCCGGCTTGTTGTCAGATCTGGGAGAACACCTCCTGAGTTGCTTTTAGGTGGGACGTCGAGGTCCCTCATTACTCAGCATTCCCTGTGGGGTGACTGACAACAGCCTGGCGCTCGTGGTGCGTGTCCCAATTACCGCTGAGTACTGAGTCCCATGCTAGCTTGTCCTCCTCAGTATTTGGGGACGAAACACCGAGAGATGAAGAGGTGCCTCTGTCCATGGGCTGAAGGGACAGCAGGACCTAAGGCACCTGGGAAACAAGTGTGCAGGAAGTGGGCGGGGGAGGGTGGTGGCCCCACCATCAGTCAGGTGGTGACAATAAGCTACTGTCCTCTCAGCTAAGGAGTCTAAGGCCTGGTGATGGCTGGCTGGGCAGAAAAAGGCCATCTAGGGCTGTGTTAGGACAGTCAGCTCAACCTTGGGGTGAATCAGGCTCTGCCCTTAGCAGCTTCTGGAAGCTTCCAGAAGTACCTCGCTCCGTATGGGAGTGGCTTCAAACCACACGAATGTAGTCCACTGCGCAGGAACAGAGCACCCAGCTCAGCCTCCCTCAGCTGAGTCCCACAACGGCCTGCAGCCACTCCCGTCTTCCACCCCGAGGGAAGCCGGACCCAGGGGAGGTCCCCATGGAAAGAAACAGCAGAACAAACAGATGGTGGTGTAAGTGTATTTGGCAAACCTCACCAAACATGTGACTCTAAGCGCACTGCCAGGCCCCAGGCTTTGGGGGGAGCTGTTGTAAGCCGGAACTTGGGAGCCTCCCGTCCGGCCACCTGCTGAGCAGGCTTCCCAAGGGCAGTGTGGACGCCAGTGCAGCGCAGACAAGTCCCAACCTAGACCGTCCCTGGGGGGAGGCGGCATCCTCCTGGCCCCTGTCTAGGAAACGGATGTTTGGGAGAATCTTCCTTTGGTCTGGGGGCGGCAGATGGGAGAAGTGCGGCTACTCTGATCGGACCCATCTTACCGGACCACATGGAAACGAGGCCGTCCATCCTGGTGGTGCCCGGGGCTGCCGTAACAAAGCGCCGCCATCTGAGTGACTTAAAACAACAGACGTGTGTTGTCTCATGTTCTGGAGGCTGGAGGTCTGCCATCCACGTGACTGCAGGGCATTCTCTCTTGGAAGGCACCGGGAGAGGGTCCTTTCTTGATTCTTCCCAGCTCCTGGTGACTCCCAGGAATCTCTGAGGTTCCTCGGCTTGGATGCCTCGTGCCAGTCTCTGCCTGTGTCCTCACATGGCCTTCTTCCCTGAGTGTCACTGTATTCTTATCTCTCTCTTCTTAAAGCACAAGTCCCTGGCTCAGGGCCCACTCTATGCAGCATGGCCTCATCTTAATCCGATTACATCTGTGAAGACCCTGTTTCCAAACAAGGTCCAACTCACAGGTGCTGGGGGTTAGGGCTTGAACACATCCTTTTGAGGGGACACAACTGAACCCAGAATAGTCACAACCCCAGCATGGGAGTATGTGGGGTGAGTAAATACCCTGCCAATCAGAGGGGACCTTCAGTGATCACCTGAGGCCAGCTGAGGTTCTCTTCCCAAACACATGGGACTTCCTAAGACAGGAAACCAAAATGGAGGCCCAGAAGATGGACACTCAGGCCTGAAAGTCACCCAGAGAGGGCGGTGGCCCTGATTGTCCCTGGATGAGACTGTGGGCTCCTTAGACCTTGGACCCAACACTGATGCCAGATGCTCTGATCTCAGTTATGTGGGGGGGGGAGGGGGGGAGAAGAGGCATCTCCAGCAGAACTGCAGCTCTTGTCTTCTGCACACATACCAGCAAAATTAGCCCGCCTCCCTTTTCTGAATGAGCGTGGCTTGGTTTTTGCAAACCTCTGTTCCCAGTCAAGGTTGGCAGGAGCTGAGATGTGAAAAGAAGTGGGGTGGACAGAACTGCTGATGCTGGAACCTTCCACAAAGCTCCGTTCATCCACTGTTAGAGCAAAATGAATTGGATACTTGAGAAACAAAAGGTGGGTTTAGAAACCAGCTTTGGGACTGTATCTCTGTGCCTCGCTGTGTTCAGATTGTGGCGGACGGAGTAGGACAAGGCTTGCATGTTGTGAGAAGTTAAATGGTTAGCTGGAGTCTTAGGAAAACCACCACATTATCTCGCCGAGTAAAATCCATATCCAGGAGCGCAGGAACCAATCAGAGCCCTGCTTTCCTCGTGCCCGGAGTGAACTGAGAGGCCGCCCGCACCTGCCCCAGCTCCTCTCCGTGAAATCGACTTCATAATTCCTCGTTCTGCAAACTGAGCCTACGGCTGGGCAGGGAGTGACCTCTATTTTCAATTCAGCAGCTTTGCTTTTTAAGGAACTAAAGGCTTTTGTTGGCCTGTCCTTTTCTTGGGTCCCTAATAATTAAAAAGAAATGATTGTCTCTCCTGAGGCTGACAGAAGGCAGCTTTGGAATTGGGTAGGAAAGTCTCGTAACATTTGTAAATTGGGTTTTAGGGAGTGAAACTGACTCCCTGCATCTTGGGGACAAAATAAAACTGAGGGGCCAGGAGCCTTTGAAGGAGGGACACACGTGGACCAGCCGCCGTCCCCGAGGGAGCCGCAGGCCACTCACCCTTCCTCCGGGCTCCAGGTGTGTGGTCACTGATGGTGGCCTCCCAGAATTGTCCAGGGGACTCTGCTGTGTGACTATGCGTTCCCTTCTCTACCCATCAGTGTTGGGTCCAAGGTCCAAGGTCCAAGGAACCCAAGTCTCATCCAGGGACAACCAGGGGCCACCACCCTCCCTGGGAAACTTTCAGGTCTGAGGATCCTGAGTTCCAGGAGGTGGGAACAGCCTGCGGGAAGGTCTGAGCTGCGAGAGTGCGAGGCACATTGGACAGGAAGTGATGGCGGAGCACACGAGGCAGAGCCCAGAGCCGCAGCTGCCTTTCCTCGCCGCCCAGCGTCTTCACAGCCAGGCCCGGCAGAGTCTACCCCACTGTCCACACCTTCATCCCTTTCCCGAATTCTTCACCCCTTGTCTGGATTCTTACAACAGCCCTCATTCAACCTCCCTGCTGTCAGTTCCTTTCTCTCTCCTCGAGCTAACTTTCCAAACTGTCATCCAGGGTTCTTCGAAAACACAGTTCTTATCACATCAGTCCTGAAGAAGAGGCTCCCTGTGCTCCCTGTCGGGGGGGTGAGATCACACCTGAGCCCTGGCAGGGTGCGCACAGCCCTGGGACCTGGGCCTGCCCGCGCCGGCCCCGTCCTTCCCATCAGGCGGATTCTCATGTGCCCGTCGTCGTCACAAGTGCCTTGGCTATCTCTGTCCCACCAAAGAGCTGCCTCTTTGCAGTCTCACTCAAAGGTGCCCCCTCCTCACTGTCCCTACTCCCAAGAGTGTGCCCCCCCTCAGATTCCCTGAGCTCAGTCTCAGAGATGACGGAGCTGGCACTGAGGAGCTGGTGACATGACACATACAAGGCCGCACGCAAGGTCTCAAGGTCAGCAAACAGAAAAGCTGGGACGCGACCCCTTCTTTTGGCTGAAGCGCCCTGGTTCCCACACCAGGCGTGCCAGCCTACCCTCCACAGGACGATGTGGCCACGAGGCTGTGCAGACCCCCGATGGGGGCCTAGGCCCACATTGCCCATTGCCCAGGTACCCCATGGCTGTGCCCAAGGCCAGTCCTGATGGGCATCTTCCCTGAGCAGGTCATGTGCTGTGTGTTTGGGGTGGGAGCACACGCCTAAGCCCGGGGGCGGGGTCCTCACTGGGCGAAGCACAGCTTCTGGCCACTCTGTCCTGCCTTCTTTTCCTGCTCTGCCAACCTAGGTCCCTTCAGGTTAGCCCCTGTGCTGGGCAGTTGTGATGGTCAGATGGTGCCACTTGGCCAGGCTGTGGTCTCCAGATAGTAAATCCAACTTGAACATTGCTGGAGAGATATTTTGTAGGTGGTCATCTACAGTCAGTGACTTTAAGTAAAGGTGATTGCCTTTGATCACGTGGGTGGGCTGCCCTATCAACAAAAACTCAGGTTTCCTGAAGAAGACAAAACTCTCTCTCCAAAGTGCCTGAGCGTCCAGCACGCCCTCCGATGTCAGGCCTGCCTGCCTCCACCGCCACCTGGACCAATTCCTTTTTAAAGTCCCTTACTATGTGCGTGCCATTGTTCCTGCTTTTCTGGAGAACCCTGATGACCCAGCCTGCTCTGATGAATACGCTTTCTTCCTGTCTGTGCTTCCAGGCTCAGAGGAACAGCAGAACCAAAGGGAATGTGGTGTGGACACCTGCAAAGAAGGTCCTGTCGATTTTAACTCCCCCATGAACAAGATCTTGCCCATGAATGCATAGGATGGATGGCACGCAGGGCAGTGGTGTCTCATAACTGTATAACTGTACCTGACAAGAGATGCTTGCGGCTTCTCTGGGTCCTCATGACCTTCCCAAGGGTCATGGGACCATCAGAGGCTGAACAAGAAACATTCCTGACCCAGTGTTCTCACACCCATGGCCAGAACCACACTTAATAACAGGATATTTAACAGGCCACCAGCCTGACCCATATCTCAGGGGGCAGGATCTGACCCTAAACCATTATAGTGAGTTGCATTTCATCCCCCCAAAAAATATGCTGGAGTCCTGATCTCTGGTCCCCATGAACATGACCTTATTTGGACGTAGGGTCGTTGCAGATGTCATAAAGTTAAGATGAGGTCCCACTGGCTTCGGTGGCCCCACAGGATGGCTGGTGTCCTATTACAAGAGGGCCATGGGACACAGGCACATAGGGAGGTGGCCGCGTGATGACGGACACAGATTGGAGTGACCCGTCTATGAACCAAGGACACCAGGATGACCAGAAACCCCCAGAAGCTGGACAGAGGCACAGCACAGATTTTCCCTCACCCTCCAGAAGGAACTGACCTGCAAACACCTAGGTCTGGACTTCTGGCCTCCACATACGTTTCTGTTGTTTTAAGGCCCCCGGTTGTGGCGTTTGGTTATGGCAGCCCCGGGAAACTGCTGTACCTCTCTTCATTGCAAACGTGGGAGGAGGTATCCCTGGGGAAAGGCCACGTGGAACCCCCCACACACATGCCAACGACGATAACTTACAGATGGCCGTCATCCTTCTACTGAACAATGCAGACACCAGATCCAGTGTGGGGCCAGAAATTCCTTCTTTCCATAAAAATGCACAGTTGTGTAGACATCTTGATGTGGATTTACAAGTGACACCTACCACCCTGGGGGTTGGGGTTCCCAGGGGCCCCAGAAGCCCTGGGTCCGGTCTACATCTCTGATATACAGTTTAGGATGTTTGCAGTGACTATGAGAGGACGCATCACCCCCTCCCCAGCACACTCCCACTGGCAGACCTGTCTCCCGGTCAGTGCTATAGGAATTTTCATGCTAAAGGAGGTGGGTTCCTGGAATGCCCCAATTCCAAGTAAAACTAAGCTTGAGTCCCCCAGGGAGCATAAATGCACCGGGCTATTTCTGTCTTCTATTCCTGCTGGGAAAATCCACTTTGAACGCTTGAAACCCAGAGTTGCTGGCAGAGGAGAGAGGTTTTAATTTGTGTGAGGATGTGGAGCTGCATTCAGCAGGGGCCTGGTGACAGAGCGTGACGTCCCCTCCCCCTTGCTCTGGGCAGAGAGAAAGCTGACAGGCAGATCTTTTTCTACTGATAGCTGGAATTTGGCATTACGGGCGCGAGCACTCTGCAATCAGCTTAAGATTGTGCAGGGCTGTGATGGAAAGTGGGACAAGCCAAGGCCAAACACCGCTGCGTTCCGAGTGAGCTGGGCTGTACTTGAAGACACCTCATCATGGAAGTTTATTGTGTAACTTATTGTTTGGAAAATGTGTCTGTAGGGATTACTCTAGTAGATGTCACAAGGTCCCCAAGCCCCGGCTTGGCGGCTTTGATAGGAATCGAAGGCCCTGGGATGAGGTGCTGCATTCTGAAAGGAACGGTGTGACGAGAGCTGGAGTCAAGTGTGTTTGTGTCTGTTCTAGAATCATCTGGACCGTTTTGTGTGTGCTTAGAGAAGGCCTGGAGATAGGTGGCGTGGCTGGAAGGCACGCATCCCCGAGACTTCAGTTCGCACTGTGTCCCAGGAGAAGTCGTCCTTCCTGCAGTCTGCAGTGCCAGGGCCAGCATGCTGGGGGCTACATGGGAGTCCCCAGAGAGCTCTGGGGTGTGGAAGTGGGCAGGTGTCGGTGGCCCCGGGTTGGTGGGCTGCACCCAGGTGCTCACCAGGACGGACTGGCCATCAGCAGGAATTCCTGCAGGCTTGCTGATGGGGTTGGGGCAGTGATACTCGTCAGACTGAGTCCTGTGCAGGGGCCTGGCCAGCAAAGGTGCGTCCATGTTCAAGCACGGAGCAGCCTGGCCTGTCCTGCTCACCAACGAGGTGTCAGTGGCAGCTGCCCTGCTGGACAGGCCAGTGGATGAGCCATCCAAGGGCTAGGCTCTTATGACTCAGGGAGGTTTTGCTCTTAAGTAAGGCTTACTGTCATTCATGTCAAGCCACGCCAAGCCCCGTGCAGAAAGCAAGTGGTAGAGAGGCTACGGATTGGGGGACCCGGGCCAACCTGCGTCTGGAACTTTCACTCCACCCCCACGTGGGCTCACGGAGGCTCAATGAGCCAATTATCCACTCATGCTCTGGAAACGCGGTGATGGATTCCGGGCTGGAAAGCGTTTGCTCTCTTCCTTCTAGGATTGCAGCCTCTGTGATATCAACCGAAATAAGAAAAAAGAAGGATGGCATTGCCTGTGTCCCCCCTGCTGCAATTTCCACCATCATCAAAGAATGTGCTACCACCATTGGGAGAATTATTAAGATGCTCAAGAAAATAAGCTCTTTAGGAAATGTGTTTAGGTGTAATAAAACGAGAGGACGGCGTTTCTCCTTGCCAAAGGAATTATGCAGAGGGATATAAAATGTGATGTTATGACTATAACCTTCCAGCTAAACGCTTCCTGCCCAGCAGTGGTGTCGGGACGGTTAGAACGGAGCAGGGGAGAGAGCTTAGGACACACGCCCGACCCCAGCCTGTGGATTTCCAAGGGCCGATGAATATTGGCTTGCCCAGGCCTGTGTCTTTGAGGATGGCCAGCATCACCCAGGAACAGCTGACGGTCACAGGAAGCAGCTGCTGTAAGAGCAGGAAGACTTAGCAACACAAACTCGGAATCAGGAGGCCTTGCTGGGCCGTATCCCTAGTGGCTTTTGGGGAAACAGGTGGAGGCAATGAGCCTAAACTGGCTTGCTAGGTGTGTGCTGGTTTTTTGTTTTTGTTTTTTTTTAATGACCTTGGAAAACGATGTGTCCCCTGCTTGTGGCAACGGAAGAGCCCAGTGTCAGAGAAAGTGACTGAATAAGGGAGCGGGCGTGTAGCACAAGGCAGCAGCGAGCCTGGGTGCCCACTGACTTCGCTCACTCATCCGTCAGCATGCGGTAGTTTTGTCAGGAGCCCCTCTCTCCTGGGTGGGACCAGGCCCACGGCACGGCTGAGCCCAGGCAGACCCCTCCTGGGAGTGTGCAGGCCAGGGCGTGAGCTCAGGGTCCAGCACACCGGCCACCCTGCCCGGGCAGAGCGCAGCCCATGTGGCACAGAGGGCAGCGTCCATTTCATCACCTGACCGGTCAGCTCACTAAGCCCACGGCCGGCACACTTGATAAACATGTGCTGGGACCAAACAGGACGACGCCCGCCCCATGTGTCCCAGCCCTGGTCCAAACGCCGCACTTGGAACAGTTCAGCAGCTGTTTTCTCTGTTGTCCCAAGTCGGCCTCTGGAGGAAAACACCTCAGGTCACCCACATTTTCAGTATGGACGCCTTTCATTGCTCTTTAAAACTAACAAACAAACGATAAACTGTGCACTGTAAATAGGAGAAATGAAGTGCGTTTTTCTCACGATGCTAATGCTTAGACCTGTCTCCCTGGGTGAAAGGCTCACGGCGATGCAGGAGCGCCGTTCTAAAGGCTCGTGTTCCATGTGGCCGGTTCTAAAGCTCCAGGACTCACAATTCACAGGTACATTCACATCATTACGGCCACCAGGAGGCTGTTACCCACAAAATGGCGCAGACATACGGAAGCAGAGAAAACAGAGCCAGGATGCAGGCCTGTCACCCTTAGCCATGGGGTGACGCCAGGACACCTGTGGATGCCTCGGGGGGGTGTGCACCTCGGCCCCGCTTTCCTCGCCCCACACGGGGACCTGCAGCTGTAAATGCAGGTGCTCACGACTGGCGTTTTCCAAGGGCACCACCACCTCCATCTGCTGCCCTGTCTCCCACTGGGTGGACCGAGGACAGAGGATACGGGGCGGAGAGGGCCCAGGAGCCAGGCCCCGGCACAGCCGAGGCGAGTGCATCTGGAAAGGCAGGAAGCCGAGGCCCCTGAGCCGTCCTTGGAGAACCACGGACATCCTTTTCAGGCGCGTGTGGCCGAGCGGGCCCCAGGCCATCGCAAGCTGCCTGACAGCCAGCACCACTCACAGGCTGAGCGTGGGGCCGCGGCCTCTGTCTGCTCCGGCCCCGGACGAGCCTGCGGCACTGCCCTGACGCTGTTTCCTGTTCAGAGACCTCCGACCGGGATGGCTCTGCCGTCCTGGAACCTGGGATGCATTCAGGGACGAAGGCCGCACCCCTCCCACACCGGGGGGCGCCCCTGCCCGCCGGCCACGGCTCCCTGAGGAAGGCTGAGGTCCAGAAGACTCCGCCGGCCACCAGCATGTGACCACACGTGGGAGGGACGGGGAGCGACTCAGGAAGGAGGGCAAGGAGCAAGCGAGACGCAGGCGACCCAAGCGACTGTGACGCGGCCCTCGCCCGTCAGCGGCCTGGCTCACAGCTCCAGGGCCCCTCAGATTAACTCAGGTGGCGCTTCTGTTTTTCACCAAAGACAGTGACTCTCTGAAAAACAGTGTGATGATCCGAAGTCCTATTTTGAAGTCCTCAGAAGCTCCTCCCTCCATCTCAGCTTCTCCTCCCACAGACTGGCCTTTCGTCACCGCTCAGCGAGGCTTTGTGGTCATTTGTGTATTTGGTCATTTCTGTGCACAGCTTCTCAGTGTCAGTCACCTGAGAAAGAAAATAGCCCCCAGGAGTCCTGTGGCTCCAGGGCTCACACTCCTGACACCTCTAGCCGGCAAACCCCCAGGATGTGTGGAATCGTCTGCACACACGTGGCACACGCACATTACACACGCACACATGTGTCAGCTGGCGTGACTGTGGCCAATGCCTCTTGGAGAAGAGCAAGCAAAGCAGAGACGGAGCCCGCAGGTCACCGCTTTGTCCCACACGTGTGTGTTGGGTACTGCTCTGGGTCACACCGTGGGGTGAGCACCCGCCGTCCAGCGGGGCTCCCCACTTATCGTGAAGTCAAAGGACAGGACACCGACTAGCCCAGGGGCTGCCAGGGAGCAGGGACAGACAGAGCTGCGGCCACTTCCAAGTGTTTAGAAGTTAAAATCAGCCCAACAAATTGCTACTGTAACATGTCCATCTTCCTACCTTGATAAATATACCTCATATGAGAGCCCTGAAAAATACACATAAGCCTGAGATTTGGGTATTACTGAAAGCAGACAAAATAGGTCGATGGCTGCCTCGGTTTCTACTGCAGTCTGGAGCTCTGCTGATTGCCTGCGATGTCTGGGTGAGTAATAAAATGGGGACACACGAGTCCCATAAACAAAACCCACAAAACCATATTGTTTGCTTTCATTTCCACAAAACTTCCAATTATGGCATTAATTAAAAAGTTTTTTAGAACTATGTACTTTGACAGAAATTATATATAGAATTAAAAATAAAATTGAGTGGCATTCAAAATGTAAAAACTTAAACTTTTATTAAAAAAGTTAAAGGAAATACAAATTTTAAAAAAAGTAAAATTATTGTATATATTTAAAGATATTCTTCTAACAGTAAAATAGCCATTAAAATTAAAACAACAAAAATACAAATTATAATTTCTGAACATCAAGCCATTAAATAAAAATTATTTAAAGAAACCTGAATTTTTGCATTTTTCCTTTGGGAATCTTAGGTCAGCCTCCTCAGATAGCTTTTATGAACAGCAAGGCTCATCACAGGTGGGGCGTCCGAGCAAGGGGCCTCCGCCTTCGGACCTGGTCCCGGGGGCCCTGCTAGGTTGCCAGCCCAGGGCTGCAGTGCAGGGAACAGACACCCAGACGTCCCTTCCCGCTGCCCCTGAGCCCCACCCGCCACAGGCTGGGAGCATCCCTGTGGAGAACAGGTGACCCAGACGACGCTGGAGCAGCTCAAGGGCACACCAGCGCCCACCGTGCACACAGCACGCTGCCCACATGGGGGTGGGGGGGGTGCAGTGCTGCCAACAGCCGAGAGTCACAACTGACAAACAAAAAGAACCGACCCCGACGTGTGCACGGGGCACCAGAGATGTGGTGGACCCTCCTCCCTGACCTGACCCCGTGATCTCCGACCTCGCCCGCGATGTGAAGCTTCTGCTGAGGGGGGGCAGGGTGCCCTCTGTTCATCTCATTGGGGAACTTCTGTAGGCGGCAAGTGATGTGCTTAAGTTTTAAAGTCACTCCATTTTCATGTTACTTTTGGTTGAATAAGCCCCATTTTTGCAAGCCACTATTAGCCTTCCCAGGGGTTTGTGGAAATTGATGGATTTCTCTCCAGGGCTGTCTGGGCAGCTCCCACAACAGTCGGGAGGGAGCAACCGGGCAACTGCGGGGCCTCCACTGTGAGCGGAGCATGGGATGTCATCTCCAGCTTTGTCCTCCAAGGGGCCACCCTAGGAGCACTGGGAGAGAAAGGGGTTCCCCCCAACCCTAAGGTTTGGGATCCAAACCTCTTCTCCCAAAGTGGCCTGCAGGGAGGCAGCGTGAGTCATCTGGGGCCACAGCCTCCCTGCACCTGAGGGCACCGGGCACCAGGCAGCCTTGTGGCGGACTCCTGGCCTCCAGCCCTGAGGGGGGACAGCAGACAGTGGTCCCCTGAAAGCCTCCTTGCCTGTAGGAACAGGGCGCCTTCCTCTCCACTCTGCTTTCTCAGTGGCTGATGGCCCTACCAGCTTTCATACAATCTCTCCTGAGGGCTACCAGGCAGGGGACACCCTGCAGCCTTGTGGGGACCAGGGCCACAGGGCAGGGCCAGAGGAGACCCAGCCCGTGGGACAATTTCCTTCACGGCCCAGGACCGAGGGCAGCAGGAGTGCAGGCCACCAGGCCCCAGAGCCTCTGGCTACTGTCCAAGCAGCAGGGAGGGGTCTCAGCAGAGCAGGCCACTGGCACCGCCCTGGGCCAAGCCCTCTGCAGGGCACAGGGCTCTAAGAAGTCACCCAAAGTCCCAGGGGGTGGCCCTAAGCCCGTGACCTCTCCGGGGGAAGGCCAAGGCCAGGGACCACCCCCCGCTTCCAGCCAGGCCCGTGCTGCTCTCACCGTTGAACCAGCACACCCACTATTGCCAGTTTCCTCTCTAACCCAAGCTTCAGGCACCGAGAGACCCTCTAGGAGCCGTTCCAGGGCCCTGGGGAAGGCAGGGCCTCTGACCACATTGTGGTGACATCGGCCTGGCCTGGGCAGTTCCTCAAACACAACTGTCTGCCCGCTAGACTCCACTCACCAGCCTGCTCTGCTCCCTGGGCCTGGCATGGAGGCGCCAGGGCTATGAGCTTGTGTAATCGGGGCCTTCTTTCAGAAAAGGGATACGCAACTACAGATTCAAGAGCAGACGTGGAAGCAAATGTTTACTTAGCAGGAGAAGGGCCCCTGCTCCCACTCACCCCAGAGGCCCCTCAGCACAAACCTGTTGGCCTTCGCTGCAGGTGAGAGCTCGGCCAGGTGGCGGGACCCACCTGCAGACAGAGTGCCCAGGTGTCTAAGGCAGCCTTTCTTGGCAAAGCCAGTGTGGCCGGCAAAACTATGCCCATCAGAGATGTCCATGTCCTGACCCCAGAACCTGTGAATATATCCCTGCCTGGGAAGGAAATAAGGTCCCAGCAGAGAGAAAAAGTTGCTAATTAGGCCTTGAGATTGGGGGTTGTGTGTGTGGGGGGGTGACCCTGGACCAGCCAGGTGGGCCCAGTGTCACCACGGGGTCCTTAGATGGGAAGAGAGGTGGAATGTGAGGCGGCCTCGGACTGGACCCACCGCTGGTGGCTTTGAACGTGGAGGAGGGGCCCCAAGTCGAGGCGGCAGGTGCAGCTAGAAGCTGGAAACGGCAGGAGACGATGCCCCCCGAGCCTCCAGGAGGAGCCCTGGGACACCGTGACTCTGGTCCCATGAGCCCTACTGTGGCTCCGGGCTCCGGAACAGGTGGCTGTACGCTATGTTTTGTGAAGCCAGGGCCCTGCGGCACCATGTTTCTGCAACTGTGGGTGCTCGCTCGCTCGCGCAGACAGTGGCTCTGGTCCCTGCTCGCCCTGCAGTCCACGCCGGGGGCCGCCTCCCAGCTCATCTTCTGAATTCCAAACACACACGTGAGTGTGGCTGCCCTCAGCCCCGATTTTAATTAAGCATCCTCCACACTTGAAAGGATGTGTAACTTTGCTGAGACTGCTAGCCTCTTTCTAAATTATAGCTGTTTTATATACGTGTACCTTTCATGTCATACGTCTTTCCGGAAGGCCGCATTTCTAGGCAGAGTGACATCCATTTGTCCAGGATTTAAGACAACTAAGGGACTCTCATGGGCTGTGCTGTCTTCCTTCCCCCTTTCTCTCCGGTAGGAAGTGCCAGACAACACTCACCCTGGCTGCAGCCTCCATGCGGCTCGGATGCAGGCTGTCCCCACATGCCAAGTGACAGTGACCTGCAGGACAGCTCTGTGCCTGGTGACCAGGGAGGAAGCCTGTGACATGGGGGGACCTTGCATGATCCTGAGAGTGCACCCATCCAGCAGGAGCGTGCACCCCAAGATCAGGTGCTTGATGCTTTCCTTGTTTTAGGTAAATGTGCCTTGTGTAATAGTGATGTGTAATCTCTGTCCACTTCCTGTTTGAATAACTCACTGTATTTTGAAGCAGGAAGTTGTAAAGATACTACTAGGAAGCCCCACGAGCCGGTCCACCAGGCTCCCCAGTGGCTACATCTCCCATGACTGTAGTCCAAGGGCAAACTCAGGAACTCGGGCTGGAGACCGTGTGTGCGAGGTCCTGAGCGATGTCACCGTATGCGCAGGCTCACGTGACCTCCACCGCACTCAAATACATGACATCGCATCAACACGGAAGTCCCCTCCTGCTCCCGCTCGCAATCACACCCACGTCCCTCCTACCGCCATCCCTCGCTCCCGGCACCACTGATCAGTCCTCCATCCTTACAATTCTGACTTTTGGAGAATGTTACATGCACAGAATCATGCAGCACTGCCTGGTTTTCACTCAGGAGATGCCCTGCGGTCCATCCAAGTCGACGTGTGTATTGATAGTTCGTTTCTGTTGCTGGGGAGATTGACCATCCGCCTATTAGGGGGCATTGGGCTCCTTCCAGTTTTTTTCTATCACAGATAAAACTGCTATGAACTACTGTGTACAGGATTTTACACAGACAAATTTTTAATTTTCCTGGGAAAAATTCTTCAGAATGCAGCTACTCGGTCATACGGTAAAGTCTATGTTTAGTTTTTAAAGAAGCTGCCAAAGTAAGTAGTTTCCAGCCCACGAGAGACTCCGTTTCAATGCACCCTGCCACTGTTTGCGATTGTCACCACTTTTGTATTTAGCTTTTCTAGTCGGTGTCTCTTAATTTGCATGTCCTGGGGAGGTGCGATGCTGAGCTCCTTTTCATGTGCTTACTTACCATAGAAATATTCTCTTCAGCAAAGGTCTCTTCATGCCTTTTGCCTATTTTCTAATTGGGTAGCGGGGGTTGTTTTGTTTGTTTGTTTACTTTTAGGGTTCAGATTTGAGACTTTTTATATATTCCAGACATGAGTTGTCAGCTCTGTGGTTCGCCAACGTTCTCCCCGTCTGTGGCTTGTCCTTCCAGCCTTTTCAGGAGTCTTTGTGGAGCACGTCGTTTCACCTTGATGAAGCCAGGTCATCGGTCGTTTCCTCCTGGGATGTCCTTTTGGTGCCGTGACTAAGAGCTTCTTACGAAGCCCCAGGTCCAGACACTTCCTTCTATGTCGTCTTTTAGAAAGTTCATAGATTTGCATTTTACACTAAAATCTACCATCCATTTTGTGTTAAGTTTTACATAAGACGTAAGGTGTACGTCAATTTGTTTGTTTGCTTGCTTGTTGCCTGCAGATGACTGGCCGTCCCAGCACCACCTGTAGACAAGACCGTCCTTCTTCGCTGAGCTGTCTCTGCACCGTTCTCTCCGGCACTCGGATGTGTCCGTGAGCATGCACGCTCGTAGTTCTGGGACCTCTACTACGTTTCACTGATCGACATGGCTCTCTATTGCCATCAGGGTGGGTCTCACGACTGCCTGGCAGGGGTCCAAAGCCCAGCTCCCTGTGTGGCCTCTCTGACCTGACCTCTGGGGGGGTTGGGCCCCCAGGTTAACACCTGGTGAGAATGGAAGTCCGTGCTCTCTGTTTGCCTCTGCTGGTGTGGGGAAGGGCAGGGCCACTGTTTCTCTGTGTGTTGGCTGCATAGGCTATTTATTGCCTCGTGTGTTTTTGTCTCACTAGGGTGCTTCCCTCCTGGTCCTGTAATTGGAGAGATCAGGTTTTTGTGGGGGCTTGTTTTGGGTCTGCGCCCATTGCCACTTTGGGGTTTCTGGCTTCTCCAGTGTTCAGTCTGGTACGTGTGTGGCCCAAAGAAAACCCAAGGAACTCACAGCCATGCTATTCTATGGGCCTGGTCTCTGGGATCCCTTGCTGGTCTGCCTTCTCTCCCCCTTTCAGAGACTCTTTGATTCATTCTCTCCGTAATGCCCAGGGGTTGCGGCCACACCTGGTGAGAGGAAGAGTGAGACGGACGCCCAGCCTGTCTTTCCAGCAGTGTGTCCCCATTTCCACTCCCAGCAGAGAACAATCTCCCAGACGAGCTGCCTACTGCTGTTAGAGATTAGCAGGTTACAGAAATCCCTCAAGGTCAGCGTGTGTGTCACTGTCCATCTGAACATCAATCTCATTATGCAGCCTCAGCTGTCATTTGTGTCAAACAGTACACACACGTTTTCAAAGTTCAATCTCAAGTTCAATCTGCTATTAGATTTAGAGAAAGAAGGTCTTGATAATCAATAGATGCTGGGGTTGGTCACTGTAGGTACTGGTTAGTGAGCACGGACCAGTGACCCTCTGCAAATTCCGCATCTGTGCCGAGCCCAGCTCAATGCCCCTTGCCCCCGTGAAGCCCTCCCATGCAGCCTCATCCAGTTCATGTGTGGCTACACCCACCTATTTAATCACGTCTTGTGAAAGAAAAGTTTTCTCATGGAATAATTTTAGATTTTCCAAGGTGGTACCAAGGGCTCCTACGCACTTCGCTCCACTTCCCTTTATGCTAACATCTTACATTTCGGGCACACGTTTTAACTAAGAAATTAACATGGGCACAAAACCACCAAACTAAAAATTTTGTTTGGATTTACCAGTGTCCCACTAACGTCGTTTTCTGTCCCAGAATCCAATCGCCCCCACAATGCATTTCGCCATCCGTGTCCTCTGTCTTCTCCAACCTGTGACTGTTCTCAGTCAGCACCCCCTTTTCACGACTGCCACAGTTTTGAAGACTGCTCATCTGGCATTTGCACTGTGTCCCTCAGTGTGGGTTTGTCTGATGTTTTCTGATTAAACGGGGGTTTTGGTTTGGGGGAGGAGTAGCATGGAGGGGAGGTGCCCCTCTCATCACAACATATCAGGGGGTACGTGACGTCCCCACATGCCTTATCAGAGGTGGGTTCCACCCTGACCCCGTGGTTCAGGTGGTGTCCGCCAGGCGTCTCCAGCACGAAGTTATTAGTGTCCCCGCTCACGTTCTGCCCTTTGGCAAGTCTGTCACTGCAGGGGTGAGGGGACTGCAGCCCCACTTCCCGGAGGAGGGGACATCAGCGTACTTGCAATGCTTCTGTGAGGAAGGCTTGCCCCTCCCCCATTTCCTGATTCATTCCATCACTTATTTGTATCCCTATGATGTAAACGAAATGGTCTGGTGTCTCTCTGTTTTAGACGCTGTCCCGTTAGTGCCTGGCAGGATGAACACGCCCTGCTCCCAGCCTGGCCTTCTGCCACCGCCCAGCATCTCCCACTGGCAGCTCCTGCATGACAGCTGGCTTTCCTTAGGCAGACTCCTCAGAGTCTCTGCTGCTGGAACAGGGGCCTGGGCCATGGCTGGCACCTCTGGGGGCTCCCCAGTGGGCAGCCCAGGCACCTGCATCACAGGGCTGCCCCAGCACTGCCCCGGTGCCCCCACGGAGGCTCCGGCACAAGCGACCCAGGCACATTTACTCAGCCACGGCCACTTGGAGCCAGCAGGGTGTCTGCCTGTGCACGGAAGCCATGGTCAGCTGCTCAGCAAATACAACGCACCGCTGCTTTGTGTAAGCAAGTGGAGGACTGAACCCTCATTCACTCCACACCAGTGCTGTGGGCTGTGTGTGCGGAGGCTCGGGACGCACGGCACAGGGCCCATCCGTCTTGATAAATGCAACTCCACCTGCAGTCGTCTCAGGGCAATGATGCCAACAGTGCAGAGAAATGAGGTGCGCTGCAGGGAGGCTGGTCCGCAGAGCACTTGTTCTGTGGAGCTGTGGGCCTAAGAAACCAGAGAAAATGTGGACGAGAACTCAGAGCGGCCTGTGGACACAGCCTGCAGTGAATGTCCCCAAGGCCACGTGTGCAGTGCATGGTGCTCAAGGGCCTTTGGCAACTGCGAGGCAATAGGGACAGTCTGCAGCGGCAGGAGGGCTGGGTGAGCAAGCTGAGACAAAACCCTGCCCTCCAGGACTTCCGGTTTTGACCGCAAAGGAGCAGGTCAGCTGCACCTCGTCACACCTGGGCAGGTTTGGGAAGGAGAGGGGCCACCAGCCCACCAGAGAAAGGCTCGTCTAATGAGGGGCCCATGGCCCTGCCAGGAGGCACTGAGAAGTCAGCACAGCCAGCAAAGACAGGGGCAGGGCAGGGTCTAGGGGACACAGCACAGGTGGGACGCAGCACAGGTGGGACACAGCACAGGTGGGACGCAGCACAGGTGTGACACAGCACAGGTGGGACGCAGCACAGGTGGGACGCAGCACAGGTGGGACACGGCGGGGCAGCCTGCTGAATCCCATGAGGTCAGGGTTTGTCTGCTGGCGAGAGCATGTGCCACACACACACACTGCGGAGCCCACAGCACACTGCGTGCAGCCAGCCTGCCCGTCCCCTGCCCCCCCAGCCCCCAGGCCCACAGTGCAGTGCTCCCAGCAGCAGGAGTGCTCTGCCCTGACAGTGACAAGCTGGCCTGCAGCCCCGCCAGGCTCTGGCTGCAGAGGAGGGCCGGCACTCGGGCTTCCAGCTCTCTGGCTTCTTGAATGGGGGGAAGGGGGGTTGCCTAGTGTTTTCATGGTTTGGAGCTAGACCAGTATGTTTCAGAAACAATAAACACCTGAGCCTTGCAGACAGCAGGCAGCCGTTTAATGGTCCAACTGGGAGGCCATTAAGGATGTCACCCAGCTGAGCATCAGTGGCCTGTGCGGGGCTGCTCAGACGACTGCTTGGCCAGAAGGGGTCTTGACCCTAAATCTGCCTTGGAGCCGGGAAGTGAGAGGTCCCTGCGAGGTAGTTTATCTGGAATATTGGCTTTACTGGCAAATATTTAAAGCAGCTCCAGAGAGTCACAATCCATGATCACAGCAGATGATGAAATAGCTGATTCGCTGCGAGCTGAGGAATTTTGTGTCTGTGTGTGTAATATATATACAAACACTGTTTTTAAAACATGAGGCTGACAAGGCCCGTATGTTACAACGTTTTTATTTTGGAACTTCAAATACATCAGATGTTATTTACTTGCTACTTAATGTTTAAACGAGGAGTCATATTTATCCCCCAAGCAAATCAAGGCCAGAACAACAATTTTGCAAAGGTCAGATTCTATCACTTTGGTTAATTGGATCTGTCTTCAAAGTCACATTGCCAATACTTCAAGGGCAGCGGAGGGCACCAGAGGCTGCCGACACAGGGGGCCCCGAGCTGCAGACCCTCCGGGCTCCCAGCCATCACTCCCACCATCTTTCTTTAGGTCAGTGCTGGGCCGGTGGTATGGTCAGTGCTGTCCTGGGTCAGAAAACATAACATGTGCCTGGGAGATTTATAGCCTGCTGGGTTCTGTTTACAGCTTCTGTTTTCTCCAACCCCACAGACAATCTAATGTTCCGTCTGAGCTCTGGGGTGTGTGGGCGGCTGGATAAACCTGAGAAGGGGTTGTGTGCTGCAGGCTACACAGGGGAGGCTGCCGAGGCTCCGAGCTGCAACCCGGAGGCCGGGAAAGGAAGCCATCCTTCACGGCTCCGTCATGGCTGTTGAGTTCCACCCTTATCTTAATTTTGGGCGAGGCTGGCATCCCAGGCACTCTTCTACTTGAAAATGCAAATTGGGAAATATGTTCACAAAACCCCTCCCTCTTTGTGTTCAGATAGATAGCCTACTGTTCAAAGTGAGGAGGACAAGACAGCTGAGAAGAAACAGAAAATCAAAATGGCTCTTCCCCGGAGAAGGCGAGAGCAGGCTGACAAGGGCCGTGCATCAGGGGGAATGAAAGCGGCTCAGAGAGGCCATTCCAGCACGTCGGGCGTGTGAAGTTCAGACACAGGCCCTGTCGTGTGTGTTCCAGGCAATCGGCAAGCTGCCTGCATCTCCCTGTCTTCCTGGGGTTGGCGGCAGTTGAGGTTGTCACATTAATGAAGCATCAATGTGGACGTTTTACAGAGTTGAGTCAAAATGCGCCCGATTTCAGCAACATGGTATCGCCGGACATAATTGAACATTAAACTCCCCTTCTTTTGCTAAAGTCAGGGTTGTTTTGAGGCTTTCTCATTCTTTCAAGCACAATTCAATTAATCGACTGCACTGGAGTTGCTTGCAGACATCGTAGTAACATCCAAGCGACCTACAAGAGATGGGATTTCCGCATGGCCAACTCTACCCGGTTCCCAGCGTGCCTGCGGGCCAGGCTGTGGCACTGTGCCTCTGATCTCTGTCAGAGGGAGGCAAATCCAGACCGAGGTGAGGGGAGACTTTGTTCAAAAGGATTATTACAATAGACGGCGGGGGCGGGGAGGGGGCAAGGATTGTGGCAGGGAGAACCTCAGATCATGAGATTTGCAAGAGGCTCAGAGGTCAGGCAGAGAGGGGGTTTCTTTTATCAGGAGGAGTAGCCGAGGCTAGAAAGAACTGGGAGGTAGTGGGCGGCGTGATGGGCCAGTGGGTCGGGAACATTCTTGGGAGAAGCTGTTAGGGAGACCTTACTCCACACCCCCATGTCGAGTGTTGGCCAACGTTCAGCGCCTGGAGGAGAGAGAAAAGCCTGTGTAGAGAAGAAAAATGTTTTCCTCTAGCCTCTTATGTTCTGTCCTGCAGGCCAAGGAATTAAACTAACAACAGACAGAAGAACATGAGGAAAAGCTTATGCCTGCAGTGTGGGAATACTCGGTGATGAGTAGCTCCGAGGGGCGGTTAGAATTTGGAGCTCATGTACCTAACTTAGTAGGGAACAGGGATGGGTGCGAAAAGCTTTTATGGGGAGAACAAATAGGTTTCTTTAGGAAGGACAAATGGATTTTTAGGAGAACAAATGAGAAATAAGAAAGTTTGTGATAATGTTTGCTTAAGTAGGTTCAAGTGGTCTTTCTTCTTCATCACGGTCACGACACTCCCCCAGAGGCGGGTTTATGGTAGGTTTCCTCTTGATCTGTCTCCTGAAGGCAGACCCCCGCGGCTCCAAAGATGGCTTTGATGGCAGCCTCATTTCCCAGAAGTGCATAGCTCCTGGGTTCCCTTAACTCTTCTCTCAGCTCTGCAATTCATCCCTTTGCTAGTCCTCTTTAATTAAATCCTCTGAGGCTGCCCTCTTTGCCGGGGCCCTGACTGACACAGCCCCTATCCGCCTGCCCTTGCCTCATTTCCCGGTAAACAGTTCACAGTGCCTATCATGTATTTATTACTTTATCAATTTACGCCTGTCTCATTCACTAAACATGTAAGCTGCATGAGAGAAGAGACTCGGTATCTTATTTTCTCCTGTAATTCCAGCACATAAAATGGAGCCTTTAACAAAATAGAATACTTGGTACATGTTTTTTGGGAAAGTGATTGTATGGATAATAAATAAACCCAGTTCCTATGGCGCCCCTAATTTGCAAGGCAGAGGTCAGGCGCTGCTGGTCCTGGGGTTATGATTTGTTGGATCTGGGTGTGGCATGATGTATCTAAGTCATTCGCTCACTCACTCAGCCATCCTGCAGATCTTTACTGAGTCCCAGGTCCCCTGACTGTGGTGCGGGCACGCCAACACTTGAAGGGAGGCGACTGGCCTGCAGTCGCTGTCCGTGGTTCTGAAGCGCTCTCCCTGTCAGACCAGGGTGTCTTTCAGAAGCTGAGCCCTACACTCTCTGAAGCTTGCTCACCCAAAGTATTATGCTTCTGCTTCCACGTCCTGTCTGCTAAGCTGTGAGCCCAAGGCTGCCCACCTCAGAAACCCTGGGCCTTCCCACTTAGGCACTGCTGCCTCCTGAGGGTGTATCAGGCTCTCGGCTCCCTGAGATCATAATCCTGGATCTTGAAGGAGGTGTACATCCATACCCGCCCCCCCGGCCCACATTCTCCTCCTTCCATGACTTCAGGGCACCCGAATCTAATGCACTGAGTGCTCCAGCAGCTTCACTGAGACAGCAGCCTCCAAGGAGCAGCTCCCTCTCCTGCTGCTCTCTCCCCGATCCTGCAAGCACAGCGGGGGCATGGAGGTGGCTGCTGAGAACAGAGGAAGAGTGCTCCCATCTGCCCTGGCCTCGTTAACGTTAGAGCTGTGGTGCTAATGAAACCATTCGTCCATATTGCTCCGCAAAGTACTCGAGCCTGCACAGAAAGGAATCGCGCATCATTTAATTGGAGCAATGATTTTTTTACGAATAAAGTAATTAGAGAAAGATGTATAAGTGGAATATAATAACCCATTAGCACACATCATACTCTTGTACTTTTTCACCGTAAGTGTGAAATACTGATGGTCGTGGCGCTGCCCACAGACATTCTGAGCCATCATGGCAAGGTCTGAGAAGCATGCTGCCAGGGCACCAGGGTCCACACTTGTCATCACCCCTGAAAGGGCTGGATATTCAATTTACCACCTATCAAGGAAGACATAAGATTTAGGGTTACGTTTTTGGAGAATAAATTTCTAGTCTAAGGTCAGACACTCACTAGCCATGTGGCCTGAGTGAAGCCACAGAGACCTCTGAAATGAGTGTGACGGAGTGAAAAGGACTGTGGAATTATGGGCAGTGGCATGGTTTCTGGGATAATAGACATTTTCTGCACAGTGTTCAAGGAGAACACACTGCGACGTGCTGTGGTTAGGAGCTGAGCTCTGATGTGCTGGGTTGTGTCATGGAGGTAAAAGCCAATGGAAGGCTGCTGGCAGAAACAGGGAGCTGAGGAGTTAGATACAGATGAACAGGAGCTGATATCAGGGCACTTACCAGAGTGCGTGTCCTCAGACACCCCAGGACCTAAACTCCCCAGAGCCCATGACATAGCAGTGACTTCACTCGCAGAAAGAGGACCAGACTGGGCTGGCTGTGTTCACACACAGGCACAGGGGAACATTCAAGGGGAAAGTGCCAGCATGTGGCAACTTTGGGAAATGATCCAGGACTGCTGGGCTGGATGGGGGAAAGGATGCACTACTGAAAAAGCAAACCCAGAGTCACGCTGAGTCTCCTTTTTCAATGTGTGTGCACCCATTCCCACACTGCACGAGGCTATAGGTTCTGTGATAATCCTGCCAGTGTGGACTGGTTTGATTCCCATCTGAATTCTGGACTTCCTGCATCTTTCTGCATGGACTTTCTCTCCTCCATCCTGTCTGTTTTCACCACTCACACTTTCAGTCACCTCTTGGAACTTGTCAATACCAATCCTGCCATCATTGCAGGTCCCAGCACCCCTCTAACTGAGCAGCTCATGCTCTGTGCTACCCCAGTGCTACCGGTGTCTTCAGCCCACTGATCCTACCACAACCCCACGTCTCACCCTCATGTCCACATTTCCCCCTTACTCGGATTCAATTTCTGGATTAACTTTTAGTCCCTTGTGTGCACACTCCCAGCTCTCTCTTCCTTCCCTGTCTTTGCTGCACTATTTGGCTAAGTCACAGCCTAGGTTAAACCCGGTCCTCTGCCTACACCCTGCTGACGGCTGTGTGACCAAACAGGACTGCAGCACACACACACCCTTGCTAACTGGCTCTGCAAATGCAAGCTCGCTGCCTGTAAGGGCACCCTCCCCCTGACGCTGCCCAGACCGCTCCAATATTTTGTATAGTCTATTCTTCTTCTTCCCTCCGGCATGCCCCCTTCGAAACACCCCCGCCTCCTGAAGCTTCTAACGCCTCCTTTGCCGTGTGTACACCCTGCTGACTGTGCACGCTCTTTCACCAAGAAAGTGGAAACAATTCGGAATAGAACTCCCACCGCCTCCCACCCCATCCGCCCATTCACCTGAATTGGTTTCCGTGTATTTAGCTTCCCTCCTCTTCTTTCATGCATGAAGTCCAACCCCTCTGTCATGGTCAAGGGCATTGCTGTGCCCACCCTCACTGTCCCTTCAGCAGTTGTATGTCCCCCTCCCTTCAGCACTGTCGTCCATCCCGTCACGACTGGTGCGTCCCAATCAGCACATAAAGAAGCCATTCCTCCGTCCATTGTAAACAAAGAGTAAAACCCTTCTCTCCTGCAGCACCTGCTCCATCGCCCTCCATCCCTCCCAGCACAGCTTCAAAAGCACTGTCCTCAGTGCCTCCGATTTCTTTTGAACTCAACCCAAGAAGGTTTTGGCCTTCATCACTCTACTGCGGACACATACAGCCTGATGAGGCAGAAGGGGAGCAGCAGCACTAACAACAGATGGTCCTCAGTCCCAGTACAGGACACTCATCCACCCAGGGCTCGCACGCCAAAACAAGGGTGCACACTTGATTCCCTCCCGACCACCAGATCCACATCCAAGCCATCGGCGGCTTGCACGGGCTCCACACAACCGATAATCAATCCTGCATCTCTGTCCTGTGCCCATCACTAGACCTACCGCCCTAGATCACACCATCCTCTCTGCCCTCTCAACTTGTCTCCTCATGTCCCCTCGCCCCACATAGCAACAGAAGTGATTGCATTTAAAAAGAGCACGAATCGTGAGCTGAAACACCACCATGCCTTCCCATCGTACTTGGACTGAACTCCACGCGGCCACCATGCCCCTGGGGTTCAAATGACGTGACCTCTGCCTGCTTCTGCAACTTCATCCTGAACTTCACACCACTAGACATGATACTCCAGCCACCGTCTGCCTTCTCTCCTTCCCCAAAACAAGTCAGAGCTGTCCCCACCCCAGGTCCTTTGAGTTTACGAGCGCCTCTGTCTGGGATGCTCTTCACCCACGTGTCCCCTGCACCCACCCGTGTTATCATTCAGGGCTTGGCTTGAACGTCCCCACTCCATGGGGTCCCCTGACCACCACCCGTGGGTGAGCTTGGCCCATCACTATCCATCATTTGTGCTTTCTTTAGAGGTTTTGTTGCCACCATGAATATCTTCTTTATTTTTGTTTTAGTCTCTCTATTCTCATAAGAATGTCAGATCTATGAGGGCAGCTGCCATGTTTTCTCGTTGGAGACAACCGTTCGCCTGGGACAGTGCCCACACAGCGTACTCAGTCAGGACATACTAGAAAGTGGCCATGAAGGTTGTCACCTCTGGCACTTCTTGGAAGTGTCATTTCCTGTGCTAAGTGTTTCTTATGTATAGACTCTTAATCCTCACAGCAGGGTGACACCTTACCCTTCCAACCTGACAATGAGCTATAAAGAGCCGTGTGATTTGTCCCCAGCCACACAGCTGGTGGTAGCAGAAGCAGACAGGGAGCCCAGATTTTGCTGACACTGGAACCCAGTTCCAATAAATATCACTTGAGAATAAAAAATGGTGGCATCGAGTAGTCGGGCATAACTTTGATTTTCTTTTTCTCCCTGAAGCTTGAGAAATAGAGGACAGTTAAATGGTCCGAACACCAAAATGGAATGGAACAAAACATACCACGGAAAATTATTTCAATTTTTCTCCACATGGCTTTAAGCATAGCTGCCAGGTCTGATATTATACTGGTCAGAGAGAAGCAAGTATATTTTAATCTAAAAAGTATTTTCCCTTTACAAATGCATATTTAAGGACATTTTTAAACTTCTTTTTAATGCTGCTTGGCATTGTGAAGGGGGAGAGTAGTAAATCAGTGTCACATGCTTCGTCATGACCTAGAAAAATAGTTTTGTTAAGCACTAAACCACGTCCTTGGGTGCCGTGTAATTACTTCCCCAGGAATATGCATGTTGACAGCTATAAACGTCGCACTGCATTTTATCACACTAATCAAATAATGCCTTGCAGATACCAATGGCGGCTCAAATATTTTAATCCAACTTGCAAAGAATTGTACATGCTAATTCATTTAAAAGCAAACAAACAAACAAAACACTCTCAAATAGCACCATGACTTCCAGGCACCGAAGGAGTATGTGGAAAGCCAGTGGGGTCTGTCTTTTCTTCTCGGTATTTTGTGTGTGTCACCATGCCTTTGACACAGAATCACATATGTCTGTCACCCAGCTGCGCAGAGCAGCCTATGGCTGGTGGAAGCTTCCTCGCACTTTTCTCTGTGTCTCAATTGCATGTTCAGGGCCGCTTTACAAACAAACCTGACTGTGCCAGACTCACTGTCATCTGAGAACAAGGACCCACCTCCTGACCTCCCCGGAATGGATGTGACAAAGCCAAGAGGTTCCAACGACAGCACACGATGCAACTGGCCTCGCCCAGGACCCCATCACACACATTGTGTGGCCGCACGCTCTGAGCTGGTATGTGCACACCTGCCCAAGACAAATGGAGTCTTCCAGGAGAGGAGCGTAGTGGGATAGGCAGGCTACGGGGGGGGGGGGCTCCCAGGCCCCTGCCTCCTAAATGGACGGCACGCCCGTCCTTTCCTTCCCCGTGGGGACACTTTAGGTGAAAGACGAGTCAGTAGTTTCAAGAAGACAAATCAACACAAACCCCCTCGTGCCCAGTTTTCCTCTCTCCTATCAGAGAAAGCCGAGATGAGCCAGTCGTGCAGAGAGCACAGCACCCAGGCTCACTGGATTGCGGGAGTTTACAGATATTTTCCAGTTACTGCGATGAAGGAACTCGCCCTCACAGCTCTCCGTCTTTCTCTGACACGTTTCTATAAGGACACAAGCTCTTCTGCAGGCACAGGCGTCCTCGGATGCCAGGACATCTTGCTTTCTGGTCCTGGTCGCTAAGTTAATTACCTCTGGATGCAGCCCCTTGTTCGCTCAGCAGGGAGGCGCTGCTGCCTCATACAGGCCGTGGCTGAGGACCCGCCGGCAGGGCCAGGATGCCTGTCCTCAGGCCGTTAGAACTAACTGGTTCAGAGTCAGGTACGTGATTTACTAAAAGCACCACTTTGTCTCAATTACTCAACAGTGCTTTTTTCCTTTTTAGGGTAAAAATCTGATATTCTTTTTACTCACTCTCCCTAACACGAAGTGAAGCTCCCTTCTCCCTGAAACGGTGAAGGAGCTGAGTCATGGATGAGCACTTTTCTCAGCTCCGCAGTCCCATGCTGGGGAGAAGCTTCCAACCCTGTCAGCCACGGTTCCTCGTGCCACGCGGAGCCCCAGTGGTGGGCTTTCCGCTGGGGTCCCTGGCCCTGTGCCATGAGCTCACGTGGGACCCTGGTCCTCGCTGAGCCCAGAAGCAGTTCCCATCCGTGTGCAATTTATTGTCACAAAAACCCTTTTTCACTAATGAAAATGCGCCCTGTGTCCCGTACCCCATCTTCCCAGCGCCGACGTGTCCTCTTCCTCTGCTCCCTTGCGTGTGACCCTGATGACTTTAAGGATCCTGATAAGGACCCTCCAGCCCTATCACGGTACACAGGCACCTGTCCTCACTGCAGTGTGGGGTGACAGCATCTATAGAGCCCCTGTGAGAACTGACGGCTGCTTCCTGTGACGTTCTCAGCACAGAGCTTGGCCACCCGAGACCTGCGCCCCCTCCTGCCCGACTGAAACATAAGGCAGGAGCTCTTTCTGGGTTCACTGTCCCCCAGTGCACATTTGCAACGTGCTCGTGGTCAGCTGAGCTGCACGACCTCACCCAGCGCTGTCCTGTCACAAGAAGAAAATGACTGTTTCCCTAGAATAGCCTCCGGGACTGAGCACTGTCCACACGTCGCTTCCCAGGAGGCTGTTTGAGTGGCGAATCTTCCAGGAGTCTCGAAGCGGCTTGACTCTTTCCCCTGCAGCCTCTTCCTGGCAGCTGGGCTTGGCCCTGGTCACCACACGCTGGCTAACACCCACGGGGACGGCCCCACCCCACGAGGGCTTCTCAGCACATTGCCCCCAAGAGCACTCAGATGCCGAGGGAGGATCTTTCTGACATGCCTACTGTGTGCCTACTGAGCTACTGCCCAGAGGGGGACCCACCAAAGGGCACTTAGCTCTCTCCTTCAAGATGCTCACAGCTTCACAATGGTTTTACTCTGGGGCACAGGGACACCAGAGGGAGAGAACAGGAAAACGGCAAAGCCCACATGCCGCAGCCCTGGGAGGGTCAGAGCGGGTAAGGAGGTCCCTGGGTGTCTCAGTCCACTCAGGCTGCTCTGACAAAATGCCACAGACTGAGTGGCAGATAAACAACAGAAACCGCGGCTCACAGCTCGGAGGCTGGATGTCCCAGGTCAAGGTGCTGGGAGAGTCGGCGTCCGATGAGAACCGTGGCTCACAGACAGCTGTCGCCCTGCTGTGACCTCCCGAAAGGGCACTGACCCCATTGTGGGGCTCTATTCTCCTGACATAATTGCCTCCCAAGGGCCCACCTCCAAACACCATCACATTGGGGGGCAGGTCTCAACATACGAATTCAGGGGACACAAGCATTCTGGCCACATCCTGGGGCAGGGCCCATCCCAGGCGTGCCAGCCAGTCCTCACGAGCCTGCTGTGTGAGCTCTGCCGGCACCTCCCTGACACAGACCCTCCCCTGCACACACCCCTGCACACTTGGACCCCTGAACCCTCGGTGAGCCCATGACTGCACCCCCTTTGGCCCGGATCTTCCTGCACTGAAATAAAGTGGGCAGTGGACCCCCAAAGCACACGTCCTCTTGAAGTTCAGAGACAGCCAGGCAGGACACACAGGCAGTGCAACTGGCCATGTCAACAATGTTCCAGAGACGTTGTTGATTGCCATTTTATTCTCAAGTCCCCAGAAGGCAGGTGGTATTCCCTCCACTTGGAAGTTGAGGAAATTGAGTCTCAGAGCAGTGAATCCCCTTCCTCCACAGTCACATCGTCCCAGAGGGGCTGAGCTGGGACTCGAACCCCAGCCCGGGTGACAGGACCCTAACCAGCAGGCATCCCTGCCTCCACAGAGGCCGTGTGCATGGCGGCCGCCCCGGGGTAGTCCAAGCACACCCTTATGTTCATGAAGCTCAACCTCCTCATGAAACTGCCTTCAAAATGGGGCATGACAGCAGGTGGAAAACTTTGAAAAGATAAAAAGTTTGACACAATTTGGTTCTTGTCATTATTGAGAGCGATGAATCAGTCACCCGGGGCAGGGCAGTCATCTGCGTTTTCGGCATCGTATCAGAGGGAGACCCTCACGCGGACACCACCCCGCAGTCTCGTATTCGCTCTCAGAACACGCTCGGGGCCACACCTGGTGGGACACGGCCAGTCTCCTGCCAGGAAAGCTTCGCAGCAGCTTCACGCCGATGCCGCCTTCTGTGTTAAATGGCCTTTAGGAACAAAGGGGCCTGGGAGACGCGTGTCTGTTAAACTCCCCAAATGGGTTTGCTTGCGCGTCTTTGAGCAGACGGCCTGATGAGATGGTGACTTGGAGCTTAACTCTTCTGCCTGCCTCGGGAGCAGGCATAAAAATGAGGAATGACTGTCATCCTGCGGCACGCGACTCCATTTTAATTGAAAATTATGTGCAAGATCCCACCTGACTGGACTGCCTCATCGCCATCCGTCCACTGTGCCTGGATTTACGCACCTGCTCGTATGAGAAGCTCTGCTAGTCCCCATAAATATACACAGGTTTCTGTTTGTTTGTACAATAAATACTACAAAAATCATGAGGAAATTAAAATGGAGCTTGACGACAGCTGTCCTGCATTGATATACGACACACGAGTCGTGTCCCCAAGAAGCGCTGTCCCCAAACATTGCGGTCCCTGCAAAATATTTCACTCCTTGGTCCTAAATGGTGGAGGAGAGGCTGTTGAAATGGATTTATGGTTTATCAGCGAGTTTCGGGGAAGGTGGAGGCGGAAGCTTTTCTCCAATAAATTCACTTAGAAACAATCGACCGGAGTCCAGCTTCTCAGTCTGTTTGTTCGGTCACACGAGAGTTGCCTGGGATTCAGGTCATCTTTAAAGAGGAGCACGTTGCCTACACAGACCTAGGAACTCCACTGCAGTGGACAAGTCACGAGGAAGGGTTTGCAGAGGCGTTTTGGAAGTAAAAATGTCGACCTGATTTCTTAAGCATCCTTAGGGATAGGGACGTGGCTCTAAAGATGTAAATTTGAAGAAATCAGGTTTACAGCACAAATTCAATGGCTTCAAGGCAGAAGCATGACTTGGAGATTCCTTTCAAACTGGACGATGAGATGGCCAAGGCTCCGGAAGCACCCAAGCGGCTCGGACACTGCCGTGCAGCCAGTGTCCAGGAACTGGGAGCACGGGCACCTAGGCTAGGGCTGCACCCCTCAGGGCTGGGCCAGGTGGAGCGTCTGGGGGATCAGCCCCACACGAGCAGAGAGGCTGCCTCACTACCCCATCCCAGCATCTAGAAGCTCCCAGAAGCATGCTGGTTTGCAGGAGATGCTTGATGAATATTGGTGGAGTCACAAAAGACAGTTAAATGTTCCCACAAACGTGAACTGTTTGTATTATATAATCTGATGGGATTGGAAGTGGCAAGTCGCTTCAAGGCTCTGGAGTCAGCATCTGGCTGGGGCTCCAGGCTTGGTGCTTGAGTCCTTCATCAGACGCAAGGCAGTCCAGGTGGATCTCGGGGTCTTCTGGGGACCACTCCAGACTCAGGCAGAAGCCCACAGGGAGCCTCTCTCAGGAAAGGATGCTCAGGAAACGCAGGGGGAGTGTGCGGTGAGCGGCACCTACCAAAGCCTGCATCTGCCAGAGACTGGTTATCGCGAGCAGGTCACCCAAAGACACGGCTCACGCAGGAACTTCTGCTCCCCTACATGTGCCTGTGTGTCCTGTCCAATGGGCTGCAGGGACTATCGCACCTGAAATGTGGGGGTGCCCACCTGGTGCGCCTCCGGCCAAGGACAGGCCTCCAGGCTCTGGAGGCTGAGAAGGGTCAGGCAGACAGCATCAGAGAGAAAAGGCCAGGGCACAGGGTCAGGTCACAGCCGCCCCTGGACTGGCCACTTGGAGGGAAAGGCAGCCAAGACCATGGTTCTGGTGTGAGAGGAAGGGTTCCAGGGTGGCCTGGGTGTGGTGGCAGAGGATGGTCGGGTGACGGCAGGCGCAGCTGACCAGTGAGCCGGCCAGACCTCCGCGGCGATCCTTTCGGGCCAAGAGCCACCCACAAAGCAGACCCCTCAAAAGGCCCAGCAGCAGTGGACAGGGCTGCCGGCTGCACCACTTAGGGCTCGCTGAGCAAGGCCTTCAGTATGAGGGTCCCCTGCTGTCCGGCGAAAGGAGCTGTCCCCTGGCGTTACTGAGATGCAGCTCACACATACCACTGTGTCCGGTTAAGGTGTGTGAGGTACTGATCGGACGCCTGGCTGTATTGCAATTCGAGCACCACCATGGCGTTAGCTGACACCTACATCACCTCGCGTGCTACCGACTGTTGTTGTTGTTGGGAGAACACTTGAGATGTACGCTCTCAGCGACTTTCAGGTCCACAGTGCAGTGCTGTGAACCACCGTCGCCATGCTGGACCCCAGAGCATGTTCATCTTATAACTGGAAATGTGCACCTTTGACCAACACCGCAGCCCACACTCCCAGCCCCAGGCACCACCTTCTACTCTCTGCTTCTGAGTGCAGCCTTTCTAGGTTCTACCTGTCAGTGAGATCACGCAGTGTTTGTCTTTCTCTGTCTGACTCATTTCTGTAAGTGGATTCTTTGCATAACCTTGTTCCTAACCTGCAGGTCAGTTGTCCAGCAAGCACTTACAGCGGGGAGAAGCCATTTTCCTTGTACCCTCCTGGTTCTCAGGCTGGGGCCCCGCACACTAGGCTGACAAACAACAGAATAGCAGAGAGAACCAAGTATGTTTATCATCACACGCACACAGGAGCACTCGGCAACGAGGAACTCACGGGTGGTTGGAAGTTGGGCTTCTGCAGCATCAAACCAGAAGGATAAAATTGTAGAGAACTGACAGGATGAAGGAAGGGGCTTTAGGGTGGGGCGCAGGGCTAGCTGTGCGAAGGTAACTAAATGGGGCAGATAAGGGCTAGTGGGAAGGTATGCTTGTGTAGACTCTTGGACGTCTGGTCTCCGGTGACAAGTTTGGTCCCCCCTTCCTGGTGGCAACTTGACAAGGGCATTTATGCTGTTTTTAGGCAGATGAGGTGGCAGAGAGCTCGTCCTGTGTCTGCTGCTTTCCAATCGCCTTCATCTTGAAATACGCCAGCAGCATATTTTGGGGTGGTGAGTTCTGAACCCCTTCACCCTCTAAAACAAAGTGGACCAGGTCCCTGGGCACAAACAGGTCTGGGGCTTCCCGGGTGCTCAGCCTCACTCTCTGTTAAGTGAGAAGCAAGCAGCGGCTGGAGAGGGCAGCTCAGGTTCTAAATATAAATATCAGCTGGCCTTTAAAAAGCCCTTCCCTCCGCCTTGCTGCCTGGAAGTGGAGTGTGTGGGTGTCTTCATGTGAGTGTTTCCTTTTCCTAACACCTGCAACAGAAACATAGCTGGATTACGTGGCTGAAATCTTTGTGGTCCAGAATACCATTTAAAAGTAAGTATCTTTAAAAATAAATATGATCAATGGGGAAAAAAAGAAGAAACCAACACCGTGCAGTTAGTTACCCCAGAAAATAGAGTTTTAAGGGTCTATTTAAAGGCTCACACGTAGCTTCAGACAGCTACTCAGCTGGGAAACGCACAGGCTTCGGGGTGAGATGCTATTTTGTATCTGGCATTGGGGTCCTGTCTCCCGGCTTCGCCCAGCAGGTGCAGGACCGCAGTCGGCGATCGATGGCTTCGGTGCCCACAGAACAGCAGGCAGCAACGCCTCCATGTGCACCGTGTGCTTAAATAACTGCTTGCACCTCACAGGAGGATTTTCTTCCCATCCGCACTTGAGATGCCAAAGGCCCAGCAGCTCCCTTCCTGATTGAAACTCACTTTCCATCCCCGCACAAGGCCACAACCAATGAGGGTCGAGCTTTCTGCGCCAGCAAAGAATCAAGCAATAAAGAAAGTGAGATGTGTTAAAAGAAAAGCTAAAGGGGTCTGTCTCTAGTGGGTTGCACTGAGTGTCAGTTTCTACTCTGTTTCGCCTAAGTCCTAATGTCAACAAAAAACAAACAATGAATACACACTTATGATCACCTTTGAGAGGGAGCACAACACGCTTCCGCTGGTGCTGACTGTTGAAACGGGTGTCATGGCTCTGGGGCGAGGCTCCCACGATGCTGAGCAGGACAAGGCACTGCTCTCTGGGGAACACAGTATCGGCCACCATGGGCTCCTTAGTGACACTGGGCCTGTGGCCTTAGCCTCAGCTGTCAAGGTCACCTGGCTGTGCGCCAGGGACTCTGCCTCAGCCTCGCAACAACTCCCCTTGGCAGCTTTAAAAACTGCCCCACTTTAGGGGAGAAGACAGTCAAGGAGTTTCTGAGGCTTTGTGGGGGCTGCTGCTGCTGAGTGCTGGCTCTGTGGTTCTCTGAGTTCAGGGTGCCACGCGCTGCCCCTTTGTCCCAGCACAGGGATGGGAGGGAGCTTTCGTATGTATCTTCATGGGGTTGGAAATTTCTGCTTTAGAGTGGTGTGTACACACACACACACACACACACACACACACACACACACACACACACCTGGAGATGCAGGTGCATTTCAGAGGAAGAGAGCTAGGAATGGGTCACACACTCTCTGGCCTTAGCCACAAGCCGTGAGACGGTCATGGGTCCACCACTCGGCACCACCCCCCGGAAGTTCACTCTTGGGAGGGGTCTTCTCACAGGCTCCATGTCCTTAAAAGCACATCCTAACTCTCCTGGGCTCCACCTCCCACCATCGGCACCGAAAGGTGGCTTCGCCTACACATCGCAGTGGAAACGCTCTTCTAAGGCTTTCTTGTGTGTAGTATTGCTTTGGTTTTTCTTTATCACAACTTTTCATTGATAAGATGATATACGTGGTTCACCAAAAACAAACAAAAAAGACACAACCCTCTGCCCAGCTCTCTTAGAAAGCACACCTGCCATCCGCTCCCCGCCCTTCTCCGCCCCACCCCGCCCCTCAGTGCTCTGGTTCCCTCACCCCTGCTCTGTCACAGGAATTGCTAAGGTGAATTTCCTGAAAGTCCGCCCTTTTCTTGCTCCCGTTTCAGTTCCTAGAATATTCCTCCACTAGGAGGAATGGCAGGTACGAAGAAAGAAGATGCATCTCCTGCCAAGTGCCCACCAGGCACCAGGTGACATTCATCCACACGCCCCTAAATTCCAGAGCATCGTCCTGGGCATCGCAGGCAGGAAACCCATGCTGTAGGCACTGTGGCGTTTTGTGCATGGTTGGCTTTAAGTCCAAGTCATCGCCGCCCCCTCCCTTCTCTTGGGTGACAGGTGACTGGGGTTCTCTGAGAGCAAGTCCACGGCTTGGTCAGCATGGAATTGGACAGCTGGCCCCTCATCATGTGCCCAACTCTGAAAGGGTGCTTCTTGACCCAGGGGAGTTTCAGGGCGGCAAAGCCATCAAACTGTGACAATGGTACCTGTCACTGTGCATGTGTCAGAGACCTACACTCACAGAGGGCGGCGATGTGTAAACCAGGGACTGCCGTGAATCCCTGTGTGTCGGTATCAGTTCATCAGCTGTACCAGATGTGTCACTCGGGCAACTGTGTGTGTCTGGGGGGGGGTTACGGGTGTGTGTGTCGGGGTGTGTGTGTCGGGGTAGGGGAGTGGGAGGGTGTCTATGGCCCTCTATGTGCTAGCCACTCAATCATTCTGCAAATCTAAGACTGCACTAAAAATAAAGTCTTACTTTAAAAAATAAATAATAATAAATATTTTTCAAACGCTGGCCCTGTTGCCAGCTGGGACTCAGGGTCAGGGGATGGGAGAGCAGGGGTCTGCCTGCATTCTCCCGGGTCCTTCTGGACTCCCAGGCACTTTGGGATTTCTGTCTTTTCTGTGTCCTGGGGGCCCTGGGTGGAGGGGTTAGCTGGAAAGTTAGGCAGAAACACGCTTGCAGGCCTGGTTATAGCTGTGCGGGGGCAGATGAGCACGCTGCTTCTGAAATAAACCCGAGTGGGTGGTTCATTTGTAATTGGTCCAACCCTGTTGGTGAGTCAGGTGCTCTCTGAGAAGAAACCGTTTCTTTGGAAGCACCAGGTGTCTTTCCCAGAAGACTAAGGCACAAATCCTGACGCTTTTCAGCGTTACCATGCAGGCTGCAGATAGCATTGATGATCTCACTCGAGGGCACCCCGCTGTTCTGATCACTATAGCCTCATGCACAGAGCCTGTGATTGACCTCGGGAAACACAGGAGAAGACGCTGAGACTGCCAGTAAGAGCAGAGGGCAGGGCTGGGCACGGAGGGGCTGCGAGTCTGCAATCCTAACCCAGACCACCACCCCC